>NC_051051.1:16996665-17596665 GCF_904848185.1 Acanthopagrus latus | reverse complement strand
CAATATGTGCATTAAAGAACTTGTCCAGCTATACAAGAATAAGGATAATTGTAAAGTTACTTGACCTGCGAGTAAGGCCAGAAATTGGGAGCTTAGAGGATGAATGTAGTATTTTGTCTGATAATGTGTTTTGTGAGTAAAAAGGCATGTACATATTTGCGATCATACATGAGTGTATTTATGGAAAACACACAGAATGATCAATAGCGGACCTATTTCCACGAGATGAAACCAAGGGATAAGGTGCACTAATCAAAACTTGGTTAATCCATTTTCAAAGCTTTAGCAGGAGTGCCCTCTGGTGTTTATTTAGTGAAAGTGGAACAAGTCACATTCTAACAACAGACGAGATGGTTGATTCAGATCATTACATCTATCCATGTCCTGGAACACAGAAGTAAGGGTTAGGGTAGTGTAATTTAACATTACCATAGTGATGAATAAGACATCCTTGTCTAACGGACCATTCACAAAAGGAGACTTTACATCATGCCCTGTTCTTGAAAGACAAAAGATTCAGATTATCTGTCCAACATTATGGTGTCTTCTTATACTGATTTTCTCTGACCACTACGTTGCTCCAGTTGTTCCTCTGCGGTGTAAAAGGACATCACTTCCTGGGAGATTCTACTGAATAAGAGCCAGGAGCTAAAACAAAACTTTTCAGACCGAGGGGGTATATACAGTGCTGCAGCACTGGATAATATTTGAAAACTGATGTGTTTTGGGGCACTAAAGCATGGAAACCTAATCTAGTAGTACCCCAAAATAAAATGTTACCAAAAAAAATTGAAAAAAAAAAAAAAATATGACCATACTATGTCACCTCCTTTAAAAGTATCTAGTGCAACTGCAAATTGTTATGCTTTAAAGGAGAAATAAATGTGGGCCCAAAAGCACACACACACACATGCACACATAGGATAGGGGGAAATAAACACAAAGTATATAACAAAGCTGAAGTTACAAAAACCAAGAGAACAAGGAAACCATAATGAGTCACTGGGACAAAAACAACATAGCAGCTAAAGGCTAAAAGTACCAACAAAAGCAAAGTACAAATCAACAGAAACCAAAATAATAAACATACCACACGAGGAGACACTGTAGGGACTCTAGAGCAGAACATCATGAGGAGATGAACAGTTGCTCACGGACGACAGAACGAACTGACACGGAGAAGAAAAGAGAACAAAGACTAAATACAAAGACACTAACGAGGGTATCAGGAGCAGGTGAGGTGAGTGAAGAGGGAAAAGGTGGGGTAACCAAGGGAGAAACACACAGGAGAAGCTGAAGAAGAGACACATGAATGCAAAATATCAAAAATAAATCAGAACACAACAACAAGACACTGAACCATGACACAAAAACGCAGACTTGAACTGCAGTCACTAGGTTGGCAGCCTTCTCACCTGGAACTCCACCTCCATCCCCTCTACCTTCCAGATATAAAAGTTAGGTCATAAACATGTAATATGAGACATGTCAATATGGTACACAGCCTATTGCATGTACAAATTCAAAGGTATCAGTGGTCTGCAGAAACCTTAACTGCCAACATTTTATTCTGGCAAGCTGTCTGCTACAATCCACCAAACCCATCTATCACCTGACTGTATCCCTCAGTGGATTTGACGAAATGTTCTTGCTAAAACTTAACTAACTGACTAAATAGTTCTCATTCCCACCAGCTGTATCAACATGTTGATTTCACAAATGCCTATCTGAAAGATGGGCCAATTAAGCTTCCAGTTTTAAAGCAGATGGATAAGATATCCTTGCAGTGCCTCTACTTCAAATCCCCTTAGTCATGGCTTCTCTGCAGTGATCTGCTTTGCTGCAGATCCGGTTGAGACTGGATCCTAATGGTCATGTTTGAAAACAAGACCTTTCACCTATTAACCTCCTAACTATCAACAAACACTCCACTTTAATGAAACTTTTAGTTCAACTTGTTGTCACACTGTCTTTTGACATGGATGAATTGCTTGCATAGGAGAATGTATGTTTTATTCATCTATTGTGAAATGAAAACTAAACCTCTGAGGAGAGCAGAAAGTGGCATAATGGGAGTCCTTGGCATGATTTCTGACCTGACTAATGATAACGTGTTATATCATATTCACATTCCTTACTTCAGCTGTTTTCCTGTTATGACTTACTGCTAGCAGCCACAGAGGCATCAGATTGGAACGTGATGGGATTCCAACAGACTTAGACTTTGGTTCAAAATGGTTTAGTGAAACAATGCAAAAAACAGGCAGCACCCTGAACCCCCAGAGAAAGTTTTTAAGCCTCTTGTGAGTTGGTCCTCAAACACATTAAATAAGTTCCTTTTCCACTGCCAAATTGATAATGAGATTACACAGAGAGGCTGTATGGAAAGTAGGCTGGAGAGAACAGCAGGGCTGAGTCAGGTGGGAGAGATAAAATGTGGAGGATAGTATAAAAAAATCATAGATGGGTGGACGGAGGAGCAGGCTAGAGAAATAATGTGAGAAGTTGAGATGAGTCAGTCTTGCCACCATAGCAAGAACTATGAATATATTCTGTAGTTGCATCAATAATTGTTCATTGTTAATTTTGTGAAATGCTGCATTTTCTGAAATGTGTATTAAGAAAAATGTGTATGCATTCTGTGAAATGTGTTGCTGTGTACTGTGAATTCTGGTTGTGTTTTATGAAATATCAATTCTTTCAAATGCTTCGTTTTCTGAAATTCTGTGTTCTGTAAAATGTAGCATTATGTGAAATATTGTGCCACCCTCAGGATGGCAAGAGGTTTTTTTTTTCCTGGACTCTCTATGGGATCCTCCCCTGTTAATATCTTCCCAGGAGGAGAATATTGATCAATCTGATGTTCTCTCTCTCTGTGCTTGAGAATCTACTTTTGATAGTGGTGAGCAGATGTTGTTTAACTTAGTTTTCCCATTGACCCCCCTACCAGAGTGGATAAGGCAATCGGTCTCTGTTCCTGCGGCTGAGGATTATCTCCTGATGCTCCAAAAGTCATTGAATGCCCCTAATGGGACGCCTCAGTTTAATGTGGGCTGCCGAAGTCTCTCAAAGGTCCAATATGGCTCTGAGATGGGGATGGCGGAAATACCTCTGGCTGTGCGAGAAATGACAGTTTTAACATCTCTAGGTCCAGAGTGGGCAACAGCTAATCCACGCTGTATAGCAAAAAAACATGCGAGACATGGACCGACTGGTGTATCGGATTTACAATGCCGCCACATTGGCAGCTTCATTTGGCACTGCACTCGCTGTTCTGTAGGCAGCTCTCAGGAGAGCAGCTAACCCAGAGGACTAGGATACTATAAGCCTGATAGATTGAGCCCTTGTCACCCATTCCCATTTTACAAGGGATATTGGTACCACTATGTGATTTGCCATGATGTCATGAAGGCAGATTTGGTTGCTGCAGACATCTCTGCGAGAGAACATCAGGAAGGAGCCTTCTAACATACTGATTGTACCAGCACAGGTGTTTCACCCTGACTCCCAGGTCTGGATAAGGCTCAACAGTTTCAGTGCACAAGAAATTGTGTTAAGCACACATTCAGCAGAGCCCCTGTTACCAGGTATAAACAGAAATCTGTGTAGCAGCTTTGTGGAGTGCTCCTTGTACATTTTTCAGGTTCTACAGAGTTTATATGACATGACATTGATGATACAAGTCATTCAAGGTAAGACCATGGTGACAGTCTGAGTGAGGTCGAAATAGATCGAAAGTTATGACTATAACTAACGATGACTATCACCTTCTCTCGTCGCTCAGAATGGGCTTACGCCTTCCTGGCAAGAAGAGGAGGCATGCTCAGCTGACTCATGACTGTGTTATTATATGATCTCGAGGATAGGTAAATGATGGCATCATTCAAGGTAAAGACCGTAGTGATGGTCATCATTCGGTCTCAAAGATCCATAGGCCCGAGCAGGTCTTGACCTGCGAGGTCCCTATTAGGGGGCCAAGCCCGAGGGGCCAAGGGAACCCGTATGCAAGCAGAAGCATTTCCTAGGACCAGCGGTGCTAGGAACCCTATTGTAATTGTAAAGATTATTTTTCTATCACTAAATGTGGTGCTGCAGGTGAGGGAGGGTGGTGCAATTTGGAGGGCTGGTCCAGATACTGGGGGTGGAACAGTTCATCAAAAAAATCTGTCCCCTTTGGTATGCTTGTCACGGTTCGGAGCACGTGTGTACCGTTCACTTCATAGGCAAGCGCAAATTCTTTTTCTCATTTACTAACGAGGCGAAGTGTGTACACTCCAGAGAAGCAGGTGGCGGTACTGAGCTGGATGCCAACTGCCAGTAAACAAGAAGAAGAGCTACGAGTTGGCTATGTCTCCGGCATTGCAGCTCGTGGGCTAGCTTGTGAGCCTTGATGCCGGAAACACAGCCGATTCGTCATAGCACTAGCTCGCGAGTCAGAGCAAGGTAGCGCAACCAGCCAGCTACGTTCTGAATAAGTAGCAGACAAGCGAGTCTCTGGGTTAGACTTCCTCTAGCCAGCGTGAAAAGCACATACCTGTCATTGTACAACAGAAGCCATTCTTCCGCTTCTGAAATAACATAATGTTACACAATATTCTGCAGGTAGCCAGAGGCTACTGTAGGTTTGGTGTATAAATGTAGCATAATAAAATGAAATAAGGTCGATCAATTTTTGCAAAATAAAATTATTTATATATAGATATTATATATAAATATTAAGTAGAATATTGTAAGTAGGCTATTATTATCTCTATTTACGTTTTTTATCCATTTACACTGTTCCTACCTCAGTACTCTGAGGTTTTATTTTATTTTCGTATCTCTTTTATTTTTCCAATCATGTATATAATGTTTTATTGCATTGTGTTTTTTACTACGTTAGTGGTTAAAAGACAATGGGCTAGGACTGAGTTTCCATGGTGATTAGCAATACTGACTCAAGTGACTCGCACAACCCGGTTCAGTTTAGTGAGTGACTCATAATGACTCAAATCCTTAAAAGGAACTGTATTTACCAGCTCTCCTCCAGGGCTACTGAAAGTTTCCTGACTGTGACTGCCCACTACATTACATTAGTGACAGTGAATTACTTGTTCTTAGCATGAAGATAACTTTCTTTGCCAAATAAATGAAAAGCATGTTGGAATTAGCAATATCACCTCTCTTGCAGTGCCAGAATCTTACCCACTTTTAACCTAAGACTGTCATAATGATGTATCAACACCATGGCATGTAGCATGTGTGGACCCTCCTGACAAAAAATTATCAAAAGAATTCTGATTGTCCATGAAACACCCAAAATATAAAACAATTTCTTGCACATTGCGTTAAAAACAGACAATCTTGCGTATCTATACAAAACACTGTCCGATTATCACATAAATGTTCATGATTATGTGGTATGGCCTACTGATGGTCTGTGTAAAATTTGGTGCAAATCGGCCAATAGGTGGTGCTCTGGTCGCAGTCTGAGTATTGTGAATGGAAAGTAAATGGGGAACCCTTCAAATCCTCTTCAAAACTCATCGACTTAAATGCGGAAATCTTCAAATCCTCTTATAAACTCATCGACTTCCAACCTCTCCTCGTTCCGCATGCTTTGAGCTACATACACCATTCCAACTTTTCAAGAGTCAGAAGACTTTGAAATTCTGACCATGTATTCAGTTTTTAAAAATCTTTTATGCTTTTGAAATCATCACAGTTTTAGTTTTAAGGATTTTTAGGCTGTCTTCTAATTTTCTAATGGGTGTGTATTGCGTGAGTCTGGTCTCAGTTTAATTATTGTGAATGGAAGATAAATGGGGAAATCTTCAAATCCTCTTCAAAACTCGTCGATTTTCAACCTCTCCTCGTCCCTCATGCTTTGAGCTACAGACACCATTCCACCTCTTAAAGAGTCAGAAGACCTTGAACTGTAGGGCATGTATTCAGTTTTAAAATCTTTTACGGTTTTGAAATCATCACAGTTTTAGTTTTAAAGATTTTTAGGCCATCTTCTGATGTTATAATGGGTGTGTATTGCCTGAACTAGAGTGCATGACATCATCGCTAGAGTGAAGAACAGCCAGAAGAGCTGGAGAAAAAAATTCTCTTCAGCTTGATTTGGATCCCACATTTCAGATGTAGGACTTACAGTTAATTTTGAGCCTAAATTTCTGGAGCCTAAATTTCTGGAGGAGAGCAGAGGGTACCTGTTTTGTCTTTCGCTCTGGTGTCTTCATTTTTCACTCTACAGAAATAAAAAAAAGACATCACAGAGTTCAGCAATGTCTCCCGTGACTCAATATATAAATATTTTGGCGATAACCATTACATTTTTTTCAAAAATGGCAGGAGTTTGGGAGGTGTTTTCCTATTCATTCTTATGGGGACATTTTCTACTTTGCCTCTGTTACTGCTCCAGCATATGTGCAGCCACAGAAACTTAATGATTAATATTTTGCTTGTAATGGAAATATTGCAACTCAGTCTATTTGTTGTGATTGTGACCATGCTTATTGTTAACAGAGTTTAATGGTTGAATTATTTACTGTGGTAAACAGTCAGTATGTAAAGCTATCATGCTGTTTAGCATGCATTGCCTCTGCTAATGTCATGTTGGACATTGTACTGCTTATTCCAACACTAATAATATATTGCATTCAGCTTTTCAGCCTTTTCAGACATTCTTTAATACCGACTGGAGGAGCAGCCCACCAAATCATAAGAAAAACTTAAACGGAGGGTGTTGCGTGGACAAGCCCAGCGGCAGCATGCATCGACAGCGGCATGTCCCAACGCGCGCTAACTGCCCGTTCATCGCTGCTTGGAGCTTTAATTGTAATTGATGTTATTATAATTTTTTTTTAAATGTCCTTTTCTATGTTGAGCTCGCGGAGGTGTGAAAGAGTCTAATTTGCATATGAATAGCAGCAAAACCACGCCTGGCCAGAATATGTGTGGGTTGGCTTGAGTTTCCTCACTGGATGAAACCACTACTTTTAAACAAGCAAAATCACTTGTGGTTGGTTGGCAGATCTGTTGCTATTGGTCATCC
The DNA here is from genome assembly GCF_904848185.1 of Acanthopagrus latus. Classification (NCBI taxonomy): domain Eukaryota; kingdom Metazoa; phylum Chordata; class Actinopteri; order Spariformes; family Sparidae; genus Acanthopagrus; species Acanthopagrus latus. Next base: position 17,589,626 of record NC_051051.1, on the reverse strand, counting down.
TGGGTCATTAGAAAATATTACATTAAAATAGTCCTTTATATATACCTGCTCTGGGTCTGGAGTATATTCATTTTCATTTTTCATCACGTTTGCCCTTCACTCGCCGTGTTGCTTTTATTACTGGTTCAGTGTCCATATCAGAAGCAATCTCTGTTGCAGTAGCTTTTGCGGACACAAATCCAGTGTCTCTGTATTTTTGCATGAAGTCAATTAATCCATCTAGCTGCAATAAGGCCACAGCAAACTGCATGTCCTTTGACTGAAGTGTCTCACTGACAGTGTTCACGGCAAACAGAATATCATACCATATCACCAGAGATATGATAAATTCAAAGGTTTGCATTTCATCAGCAAGCGACTTTGCTTCACTTTTAATTTTGGGGTCCCTACAGTCCTCTGACACTTCGAGCTAAGCATCCTTAATATCACAATAAAGTATTGCTTTTACACTCTCTACCCGACATTCCCACCTTGTATCAGACAGAGGTTTTACCGTGAACCGGGACTTTCACTTTGAGTATTTCCCATCGTTTAGGAGAGCCTGTGAATATGGTATAAAGTCGTGTACAATACCAAAAAATGACATTGCTTTTGGACAGCATTTTGCCATATCTCCCAGTGTTAAATTCAGATCGTGGCAACCGCATGGCATGAAGTAAGCCTGGGGACTGAGATGCAGAATATGGGCTTGCACTCTCTGATTTTGTCTCTTCATATTCCCCCCGTTATTGTATCCTTGGCCCCGACAGTCATTTATGTGCAGTCTAAGGGCGTCTAGTTCCGCCAAGAGAGCATTTGATTGTCCCTTTCCAGTTTGGTCGTTCACTGGGATGAAGTCAATGAAATGTTGTTCTACATTCACTTCTAATGATGTCATATTGACAAAACGAAGAATCAGCGACATTTGCTCCTGATGGCTCATATCTGGTGTGCAATCTAGAAGCACAGAGAAATATTTAGCTCTCTTCATGTCATTTACAGTAGATTTTTTTGACGTCTGTGGCCATAAGAGAAATTAACTCATTTTGGATCTGAGGTCCCAGATAATGTACATGAATTTCCTTATTTCTTATGCATCTGACATGTTCTTGCATAGTGGGATCAAATTTGGCAACATCTATTAATTAATCTATTGATTAATCTATTATTCCCAAAAAAATACCATTGTTCTCGTCATAAAGGTTTGCATTTGTTCTTCAAAATGCCAAGTTATGCTCAGACAGACTTTGCACAGCTGCTAGAATGCATGTTAAAACATCCTGCCAGTGTGCCTTTTCTCTGTTTATCGCATTTTGATGTGACTCGTCAATAGCAGTGTGTGTATCTAATCTTCGTTTTGTCTCCATCCATTTTGCGGCATGTGTGATATGATCAGGGGAAGTTTCGTGTTGTTTCATCGAAGTATCAAATCTCTCCAATCATCATTGCCATCATTAGCTAATTTTGGCTGACTTGTAATGTTGTTAAACAGTTTGCAACAAAAGCAAAATACAGAATCTGTTTTCTTCGAATAAACAAGCCAGTCTCTGCTAGCTTTTTCACCATTGGGCAACTTTCTAACATAGAAGTCATCGGAAAAGTGTCTTTTTTCTTGATTGACAGGGAAATCAAATTTGGAAACCTTGACCGGGCGTTTTTCCACAAGTAAATCCACCGTTTTGGTATCCAGATGCATGGGTCAACTGCTGAGATTGCTTGCAAAATCAGTCGCGTTCTCTTGCAGCTGACATGTTGGCTTTCCCTTGCTTTAGCTTTCCCCCTTTCCCGTCTTCAGTGAGGATGCATTACATAATAACATAGCGACAATGAAAAACCCACTTAATTTGTTGGATTTGTTTTTTTTTTATTTGTTTTTTATGTGACATTGACAGAGACATGTCATTGACACAAAATCATACATAACTAATGTATTTATTTATCTATAAAAATCAAAAATCAAAAATCAAAACAAATAAAAACAGCAGGATTACAAGGCCCCCTAGTGGCGCGAGGCCCTGTGCGGTTGCACAGTTCGCACAGTCTATGCCACGGCTCTGCTCGCAAGGATAAACCTCCATGTCCCTCTGCAGCAGCGAAGTGCCCTCCGTCGGTGACACTCTCCGTAGCGACCCAGCAAAGCTCCTCCCGTCAGTGCAGGCCTCCTCTCGATAATGACTGGGCCGCTAGCCTAGCTCCTGCTAGTTAGCTTAGACTAACTTGCTTCGTGTCCAATAAAACACAAATACTTTGACTGCGATGGAGAGTCCATGTCACACACTCGCAGCATGTCGTCCAAAAACAGTTCACAGTCATTAATGATAAAACACGAAACTGACGACACACACAGTCGGCTGTTAGCTGCTTGACGTCATTGACTCGCGGCTTCTTCTTCTTCTTCTTCTTCACGCTCCGATCAACCTGGAAGTGTAAAACCTCTTAAAGGTCACGAACTCTAACACATAATAAGAATGACTTTTTAAACATTCAGAACCTAAGAAATTCACACATTTCAAACAGAAATCATTTATACATTTTAATATCTTACATACACTCAAAAAAATGAAACATTGACTTTAATTAAATTTATTTTGTCAACAGGTTCCACGAAAGTGTATTATGTTAGTTTAAAGCAAAAATGTTAAGTTCATCTAACTTTAGAAAATTGTATTACATTAACATAGTGTGAATTGACCCAACTAGATAAAATTACTTCTGTTCAACAAGAGATATTTAAGTTTATCCAATCAAATTCAGTTATGTTAATGGACATAAATAATATATTTCCAGGCTACATAATTTACATTTGTCCCTTAAACATATATTTTATTCGTAGAAGTAAAATAACAAATCTAAGTTCAATTTATTAAAATAGGTTTTCATCCAATTTATTTTATACTAATTAGTGTGACCTAATTCTAGTTTGTGAACAGGTTCCACACAAATGAATTTCGTACACCCAACATATTTTTGTTATTTCCTTTATTCACCAATATTCATTTAACATTTTGTTGCCACTTAGTCCAAAATAAAACCCTTAGCAGACATTAGGGAGCAGCATGGTTCAACACGAACAGTTGTAAACAGCTTTTATGCAGTCCAACAGGCTTGCATTTCTCTTTTCTTTTGTAACAGCATGATAATCTAACCATAACAACACATGTGCTGCTATCAACGTTCATCTTAATATTGTGGAGGGAATGCCCTGAAATGTCATTAACATACATGTCAGCTTGTGTTTTGTCACATTGTTACCCAACATTAGCAGTTATAAACCACCTTGATGCAGCATACAAAAAAGAAACATCCAACAAAACATCCCTGATTTGCCAGTATTACTGTCTAACAATATAACAAGCTTGTAGTCCTCAATTCTTTTGAAACAGCAAAATTTAACAATCAAATCAAACTATAACAACACACGTGCTGCTGTCAACCTTTAATTTAGTAGTGGTTGGAAAAAACTGATATTAACATTTTTACAAACATGTCAGCTCGTGTTGCAGCCACTGCAAGGAGTTCTTAGCTGGTTATCAAAGAGTTTAAATATCTACATAAACAAGAACTTCAGCTAGAAGATTTGTGATTTCAATTTCTGCGATTTTCCATTCTAATTGGTTACCACTGGCAAAATCAGGCAAAACAATTTACAGTACATTCATTCATACAGTTTGTTCTTGAGCATCTGTACCTTGGTGGAGAGTCTGCCAGCATCCAGCTGAAGGAAGAGCTTTTGAAGTACTTCAAAGAAGGTCTTCAGTTCCGTGGGATAACTGAGGTTCACTGCATATATTACACCCATTAAGAGAGCACATGCAGAGGTGACGTCTCCCAAGTCATGTAGAACTTCAACACCCTCGATCACTATTCCAACATCAGCTGGAGGAGTGGTGGCATCACCTCCTTCGACTTTGATGATGTAGATGCCAAGAGTAAGTCGCTCAAGCTCCCTCTGTGCAGCAGTACCATCAGTATCCTTTACATAGGGGAGAAAGAAAGGACACAACCAATCTATGAAATCACAGATTTTGTCTACAAAATCCAAATATTAACTTTTGTCTTTCAGGTTTCCTTTTAATGAAAATAGCATGATACTTCAAAAAGTGCTATTTGTATAAAAATAAGACAAAGCAGTGTCAAGTGATTCCATCAAAATTTTAGAGAATGAATTGAAAACGTCTTCAAGACATATAACCAAGCACAGTTGACTGGATTTGACTCTCAGCAAAAAATTAACATGTGTAAGCTTAGTAAAAGTGGAATGTATGGTAGAGTTGTTGTATTGGATTGCACAGATATGGCTAATAAAATACTCAGTGAGTGTATTTAGATTTCCAAAAAAGTTTAAAGAAACTGATTCCATGCAAATGTTAACAAAGTAACAAGATTAGTTATTCAAGATGTGATTTATTACAGGTAGAAACTAAACTATTAAAATTACCAACCAGGTATTCTTTGAAGAGGATGTTTGGGTCTTCGTTCAGGTAGATACAAAGCGCCCTGAGGATGCACTCTCTCCTCTTTTCAACAGTTTCATTCTAAAGAGAGAATAAAATACAGAAATATTATTCAGACTGTTAACTTGTCAGTATACTTATCAAAACTGACTAGTCAGCGTCAATTTATAATTCCATATTGTTCACTACTGATAGAAAAACATACCTGTGTGATTGGGACCAAAATCCTGCTGATGTTAGTCCCTGCAGAGCCTCCATTCTTCTTGAACACTTTGATGAGCTGGGCAGTGTGTTGGTCAAGCTGTGCATGGAACTTTGAGACAAGGGAACCAGTAGTGATCCTCACAAATTCTGCTTCCACCTGAAAACACAACTGAAATACCTATTAAAACATTTCACATTTAAAAGAGACATTCTCGCACAAGAATGTACAAAAAGCAGGCTGTGCTGTAATATAACAGCATTTCCAGTGTTACATTTTACACAAAATGATTAACATTCCCATGTGACAGGAAGCCATTACAACTCTCTTTCCCCTGCCCTCCCTGTCTCTCCACTGTCACAATCCAATATAGTATAATTGCAAAAAAATGTTGACTGATTGTAGCTAATTTAAAAAGCATCTCATACCTCTGCCACAGTGAACAGTCCTGGCCATCGGATCTTGAACTCCGAGATCATAGGCTTGTCTCTGACAACCTCCTGCCTTCTGTATGCAAAGGTCTTGGACATCTTTTCTTTGACAACTTTATCATTGTGTCTCTTCTTGACCTCAGATAACAACGCCAATCTTTCCCCTTCAAGGCTGTCCTGGGTCTCTCCAGCAGGATAGGGAGGACAGAAATTCACTTCGGCTTTCCTCGGTTTTTTGACATCGTAGGCAGGCTGACATCTATCTGCAGGTTTGTGCTTGAGGGAATTGATACTCAGTTCTGGGCACCCCAAGTTTCTAAGTTTTGTCCTGTAGTTTGCCATCTTATACTTAAGGCTTATTTTCCAGCCGTAGAAACGACTGAAGGATCCCTGTTCTCTCAAACATGGATGTGCTTTGATTAAAGCTTGAGCAACAGATTCAATTTCCAAGTTTGAGGGGTATGCCTTAAACTTGATGATTTCCTGAGCCAGGCTTTCCAAGATGTCTGATTTAAGTTCATGACCGGGGGTCAGAAGAACTCCATTTGATACAAAGTCCTGGTTTGCACTTCGAAGTTGCATCTCCACGTCATGTGAAAACTTTGGAATTTGGAATTCTGTTGGCCAATGTGATCGAGGAGATTCTGAATCAGAGTAGAGTATTAATGTGTCAGAAGATGACAAGGATGCTTCTTCCCCACTCTGGTTCATGCTGCCTTGGCTGAGGTCTAGAGCATCTGACAAGCGGATGATTTTCACTGTGCTCTTGTCTTGAATGTCACAAATTTGATTAAGGTTAAAAAACTCATTATCAAAGTCACTGTCCATGTACTGGAGTCTAATTTAGTGTCATATTATGGTTAACAGTGCTCAAATTAGTTGCTTCAGGTTGGAATAGACGATATGACATTTGACCAAATACCTCAATATTGATATTGTGATGATATAGTGGGGATGACTATGGTGCTTCCTCAAAATATTTACACAACTAGATTTTTGATAATAATCATCATTTGTAATACCTATGTGGGTAAAAGCAAATAATTGCTGGTTGTGAAAATGCCATCACTTTCATGTAATGTAGCCTTAAACTTAGGAAGAGACAACACTTATGCTATATTCTGGTATTTCAATATCCAAAATCCCAGATGATATCAAGTCTCATATCACAATATCAATATGATATCAAAATATTGCCCAGCCCTACCAGTAACATGGAGTTAGTGCATGCACAGAAACAGGTTAGTAAACAGCCAAGTGGAAAGAGGTGACGGGTTAGTATTCGGTGCTCATTCTAGTGAGAATAAAGTGCACATTTAGTAAACTATCAATTAAAGCCATTTACTCACATATTCAACACGTGCTTTTAATATAGGGATATCTTTTAAATGTAACCAGTCGAAGGGGCCCAACAAAGTAGTCATGTAATGGGTACTTCTCTGCCAGTTCGTCATGTGTTATCAGGGACATTGTGCCAGTTGGACATGGTTGCAGTTCAAAGGCCCGGTAGTGCTCCCTAAACCATGCTGAGAACATCTTGACTTTGAAATTCAGCGAATCCTGAAGTACACATATTCTCACTATCTCTCCGAATTCAGGTAGCCCATCAGTAAATCGACAAATGACTATCATTCCCTTTCTATAGTTGATCCCCTTGCAATATGCACTGTTAGCCATGTTTACTTCTGCCATGTTTGGGTACATCTGCAGAAGAGGCAATGCTACATCATCTTTCAGCACCTCGACAGGGACTCGCGATACACTTGATACTTCAACTCCAGGTTTCTGTGGACCTGATGAGTGTAAGTGATACGCAATCATCATCTGGTGTTTTCTTGACAGTGTTAGAGCAACATTCTTGAACACTTGGTGTGATGGGCAACTTCCTTAAAAAAACTGTGTTTGCCCTCAAATCTCATGGTCCAGACTCCAACTAGCGGACCAAAACATCGGGTCATGTAAGGGTATTGCTCTAAGACATGATGCTTTGGGAGGAGTTTTTCGTTGGGAAATGCCTCTTGATATTTCTGCCTGTGATCAGATATTTTGAACTGAAGATATCCAATGGATTCTTCTGTATGGATCTGGGAAACAGCAAGTTCCACTATCTCTTTTAAATCTAAAATTATCTCCCACACTGGTTCACCATCAGGTATAATATCTCCAATCATGAAAGGCAGCAATCTTATGAGGGTCCAATTTTCAGCAGCATTGCCACCTATTGTCTTTTTGCTTAAAAGATTTTGTGGCACAACATGGGGGCGGTTTGTTTTATCTTCACCTTTGTAAGGGAAACTGAATGACCTTGTTTAAAGTGTCCAAAAAGACTTCCGGTGGCGCCATGTTGTAGACGACAGCGGTAAAAGTAACTCTACAGAAAACCAATTAAAACTAGCGATTAACTAAAGTAAAAACGGCAGTAAGTACGGAAATTGAAAAGTAAGTCGACAAACTAAGTTTGTGGAAAATATGGTTAAGATAGGGAAGACGGTAAAGGAGGACAGTGCAAAGGCAAGTGGTACCGAGTCGGAGGAGGGAGTGAGTCCAGAGACGGCGCGGCTAGAGGCGGCTAGCAATGAGCATGTTACACCCGCAAACGTAATAACTGCCCACAAACGTAATAAACCACAAACGTAATACAAATCTGCAGCTTTGAATGTAATAATCCCGCAAATGTAATAAATTTCCCACAAACGTAATAAAATTTGCCTACTGCAAACGTAATACTGAATTTCCTGCAAATGTAATAACTATTACATTTGCAGGAAATTATTACATATGTGGGAAAGTGAAAATCTGTAAATGTAATAACTTCCCACAAATGTAATATGAGACAAAATAATGATCTTTGTGGTTGTTGTTGTTTATTTGTTTACTTATAAACCTGCCAATAGTGACTGAATGTTGACAAGCAACCCGCAGGTCAGGTGGGGCAGGTCAGAAAGTGACAGAGCAGTGTTCTAAGTTATTAATAACACACACACACACACACACACACACACACACACACACACACACACACACACACACACAGGTCATGCTCATAATTTTAAGGGCTATGGCTACAAGCCTATGCTGGTGGCTTATGAGAGCCAATGTTTGAACCACTTAATGTCTGCATATCAAAGGCCGGGGCTGCACAGTGGCCCAGTGGCTAGCACTGCTGCCTCACAGCTAGAAGATCCGCGGTTTGCGTCCCGGTTAGGACGCCTGGGATCTTTCTGTGTGGAGTTTGCATGTTCTCCCTGTGCAGCGTAGGTTTTCACCGGGTACTCCGGCTTCCTCCCACAGTCCAAAAACATACTGAGGTTAATTGATTATTCTAAATTGTCCGTAGGTGTGAATGAGAGTGTGCCTGGTTGTTTGTCTCTATGTGTAGCCCTGTGATAGACTGGCGACCTGTCCAGGGTGTCCCCTGCCTTCGCCCTAAGTCAGCTGGGATAGGCTCCAGCCCCCCCGCGACCCTGCAGAGGATTAAGCGGCGTACATATAATGTACAGATAATGGATGGATGGATGGATATCAAAAGCCAAAAACTTGAATAGATAGTCCATTCTTTGAAGTACGCCTAATGAAAACATTTGTCAAGATTTAAGACTGGTCCATGTTCTTTTTGATAGTAACATGGACCAAGACTGTCTGAACACTGACAATTAAAGACTTGCAAATAAATAATGACTGTAACTTAAATTAATCTACCATTGTGAATGCAGGAAAGTGAGCAGGCTCTAGGGGTGATTGCACTGTTCTTTTAAGGAGAAGTACTTTTGGTCAAGCAACTTTTTCCTATCGAGCGGCAAATTCTTGGAACTCCACACCAAGTGCCTGATCTACCCACTATTGCTTCATTTTCCAAGCATCTTAAACTTTGGAAAATCAAACCTGTTGCCACTAATTGTGATCATTTTTAACTTGTCCACTGCTGCTGATTTGTTGTGTGTTATTATCTATTGTATATTATAATGTTTAAGTTTTACATGTCCACATAGTTGGGTACTCACAAATTATAACTGTTAATGAATTATTGTAGTATGTAATAAGTCTGCAATTCTATCATCTTTTATTCTTAGGCAGTAGAGCAATGTGCAATTCAACAAGCACTTTATATTTCTGTTCTAGTTCTCTCTGTATTATAAAATAACCATTGTTGGTATTTAATTATTGTAAAATGTATTGAGAATTGTGCAATTAAAATAGCACTTTATATCTAGTGTGCAATTGGGCAAGTTGCAATATAATACGCATTAAACACGTAACTTTGCATGAAAAAAATGCTACATCGACACGTTTGACAATCTAGCGGACTCAATTTTTAAGGTAGCGCAAAACCAGCGGTATTATATGAATCTTGAGATTTCAACGAATCCATTGACACCAAATACATCATGCTTGCTGACCGGGTAAGGAGTGAAAAGTTGTTGCTGTTTTACCGCGAAGTGACTATAGACCTTTATTTAAGCTGGCATGTGGTGCAGCTAATTATGTTGGAGTATCATGCTACATAAGAGGAAAAAAATACAAGAGGGACACTTTTGACAATATAGCGGACTGAGCTTTAAAACTACTGCGAAACCATCATATATCTTGAGATTTCAATGAATTCATTGATACAAAATACATCATGCTGACTTACCGGGAAAGGGGTGAAAAGTTCTGCCAAAGTTGTAGCCTGTCAGTGCGTCTTCTTTGTTCTGATTGGCAGAGTGGTGGTGCATACCCATTCATTCATTTATTTGCAGCAACAAATCATCAACAATTACATCACACTTAATTGAAAGGCCGTTTATTTAAAATAATGTAACATAATGTAACATTGGGAATTTTTCTGTTACTTACGGTAGCCTACATGGCAGTTCTCACTTTCCTGCATTCACAATGGTAGATTAATTTAAGTTACAGTCATTATTTATTTGTAAGACTTTAATTGTCAGTGTTCAGACAGTCTTGGTCCATGTTACTATCAAAAAGAACATGGACCAGTCTTAAATCTTGACAAATGTTTTCATTAGGCGTACTTCAAAGAATGGACTATCTATTCAAGTTTTTGGCTTTTGATATCCATCCATCCATCCATTATCTGTACATTATATGTACGCCGCTTAATCCTCTGCAGGGTCGCGGGGGGGCTGGAGCCTATCCCAGCTGACTTAGGGCGAAGGCAGGGGACACCCTGGACAGGTCGCCAGTCTATCACAGGGCTACACATAGAGACAAACAACCAGGCACACTCTCATTCACACCTACGGACAATTTAGAATAATCAATTAACCTCAGTATGTTTTTGGACTGTGGGAGGAAGCCGGAGTACCCGGTGAAAACCTACGCTGCACAGGGAGAACATACAAACTCCACACAGAAAGATCCCAGGCGTCCTAACCGGGACGCAAACCGCGGATCTTCTAGCTTAAATGGTTCAAACATTGGCTCTCATAAGCCACCAGCATAGGCTTGTAGCCATAGCCCTTAAAATTATGAGCATGACCTGTGTGTGTGTGTGTGTGTGTGTGTGTGTGTGTGTTATTAATAACTTAGAACACTGCTCTGTCACTTTCTGACCTGCCCCACCTGACCTGCGGGTTGCTTGTCAACATTCAGTCACTATTGGCAGGTTTATAAGTAAACAAATAAACAACAACAACCACAAAGATCATTATTTTGTCTCATATTACATTTGTGGGAAGTTATTACATTTACAGATTTTCACTTTCCCACATATGTAATAATTTCCTGCAAATGTAATAGTTATTACATTTGCAGGAAATTCAGTATTACGTTTGCAGTAGGCAAATTTTATTACGTTTGTGGGAAATTTATTACATTTGCGGGATTATTACATTCAAAGCTGCAGATTTGTATTACGTTTGTGGTTTATTACGTTTGTGGGCAGTTATTACGTTTGCGGGTGTAACAGAGCACGAATCGGTCATATTAATGGAGCTGCGTAAATTAAGACAGGAGCATGCCGAAGCAGCAAGCGACAAGAGAGCTATGGCTAGACTCGAAACAAACATGAAAGAGCTTATGGAAAGAACGGCATCCCTGGAGCAAAGAGCGGGCCACATGGAGGAGAGAATTGTAAATACAGATGACAGGGCGACACGACTGGAGCGCTCCGCCGCCTTCTTACTCCAGCAAACGGCCAAACTATCTGCTAAGTGTGATGACTTAGAGTCAAGAATGAGACGCAACAATATACGGATACATGGCATCCCAGAGGGTGCTGAGAAGAACGATACCATAGGCTTCATAACGGGACTTATTAAGTCCAACATCCACACCACAGGCGACATGGAAATACACATCGAGAGGGCGCACCGGTCACTGGCGGCTAAACCAAAGGACAGTGTGGCCCCCCCGAGAGCAATCATGGTGCGCTTTTTGGATTACAAAACTAAGGAATATGTGATACGACAAGCCTGGAAACAGAAGACTACATACGAGGGACAAACCATCTACTTCAATCAAGACTACACAACGGAGGTCCAAAAAAAGAGGAAACAGGTGAGGGAGGTCATCAAAAAGTTGAAGGAGAAAAATGTGAAGGCGCAGTCCCCCTACCCAGCCCAGCTTAAAGTGTTTTTGGACTCAGGGACAAGGACATTTGCCACACTAATGGAAGCGGCACCCATGTTAAAAGACATGGGGATTAATGTGGACGAAGACAAGATGGACAGGCTGCAGAGAGCGATGATGCGGAGCAGCTGGACCACGGCGACAGGACAGAGAGGGAGGCTGAGACAGCCCCACATCACAGAAGCAGATGTACATGCCCTCATGGATTAAACTCAACACCTCTACCTCTATAGTAAGGACTAAGAATAAATACCAATAATAATTAAAAAAAAAAAAAGGGTAAATAAAGGTACAATATTGAATAGTTCAGAATAGGAAATAATTTCCATATCTGCCTTCAGTACAAGGATTGGTGAAACACAGAGAAGCTAGTTTAGACACTACTTGTTAAACTGACAGAAATATTGGTTTTTGGAGAGTGAATTTAAAACTTTGAGTTTTAAACAATCTTAAATAATAGGTTGTGGTTGCACGTAGTGCTTTTTCCCCAGAGAGAAAACGCCACGACTCTCTGATGACGGGACATTTGGAAGACACATGTTCATGTTCCTGTGTTACAGGGGTTCTGGTTTTGATGGAGATGTACATTTTTTGTTTTCTTTATTATGCAAAGTTTTGTGCAATTTTCTACTTTTGTGTGAGGTATAGAGCGTGTGGATCTCATTTGAAAATAATATGAATAAGCTTAATCTTGTGTCATATAATGTACATGGTCTGAATCATCCCATTAAGAGGAAGAAGATACTGAGCCAACTAAAAAAATTACAATGTTCAATAGCTTTATTACAAGAGACACATTTGACGGACACTGAACATAGAAAATTGAAAAGGGAATGGGTGGACCAGGTTTTTTATGCATCATATGGCAAAAGGAGAGGGGTAGCTATTTTAATTGGTAAAGGTATACCAATTAAGGTTGAAAAAGAAGTTAAGGATAATACTGGACGATATGTAATGATTGTGGGGTCTATAGGAGACATGATTGTTTCAGTTCTAAATGTTTATGCCCCAAATGAGGAGAAAGAAACATTCTTTAAAGAGATGGCTAAAGTACTATCCAGTGAAGCAAAGGGGATGGTACTGATGGGGGGAGATTTTAATACAATACAGAATGGTAGATTAGACAGGTTTCCTCCAGAGCAGGGATCAAGCACAAAAAAATCTATAGTAGCTTGGTCTTACTGATCCATGGAGGGAAAACAACCCAAAGAGGAGAGACTATACATTTTATTCAAACCCGCATGGCAGCTATTCGAGGATAGATTTTTTTATGTATCACAACAACATATACACAAAGTATTGAACTGTGGAATAGAAAATATTACTCTAAGTGACCATGCACCTGTTACCCTGACTGTAGATCTAGGTAATGAGCCCCTTTTCAGATATTGGAGGATGAATGTATCTATTCTGTCAAGTGAAAGTGCAGTAAAAGAAATAAAGCAGAATCTAAAGGAATACCTCCAAATAAATGATAATGGCGAGGTAACACCGTCAGTACTATGGGATGGAGGGAAAGCAGTGATAAGAGGAAAGATAATAGAAATATCATCTCGACTGAAGAAAGCTCGACTAAAAAAACAAAGAGAACTAGAAGACAAGATTAAAGAACTGGAGGCAGAACATAAAAGAACATCAGATGAATAAATTTTTTGTGAATTAAAAACAGTCAGAGGCAAATTAGACGAACTCCTAACATTTAAAGCAGAAGGATCCCTACGTTTTACAAGCCAGAGATACTACGAAATGGGTAATAGAGCTAGTCGCTTATTAGCATTCCAACTTAGAAAGGCCCAAACAAATAGAATAATATCAAAAATAAAACACCCCATATCTGAACAAATTATGTCAAAACCCAAAGAAATTGCAGAGGCCTTTGCGGAGTATTATAAAGGCTTATATGACAACTCTGATTCGGACTACGAGGATAGTGACACACAAGCCTTTCTTAAAAAAATAAATTTACCAACCCTGTCAAGAGAAGAGGCATCCGAAATGACCCGGCCAGTCTCTATGCAAGAAATTTTGGATACTATAAAAACTCTTAAAAATAACAAATCGCCTGGGACTGATGGGTTCCCGGGAGAGTTCTACAAAAGTTTTAGAGAGGAGATAACACCTGTGTTATACAAAGTATTCAATTATGCTCTGACATCCGGGGACCCACCCAAATCATGGTCAGAGGCCATCATATCAGTCTTGCATAAAGAAGGAAAAGATCCAACTTTATGTGAAGGATATAGACCTGTGAGTCTACTCTGCAATGATTTAAAGATTCTTACAAGCATACTGGCCAAACGAATGCAAAAATACATAACTAAATTAATCAACGTTGATCAAACCGGATTTATTCCCAGTAGGCAGGGGGCAAACAACATTAGGAGAATATTGAATATTATTTCAAGTACAAAATACAAATCACAGGCTTCTATGATGCTTAGTCTCGATGCCCAGAAGGCTTTTGACAGAGTGGAATGGAGCTTCTTGTACCAGACATTATCAGCTTTTGGATTCTCCCAGAAGTATATAGAGTGGGTAAAAATAATATACAAAGACCCCAAATCACATATCAGAGTTAACGGCTGTTGCTCAGATTTCTTCTGCCTCAAAAGAGGAGTCAGACAAGGTGATTGTTTGAGTCCACTGTTGTTTGCTGTAAGTATCGAACCACTGGCCGAATCAATAAGACAAAATAATAAAATATTGGGAATTAGGGATGAAGGGGGCGTGGAACATAAAATATCACTATTTGCAGATGATCTGCTAATACTTTTGAAGGACCCAGCCCTATCGATACCAGCCCTGTTAGAGAATCTTGATGAATACGGTAAAATTTCAGGGTACTTGACTAATGAAAGCAAATCAATTGCTATGATGATCTCAGGTAAATGTCCAACAGAGTTAAAAGAAAAGGTTGGGTTTAAATGGACCAACAAAGGGTTTAGATATCTGGGCGTTATTATTACTCCTAATGTTTCACAGTTATTTGATGCAAATTATGGAAAATTGATAAAGGAAATTAAAAAGGACTTAGATAGATGGGCAGTTTTACCCCTGACGCTCATTGGGAGGGTAGAAACAATTAGAATGAATATTTTGCCAAGGCTATTGTTTCTCTTTCAATCACTTCCTGTTATGGTTTCAAGCTCCACCTTTAAAATGCTGGACAAAAGTATATCAAGATTTTTATGGCAAAACAAAAAAGCTAGAATTAAATATAAGACACTCTTAGCCCCCCAGAATAAAGGAGGGCTTAATCTACCAAATCTAAGGAACTATTACTGGGCTGCTCAAGTTAGAGCTCTTATACTATGGATAACTAAAGACAAAGATGTAATATGGGTGGAGATGGAACAAAGGGCCTGCCCAACCATGTCTTTGGAGTCACTACCATTTGTAACCAGGTCAATGCAAAAGAAGCTTAAAATTAAGAATGACTTGATCATAGAAACAATGAAAATATGGGCGACAATACAAAAGAAATTAAGTATACCAAGCTCTGTAAGTAAAGCTACAAAAATAGCTAAAAATCCAGACTTTGTCCCATGTACTATGGATGCAGGATTTGAGAAATGGACTAATAAAGGGTTAATATATATAGCACAAATTTTTACAGGGCAAATTTTGAAATCATTTGAACAACTCAAACAGGAATTTAATATACCAAATAATGATTTTTACAAATATTTACAACTGAGACACTACCTCCAGAAACACAGTGATTGGAAAAGAATAAGCAAAGAACCAACCAAGGTTGAAGAGCTGCTCATGTCCTTTACAGAAGAAGAGTCAAAAAAAAAGGCTGATTTCAAAAATATATCAAGCACTACAATATGAATCCAATGACAATAATATGGATGTTAAAGAGAAATGGGAACTGGAAGCAAATGTAATAATAACAAATGAGGACTGGGAAGAAACATTCAGATCTGGCCACAAATTAACTAATAGTACAATATGGAGGGAGTTTGATTGGAAAGTAAAGATGCGTTACTTTAATACCCCATCTGTCACCGCAAAATATAGTAAAACATCAGATTTATGTTGGAGGAACTGTGGCATGGTGGGTGACTTCACTCACATATTTTGGGATTGCCCAAAGATCATAGACTTTTGGAAATGTGTGAAAATAGAAATAAAAAGAATTCTGGGTATTGACCTACATCTTGACCCAACCCTGTACATACTTGGAATATTACCTGACGATCTGATAGAGAGGGATTGTGGCTTCTTATTGAAAGTCCTACTCTTGATAGCAAAGAAAATGATCACAATCAATTGGCTGAAGCCACATCCCCCCAATATAATGCAATGGACAGACAAAGTAAAAAAGGTTGTTATTATGGAAAAAACTACAGCAAGATTACAACTGAATCTAGAAAAATTTGAGAGAAGATGGAAACCAATAATTCAAGCGATACAAGAGCTCTAATTACCTTTTTTTTTTTTCAGTAATTAATTTATCTTTATTTACACATGTTTTTTGGTTGCTTAATTACCTGTTTTTGTCATGTTTTTGTTTTTATGTTTGTATTCTCAGTAACACCTATTCTGGTTTTGCAAATACACTTATGGAATAGTAGAAATCAGAATTCGAGAATGTTGTTGTTATCTGTGTATAATATGTATGACTTTGACTTATGTAGTTATGAGTGGAGGTCATATGACATGGATTGAGTGAATTGTAAACTGAGATGGGTGTGATTTTTGTACATCTTCATGCGTGTTTTACATATGTGGAATAAATAAAAAGTTAAAAAAAATAAATAAATAAAGTGTCCAAAGAGAGGTATTGTTTGGATATCAACACACCCAAGCACTGTGCAAGTTCCACCGGAACAATACCCTCCAACAGATTGTGGAGCACATCAGGTGGATATCCAGTTGTTACATCAAAATGAGAAAGATTTTCTGTCAGCACACATGGCCTTTTCACTCCAACACAAGGCTTTCCACTCTCCGCTGCATGTTTGACATGTTCTTTGTGTTCATCTTTGGATCTAAGACTAAAGTCACCCGAAAGAACCTGCTTGGTCTGAAAATCACTGAAACGCCCTGTGCAAAATCGACAAACATACTCTCCTGAAAAACTTTCCACAAAGCCCGCAATCCCATGGGCACCCAAATTGTCTGCAGCTACACATTGTACTGTGCCTTTAATATTTTTTCCAATCTGTGGGACAAACACGCCATGCTCTTCCAAGACAACCAGATCACGCAAAAGAGGTTCAAGCACTTTTCCATATCCGTATTCCTTGATGTAGGTACCTTTACACAATACTGCCAAGTAGATGGATGACAAAGAGGAGTGCTGGCTTGGGGGTAAGTTGCTCAAAATCCAGTACATAGCGCAAAGTTTATGCTTCTTTCTGGAAGTGCCAAGAGGGTTGCACACTTCAAACTCATCAATATAAAGGGTCACACTTATTCTCAATTCCCCTGAAGATAGGAACTCATTTTGTTTGAAAAACTCTCCATCCTGAAATGACCTGTATTCTTGTTGTGCAGTTTCATTTTGGTGAGCACTGTAGTTTTCTACTACATCATCAATTATACCATCTTTGCTAAGGAGCTGCTGCAATGACTGCAATAATGACACATATTGGTAGCTATGGTTGAGCTCCTTATCCAAAACATATTCAACGGGTTCAACTACTTGGAACTTGTCTTTGAAGTACTGTTTCCGCTTAAAAGCAGTGCCAAGTGGGCCCTGATCTCCAATTGCTTTGGTCAATGGATTAGCAAGACAGAAGGCAGAGGCCAATTCCTCAGTTTCTTTTGCATCAAGAGCAAGATTATGCTTAGTACAAAAATCTAAAATAATGGCATTTGATGTAGTCTGGGATGCAGAACTCATTAGGAAGTGCAAGTCCTGTAAAAGCTCATCAACAGCATTACTGGGAACATGGAGTATGTTTTCCAGCTTAAGCAACACTGCTGCAAGTTTCTGTTCTATCATCTTCTCAAGATTTTCTGAGCAGTCTTTCTGAAAGCTAGACTGCACTTCAAGCTGGGCTTCTTCTGATTCTTCATTGTCTCCATGTTCACCTGAAACACTTGAGCTGTCAAAACTGTGTCTTTCTGCAACTATTCCAGGTTTAAAGTCACTGTAAGAATAACTAAGGTGCTTTCTATTTTTATGTGATTTAAATGTCCCATAAATATTTGTCCTAAATGTACAACCCTTGAACATACAGGGGACTGTTTCATTGGCTTTGAGATGCAAATTTATATGAGTGAAATACTCCTTTTCAGAGGCAACTTCAGAGAACCCACAAACATGACAGCTGAATGTCGCCGATGTCAGTGTTTGCCGTGATGTGTCTCTAGTATGGACTCTACACAAATGTGACCTGAGTGCATTCCATTACTTAGATGCACATGGACAACTACTATATGGGCAAGGATATGGGTGCCTGCGCCCATAATGCGGATGTTTTAATCTGTAATGTTTAAGCAACTGGCCTCTAGTTGAGGTCTTTGAACTGCAACCTTTACACTGCCACATTCAAATCTGGGAGGGTGCAAAAAACAGACAAAAAACACAAAGGATATATTGATAAAGGAAACTTAGTTTGTAAAACAGTTTTAAGAAAGAAAAGTCTGACTGTTAACATACCACAGGCAAGCTCAGCAGTGCTGTCTACACCAAATCAATGAGTTAGGAAACAGCTATCACACCCAGGATCTGAAATTCATCATGTTAATAGGATCCATAAATTAATGTAGTTCGTTACATGTTTTAAATAGAAATCTAAAAAACAAACACACATATTCAGAACGAGAGCAAGAGAATTAAACTGTCACCCGACAAATGTTTCTTAACATAAAAATACTGGCAACTCAATTCACAGTAATTAAAGTAGCAAGTTGTGATCATACCTGTTATGAGTACAGTGCAATGGGCAGACAGCAGGAAGCATAAATCAGGACTCACTCTCTATTTCAGGACCTGAAATATTGCAACATGATTATTACAAAAAGAGAGAAAGAGAAAACATATATAAATATGTTAACAGATTAATTATTGGTGCGCTTTATACAGGGTCCTACAAGAGATACATTTCTTTTTAACCTCCTTTTCCTACTTTGACCATTGTCACTTTTGTCTTAGTTATATAAGTGATCCGCCAGTGTTGCAGAGTCCGATTTTAATAGCCTATCACAGCTATCAAAATGCATCACCGTATAAATAGAACAGTGGCACCATGTGTGGTAACAGCTCTTGACAAAAAGCATACCATAAAGCGTGATAAAGGACTGAACACGACAGTAAAATAACTCACCAAACCACGTTTCCCTGGTTAAAGCAGCCAATTCAAAGCTAATATAGAAAAACGGCTTTCTCTGTGGTCACCAAAAGACTTCAGCTGCCTGCAAACAGTGGCGTTTTCCGTTAATGCTATTGCTAGCGCTATCGTTATGGTTTCACCCTGTTAACGTGTTCACGTTCATGGCGGGATAAAAGCAGACATGGCGGAATAAAAGCAGACCGACCTAACGTTAAGGTAGCGTTATGGTGCGTTGTCGACTGCTCTCTGAAACACAAACACTTCGGAAATATAGAGCAAGTGTTGTATCACACACACAATTAAATAATGCATCAATATGAAAATATAACAATAGGTATGGATGGAAATGTCTTCTTACCTCTCCCAAGTCAGAAAATGGAGACAAACCGTTGCCAATTTCACCGGCAATTTTTTGCCAGTTTGAGCATGCGTAGTATGAAGCGTTTGAATCGTCTTCTTACTGCCACCCTCTGGTTGTAATAAGTATTTCAATCATAATTCACTTAAATTAAATGGTTTGTGATTAACCAACACATAATTATTTTGTACACATAACGAGAAGCACAATTACATGGACTTTATTAGAAAATAATATTTAAACTCAACAAAAACATGTATTTTAAGTAAACTGAAAACATAAAAGTAATATACAGTGCACAACCCGCCTTATTCACTTTTTTTGAGTGTATCTCAATATTTCATGCAAATTTAAACTTCTTAACAACTGGCGTTTTATCTTTAACTTGGTCCCAGGAGAGAAAAAATAAATAAATAAATAAATAAATAAATAAATAATTGTGTGTATCTTTTTTACATAACATTGGCCATTGCTAATGACATACACAGTAATTATTCTAGCATACTATCATCAAATAAATCAATTGAAGCTAAAATTTAAAGAGTCCACAATTAAGCTATAGTGAGCCTGATCTATGACGAAAATCCCACTTTTCATACAGTGTATGGGACCAATGGGAAAAGCAACAGTTACTTGAAAAGAAAGGTTTTAAATGCAAAAAGCAATAACACAGTTCATCACCTGTCTCTTGGTGAAATACTGGTACTATTTTGTGTTACTGGACAAGAAAACACTTTCCATTTGTGAGGTTCCTTTTGTGGGAGAATTTTATGTTTCTCCAAGGTCACTCTGTCTCCAATCTATTGTAGGTCATACGTGTCGTGACAGACGTCAAAGTCTGGATAATGATAGCCATAGTCACTGTAACCTCAAAACTCAAAGCTACTCTAGATTTGTCAACAGAACAGATGTCTGACGAACCAAACCAAGGCTAAGCTAAATTTTTGCGTAAACCAGACCAAGTGTCTCTGACCTATTTGACCTCTTAGTCCTGTGGCTACAGGGGAGAGATTCTGCATCACCCCCCCTTGCTATGTTACTTGTTGCTATTAAACAGATAACCATGTATGCCTCCTGAAGCTGTATATAATTTGGACACTTGGGAAGACTCATTAGGATTATGTAGGGACACAAGCCCTTTTGTCCCTTAACAAGGTCCTGTCCTGCCATGATTATCTTGGACCCAAATTGGCTCCTTCCTCCAGCATATAGGCCTGAGAGCCCCCCCACCCCTTGCCCTGGCAGACCCTTCTCGTCCCCGCCGAGTGGGAGGATGTTGTCTTTCTTGCTATCAACACATCACCAGAGATCTTCTTTTATTAATTCACAACGACTAAGCACATCTGGTCCCCCCCCCCACCCCAAAAGAAGATGAACTCCTTTCCTAAGGTCATACGAGGTCAAGCACAATAGAGTCTCTTCTCTCCACATCGGAAGACAGGAAGTGGGGGAAGAAGTTGGTTGGGGTAAAGATGATCCAGCCCCCCCACCCAACGGATCAAATTGTTTTATGATCCTGTCTGTGACATTCCAATCCCACTGCAGTCTCTATCCTCATCCAAATTCCAATATGTTCTGAACAACTATTAAACTACAATCTCCTCTTCTTAATTTTAGCAAATTCTCAAATAGCCTAAGAAGGTCATACAATAGATCTCTCCCATGTTATTGTCAAGCCCAAATGAAGTTTATTACTTAATGAGTTTGAGGTCTGGGAGAAACCAGCCCCTGCCTTTGGTGATGGGGACAGACTTTCAGATCATTCTTCTTTGTGTAATACTTGTGTTATTTACCAGTTAAATGTCTGATATGTTTTGTTAAGATAGAACTACAATGAATATGTATAAATACTTGGTCCTACTGTGTATTGTATACTCAAGTGTTTTATGCCTTAAAGTTATTATACTGGGTGAAATGGTCCTGGTATCTTGAGAGTAGTCGATACATTATGTATTCAGAAAAAGGAACGAAAATAATCAGACCTCTGCAGCAGCTCCAGGACTGAGAAAAAAAACTGCTTTATTGCCCGAATAGCCTGGATTGGTCAGATGCCTTCATTTCTTGTTCTGCCTGCTGCGCCCCCCTCTGTCCATCCCTCCTCCGCGTGTGCACACTTTACGTTTCACTGATGCTGGAAAAATTCAGCACACTCCTCTGCATGAATACAGAGTTGCAGGAGAAGACATTCATTTGGTTACAATGGCAGAGAAAATGCAGTCAGCCTTACTTGTAACAGCTCACCCCGCTAAAAAGGCAAGGAAAAGAAAGCCTGAGACAGAAATGGCTGCAACGAAATAGGCTCTGGATAAAGAAAGAAAGTCAGACCCTAGTCAACATCGGTGCGGCGTTTGAGTGGTGGAGACAGCTGGGGCATGTGAAGGGCCTGAAAAGTGATGCAGAGATTGCTCTCTCTCTGTTGCACAGGTAATGACTTGCTTTGTTTTGTGGGGATTTGTTATTTTCATGAAATATGTAAGGTTTGCCAACTTTGCTACGTTTGTAGCTCGTATTAGCCCAATGCTAAAGTTAGCTTCTTTGCGTGTTGTTTTTAGCCATGAGAATGGCTAATGAGTCGGCCCAGCTTCCACTGGATATGGATCCGCTGTGTTGCGGCTCCGATCCGGTTTGCTCCACCTTCCAGCAGTCCCCACCAGTTGCGGTTTGAGTCCACCACGGTGCAGTACGGTAGACAGCTGGCCTCAAGACGTGTGCTGGTGTCAACATGGAGTGTTTTATTTTGAAGTTACCGGATGTTGTTTGTTATTTTGGCGCTTTACTTCCTGTCTGCTCCGTGCTAAATTCAGCTGAATTGCTTCTTTGTGCTCAGGCATCTCCTTCTCCCTGCTGAGTCCCACTGTCAGATGCACATTCAAATTTGTGGGGGCGTGGCTTTGGAGGGAGCACTGACGGTATGGCTTAATTATTTTTGAACAATAAGTGATCATAATCATATCGCATCTTTTCACGTAGACAAAATTCCAATTGTAAGCATGGTAAAGTTTTGGGAAGGTAAAACATGATTTCGAAACATTAAATACAATAGTTTAGTTAGATTGAACTTTTGTGAGCCTAAACTCAGATCACAGGAGCAGTGACCCTGTCATCTGGCCCCCCCTCTTCAGTCTGCCTGCTGCAGGTCATAAAAAGAGAGACATGCTCTGCTCCTCACTTCTCTTATTTTCTTCTTCTTCTTCTTCTTCTTCTTCTTCTCTCTTCTCTGCTACTTCTACTTCTTCTCTTCTCTGCTTCTCTTTTCTTTTTCTTTTTAAAGTAATCTTTATTTATATTTTTGCAACAAGCTCTAAGAAAAGCAAATTGAATCACTACTTTAAGTGCTTTTTTAACAGAACGAAATTCTTTTCTTTTTGATTTTTGATTTTCAATATATCGTTAAAGTATCACCGCCTGATCCAGAAGAAGTTGGATTAGTTTAAGAATCAGAACTTAAGAACCACCACTTGAAACAACAAAGAAAAATTATTTTCCAAGACTATGATCATTTGATGAAGAATGTTGCAGTCCTTGTCTGCTTCAGAAGCCTTGCAAGGAGTCTTCAATGAAAGAGACTTTGTGTGCTCCCAGAGATCGACTCTGCCCCCTCCGCTCCCAATGTGGAAACCCTGCTGGGCCTTTGGCTATTGGACCGACACGCCGTGCCGTAGTCCAACCCAGAACTCTGGATCCACACATGCGAGAACGAGTTGGTGTCTAAAGTTCTGACATCTGTCTAGGGTCTGACTTCTGTCTAAGTTCTGACCTCTATCTTATGAACTTAAGAGTATTGAGATTAAGGTCTAATTAAAAATTACTCCCATAATATTTAACCCTTTAACTTTACCATCTGCCAACGGTCACATGACTTTATTACTTTGCTTATTACAATCTTTACTTTTCTGTTATCTGTTGTTGTTGTCTAAAATTGTCATTACATTTATTTTACCTCAAATTTTTTAATCATGTCATGTCATGTCATTGTTCGTAACCGCTTATCCCTTTCCATAGTCAGTAAACATATGTAATCGTTTGTCATTTGGAACTTAATTTTAATGTGGAGAACCGATGGATATGTCAATAGAAGTCACTGCTTCAGGATATGAGACCGATTAATTGATTTGGTATTGATTCCAACTGTTCAAGCCAAGCTTGTACAGTGGGATTTTGAATAATGTCCTTCAGATTATTCAAAATAATTAAACAACGAAGGCGGCCCACAATACCTTTCATGTTTTTATTGTTTGCAAGAAGTTCTGGTTACCTTTCCTGGAGCCTTTTAGTAGTTCTTCTCAAGCAGGCTTTATACAGCTTATATTTTGCCATGGGCTCTGCATGGAACACAATGTGATGTAGTTGGCTTGCAAATAAGGAAAAGTACAGGGGCAAAATTATTTAAAAGTTTCAAAGGTTTTGGAGGGACACCAATTAGCTCAGTTGGTAGAGCAGACGTTCCATGTACAGAGGCTGTCCTCACCGTGGGTTTGAGTCCCGGCCTGGGGCACTTTGCTGCATGTCACTCTCCTTCTCTCTATCATCCTGTTTCCTGTTATCTCTCAAGCTGCTCTGTCAATAAAGACCAAAAAACAAACAAAAACAAAAAATTGCATGTTGCATCCCTCTATCCTCCTGCTGTCCAGTATTCTTCCTCTGTATGAAGTGTTAATGAGAGAGGGCATATAATTATCTTCAAAGGGCACGTTGTCTTCTGCAGTGCACAAATGCAAGTGGGGAAACGTGCATTATGATTCACTGAAGAGATGTTTTGAAATAGTTTTAATATTTTCGGTGAGTCTTTTTTTCCAGTTGTATGTACAACCATCTTATGAGAAGAAGAAGAAGAATGCAATATCTTTGCACAGATGATTCCAACTTTTAGGAAATAAAACTCATCACAGCTGCAATCCAAATCTAAAAGAGAATAAAGTGTGGAGATATAGTCAACCATATCTTACTTACATAATTTGTCCAAATACTTGTGACATTTTCACAACCTGGCCGACAGTCATATAGTTCAGGGGTCACCAACACGGTGCCTGCGGGCACCAGATAGCCCCCAATGACCACATGAGAAGCCCTCAGGCCTGTTCTAAAAATGAAAATTGAATATTGATATAAGCTGTTTCCCACCTCGTTAAGTCATTGCTGACAATAATTGTGAGAAATCATTAATGTGATTAGTGTCTTCACATAGATGAGTATCATTAAGCATTAATAATCAAATATATCTAAAGGAAAACTGAGCAAATTTGTTATTTCAGAAGAGTGTATCAAACTGGTAGCCCTTTGTATGACTCAGTACCCATGAAGTAGCTCTCAGTTTCAAAAAGGTTGGTGACCCCTGATATAGTTCAACTGTTAATTGTATATGAGGTGAATTAAAAGCAGTCCTAGGCCTTAAAATGCATTCACAGGCTGTCCAAAATACAGGGCTGGCCCAAGGCATAAGCGAAGTAAGCAGCTGCTTTGGGCCCCAAGCAGCAATAGGGGAAAAAAAAAATGTTTTTTTTGTTTACATATTAAATAAATTTAACAAGTGACGTGAATGAATGAATGAATGAATAATTCAGTTCATTTGTGTCAATAATTGTCAAGCACAGGTGACTCCGTGGTAGTTTTGTACACCTCATAATTTCATTTTTTTTTTCTTTAATAAAGTTGGCCCTACCGCATATATGGCACAGTTTTATTCATTCACAAAATTTAAAGATGGCTGCAGATCAGTGTAAATTGAGTACATAGCCTACATCCTATATTGTGAAATGACTGCCTGTCTGCTGAACAGTGGTGGACTCTGGGGATTGACAACCCTCTGCGCACATTTTTGTTCGGCTTTCCATTCACATGACCATTACAGTATAAGTACAATATACCTCTCAATAAAATAGAGTGCAGTATAACAACATCATTACGACCTCATTGCTGTAATAAAAAACCCATCTTATTCAACAGTTTGGAATGCCAATAACTGCTGGGGGACATACTGGTGACTAAAAGATGATTGAACAAATGGTTGGTTGGTGTAAAGTTTTTTTTTTTTTTTTTTTTAGATATTGATTTCAAGGGACACTGAAAGTTGAGGTTAGAAAAAAGAAATCTCAATGGATTTCATGGTTTATACCTCCGAACAGTTCTATTTTTGTTGAATGGCAGAAACTTACGATAAAATGTAAGTGTGCTGGAAAAAAACTTGTGACCGCTCAGTTGAGTTGCCCTTTCAGGGTAAATAGAACAGCGTAAACACTGTGCCAAAACTGTTTACATTGACTGTTATTTTTTTGACCATACATTTAAAATGACATACAGATTTTGTTACTAGATTTACTTTATTTTAAGTTGTTATACAACATATATTATATTGCATTACATAGTAATAGACTCACTCACAATGCATTTAGTGTTACATTGTTGCATTGCAGTGTTTTTAAAGGTACCATATCATAAAAAAACACGTTTTCACTGGTCTCTACAGATATAAGCTGGTCCTCTCTGAGCCTGCCAACTCCCAGAATGACGAAAACAAGCGATTCCTGCATGGTCTCTGCAGCCCACCCACTGGTAACACAGTGCTCCTACAGGCTGTTTGGAATCTGCTCCTTTTGTTATGTAACAAAAAGAGTCATTATCATAGGCAGGCCTTCTCTGCGCGGTGATAGGAGGTATCTGAGAGAAGGGCATTCATCCCTGAGGTGAAGTTCAGTGTGTCCAGCAGTGAGACAGCAGTGATTCACAATGTCATTGGTCAAAGCTAGACACGCAAATAGCTCTGTTGTTGGTTGTAAAAATCAACATAAGTGCCTATATTCTGTCCCAGCTACCAAAGAACAGAAGAGACAGTGATTGCGTTTCATATTTTAAGACAACGTGCCGGCTACGGTTCATGTTAGCCTGT
This sequence comes from Acanthopagrus latus, assembly GCF_904848185.1. Lineage (NCBI taxonomy): Eukaryota > Metazoa > Chordata > Actinopteri > Spariformes > Sparidae > Acanthopagrus > Acanthopagrus latus. Next base: position 17,563,454 of record NC_051051.1, on the reverse strand, counting down.
GTGTGTGTGTGCTAATCGCCTCACATTGGACTGCTTCAGTAACGAGGGTCAGTACAAAGCTTGCTTTGCTCCATCACTGACCCTCGTAAAAGGATCAGTCCCAACCATACCGGACCCAGCAACTGCACCCGAGCCACCAAAAATTGTCGCCACGGTTTAATAGTATTGATAGTCGTCTACGAGTACGGTAAAGTCAGTTGGAAATCGGCTAGTTAGCTTCGCTTCGGTCTGCTATGCAATGGAGGTTGAAGCGAGTTTGATGTTAATGATATTACGATGGGGCTTGTTTGTCACAGTAAAAAGTCTGGAAACATGCAGACCAGAGGTGATGCGAACAGTGTCCAAGAGTTTGGAGACTGAGTTGGAGACAAACACAGCTTTTACAAAAAGCCATAGTGATACATATATACATCCACCGTAAACATTAGCGCATGCTACTGCTAACGCAAGGGGAATCCCCTCCCTGAGAGTGAGGTAGCAGGCAGGGCTCTCCAAGTAGGTGTTGACAGATGGAGCTCATTAGCATTTAAAGGTGCAGGCACTGAAACAGACTGCTCTGAATAGAGCTCTGTAGAGCGACTTTTAGACAGCTGAAATTCAGGACCATAGATGGGTTTCGGGCAATGCATATCGAATACAGAGCTGTTGGACCTCTGACAGCTGTGTGAAATTGATGAAAAATTGTATTGTGTATTCTACTGTCTGCAGGGTTCTCCCCAGAAATTTTTAGTGTAGTGGCGCACCGTCATAGGGGGGGCGCTCGCTATCATCGGACGAGGGGAGAGACAGTCACTATGGGTGGACGGGGGGGGGGGGGCTCGCTCATCACCCTCACCCACTACAAAGCAGCTAACATGAGAAAATGAGTATGGTGGAGCTGAGCTAGCAGTATAGCGGTGCAGCACAACTGTTCCACCATCTGGGGAAGACCCTGATCTGTAACATTTCATATGAAACAAAACCTTGACTTTCAATTCAAGGTCATCAATTTTTGATGTATTATCATTTCACTGTTGGTGGAACACAACAGAAAATATTTCAGACAGAATTACACAATCAAACCATACTGGGTAACTGAAAAATAATGACTTCAGGGTTGTACTGGCATATTAAAGGAGCCAGCTGCTAAGTAAAAATACTGTAAAAATACAAGATTCAACCATGAGGTGATGGACCAAACACAAAGCAGTCTAGATATAATTATAAATGTGTTTTATTCTATTAAGTGGTCGAAGTCAATAAAGCTGTCAGAAACATCTTTTGTTTAAAGTTAATTTTTGCAAAAAAGTTGTGGCTGAGCACACTCTCAGAGACACTGTTCCATAGACTCATACAGCAGCTGATGTGTGTGCAGGTGTGGCATTACTGAACCAAACCACTGTGAAGGGGGAACCCAAACAAATATATTTTTTTGCATGTTTTCAAATAAAAGGCATATTCTTTTTTTATCATTTGAATTTGCCGGCGGTTTGGTCCCGTTCTGTGCATGTAAACTGACTGTTGTGGATATAATGAGACTAAACAAGTCCGGACCAAGTCTGTTTGGGTCTGAGGAGATCCGGATACGTGAGGACAACAAACTGGAATCAGAATCTGTGGATGTTTGTGTGTAGCTAGCTGCTAGCCCACCCCCACAGCCTGTTCCGAGAACCCTCAGCCCACTCATCAAACTGTTAGCCAGCCACCCCTCTCAAGAGGCTGGTAGCAGATGCCAACTGCCAACTGCCAACTGCCAACTGCCAACTGCTAGCTTAGCTTACGAGACAGCCACAGTCTTCTCTGCCTCAACTGGACTCCTGGCACCAGGTTCTCTCGGATCTGTCCCCCCTCCCTCTACCTGAACTGTCCTCTTTTGAGTGCCTTGCATTTGAATGTAAGCCTACGTTCCTCATGACTGTACTTTTCATCTACCATCCACCCAAACCAAACCCAACTTTCACTCCAGAGATGTACAACCTCCTCTCATCATTCTGTACTACATCTGCCAATACAATTATACTGGGAGACATGAACATCCGCTTGCTGCAGAATTTCTTCAGTTTTTGGACTGTTTTAATCTCACTCCACATGTTGATGTACCCACTCACACCAGGGGGCACATTCTCGATCTGGTCATCACGGACTCTGCCCCTATCAGCAATCTACTGATGTATGACCTGGCCGTGTCTGATCACAAGGTCATCTCCATGGAGTGGCCATTTCCGTCCCCCTACATTAAAGGAGAATTTCGGTCAATTTAATCATGCAGCTTCATTGCTCAAGCTATCCTTGACTTGCCAGTACCGAAGACGTGATCACATTTGGTCCAACCATTACAGGGCTCCGTGAATGGAGAGTTAGCATTGACAGCTAACAGCAGAGGGTCAGAACTTTACACTGTGTTTTAAGCTTCTTAACATGCTCCACATCTCACCCCAAAAGTTATGCAACATCAGCAGACACCTTACAACACAGCACTGTAGCGTGTATGACTCAAAACAATAAAAAAGTAGTTAAAACAGTGTGTTTCAGTCTAGTCAATCCATCGAGCACGCACTTACTCCCTCACTGGCAGAGATGGAAATGTATTCCAGGATTTTAATTTTTCTGTTCATTATGTACATGTCCATGTTACAGCCTGTCATGAGCCATGAGCCTTACAATGGCCTGTTAAGCCTGTTGAGCACACGCTCAACGGATTGACTAGTTCGGTCTAGCTACCTGAGGACACGGATATGTAGGTAATATAGCTGCTTGATAATATGTGATAACAAATCACTGGTGATTAATTTACACTCGTTAATCGAGGCACCACCTCCCATGTATATTTCTAGACTAATTTGGGGGTAATTAGTCAAACTATAGTCTAATTTTCCAAGTTTGGTTCTGAGAGAAAAATCATCAGTCTCAATTAATCTACTGAATTTCAGACTCTATGTTAAATCTTTTATTCTGAAGCAGTGAATCCTTTCCACGGTCCCATCAATTTCCCACTTCAAATCAAACATGCACAGACAACGACATAAGACTAAATACGTTTATTAACTAAGTAAATGTAGGCTAAATGACATGTGGTAATGATTCAAATGGTGACAACAAGTAACAGAAAGTGTGAAAACTGGGGAATGAATTGTTGATTGGATAAGTTTCAGGCAATGGTGGATGTCAACCTACGGACCGTTGGTTCATAAATACGGAGTTAATTATTGACGAGGCTATATGAAGACGTCTTTGAATTTATGATATATATTCGAAGCTTTCACAAACACCAACTCTGATTTCATTCACGTGTGACTCTTGTCGTGTGTGAAGTTTTAGCCTACTTTGTTGTAGTGATGGGAACGGTAGTTCTTTTTACTGAACTGAATCTCTAGAATCTGTTCAGTAAAATGATTCATTCAAAATATTCGTTCACCAAATTGTTCAGTGCTCTCCAACTCCCTGAACTGATAAGCAGCCAAACGATCCGACATTCAGTTAATAATTCAGCCTTGAGGTTCACGTTCAATTACTGAGGGACGGTGCGCAATCATTCGCGGGAGACGCAGTGCTGCTCTGAGTGGTATACATGCACTAAAATTATTACATGGTGAAAGTGTCCTCTGTGCACAGTAAAATCACTTAACATGATGCTACACGGATGTTAGCACTACAGCGCTAATTTTATCAGTACAGTTACTGAATGTGAATCATCTCCTCTGGCCTGGGTGAGTGACACAGCGCCATTTTCGGCACAGTACGTGAACGAGAATCACCCCTCAGTGTCAGTTCTCTGCCTGCAGTAGGTTTGTGAATCATGAACGAATCACAGTGCGAACGAGAATCACGTCCTGACAGTTCTCTGTGTGAGTCGCGGTAGTTCCACTCCCAGCTGGCATGATCGCAGCTGAGCTCAACTGAACGGAGAAAGGAACGAATCAGTCCATGAAGTGATCCCGTTCACTTCGTTCACTGAAAAGATCCGTTCGTTTGAACAACACGTTCGTGACCAACACAACACTACTTTGTTGAAGAGTAGAAGCTTGGGGATCCGGACTTCTGACTCAGCTCCGTCTCAGCTTGGATGCAGCTGTAGTATCTTCCGCTGGATAATGACTAGGCGGCTTCCTTGATGACGTAGTTTATCGGCCCAGCAGGGATCCTGTCTGAGTACACGGAGGCCGGTCGGCTTTGAGACCGCTGAAGGTGATGCCGTCTCGGGCCGAACGAGGACACTTCTCTTGCCCAGTGAAATGTCTCACTTGGGAGCGTTGAGGGCAGTCCGGCGCGGTTAACCGACAACTCTCCTTTTTGCTGTAGGCTATGTTTCTTGATGGCCTCTTGAGCAGCTAAACTGCGCTGACTTGTAATGGTTGAAAGAGGTATCAGAGTCTCGGTGGAATTGGTGATTGTGGAGCTCCGAGCATATATCGGCTTGACCTCTTGCGTAAAATAACTGAGAAAGAAACGCCGGCCGGATGGACTTTCCTTATCACTAAACGCAAGAAAACAAAAATAGGAAGAAGAGAAAAGGAAAACAAAAATCAATTTCATCCGTGCGTAAGTTTCAAAAGGGATATTTTCAAAATAAAGGGGCGTTACTCGCAGAGGAATCTTACAAGTGGTTCAGACCTCCGGAGAGGTCCTCAGGACGTGATTCTCGTTTGCGCAGTGAATATTTGCCGAAATCCACCATGGTCTCACATAAACATTTGTTACAGGAATATAACACAACACAACCAGAGTTGCTTAATAGGTAAAAGAGTAATTATTGGTTTTAATAAATCCCAATCACAGGTACGCACATTTTTTTTTTATTTTTTATTTTTTTATTCCGAATATGCAAATAGAACATGGCTTCCTGATTGCAGTTTAACAAATTATTTGCACAACATCATATATATATATATATATATATATATATATATATATATATATATATATATATATATATATATATATATATATATATATATATATATATATATATATACACATACACACATACATACCCATACAAATATCTACATACACACACACACAAACACACATCCACATTCTTTACCTTTCATCACCATGCCACATCAATTAATAAATGATAATCACCAATACTCATTAATGACATTACCCATTATACCCCCTAAATAACATGTGTTTATACATTTTCTTGAACTGGTTGATATTTGGACTTTGCTTGAGTTCCTCACTTAGGTTGTTCCATAGCTTGACACCAGCAATAGATATACAGAAACTTTTCAAGGTTGTTCGTCTGTTTATTCTTTTGAAGTTATGTTCCCCTCTTAATTGATAACCTCCCTCCCGATTTCTAAATAAATTTTGGATATTTTCTGGTAATTGTCTGTTTTTTGCCTTATACATGATAATTGCTGTTTGGTAAGACACAATGTCAGTGAATTTCAGTAGTTTTGCTTGTATAAAAAGTGGATTTGTATGTTCCAAGTAGCTGACCTTATGAATAGTCCTTATTGCTCTTTCTGCAGGATAGTAAGTGACCGTAATGAAGTTTTGTAAGTGTTTCCCCAGACCTCAGCGCAGTAATGCATATATGGCAAGACCAGTGAACAGTACAGTGTGCGAAGAGAATTATGATCCAGTAATTGTTTTGCTTTGTGTATGACTGCAATGCTTCTTGAAACTTTGGACTGAACATGTTTGATGTGTGGTTTCCAACTCAGTCTGTCATCTATTATAACCCCAAGAAATCTGTTTTCATGCACCCTTTCAATTTCAACCCCATCTAATTCTATTCACACTTTTGTGTTCATTGTGCATTTGCCAAACAACATGAACTTAGTCTTACTTACATTTAATGATAATTTATTCCAGTCAAACCATGTCTTTAGTTTTTTCATTTCCTCGTTTATAACTGTTTCCACTTGTTTAATGTTTTCTCCTGAGCCAAAAAATATTAGTGTCATCCGCGAAATTGACCAATGTTAACCACCTAGATACTTTACACATATCATTGATATACAGGATAAACAATTTGGGGCCCAACACTGACCCCTGGGGCACCCCACAAGCAATGTCCAAATATCCCGAGCAGTGATTACCCAACTTTACAAACTGTTGCCGTCCTTTCAAATAACTCTTTATCCAGTCTAACACCAGTCCCCTTATCCCATATTTTTCCAGTTTGTTGAATAGTATGTTATGATTAATTGTATCAAACGCTTTTTTAAAATCGATGAATACTCCTATTGCATGTTTCTTGTTTCATCTGTGGTTTCCTCTATTGATTCCATTATTGCCTGTGATGTTGATCTGTTAACCCTAAACCCATACTGACTCTCTGAAAATGATTTATGTTTTTCCAAAAATGCATCCATTCTATTGTTAAAAAGCTTTTACAATATTTTTGAGAGCTGTGGCAGTATTGAGACAGGTCTGTAGTTTGTAAAGTTGTGCTTGCTCCCAGTTTTATATATTGGAATGACTTTAGAAATTTTCATCTGGTTAGGAAATGTTCCAGTTTGAAAAGACAGATTGCAGATGTGTGCTAATGGCTTTGATACCCCTTCAATGACCTGTTTAATTAATGACATAGCAATGTCATTATAATCTATAGATGTATTTTTACACTTTTTTACTATGTTGATAATTTCATTTTCCTCTATCGCTTTCAGGAACATTGAGTGGGGATTCCTTATTATTAATTTATCCATGTAGTCTCCATCTGGCCCTGGACTTGGGATGTTTTTCGCTAGCTCAGGACCAACATCTACAAAGTTAAACTATTTGCCACTTCATCCAATTTATAATTTTTGTTATTATTTATAACAAAATATTTAGGCAGTTTGTTTTGTTTAGCACCATCTCTAATAATGCTGTTTAGCATGTTCCATATCCCTTTCATATCGTTTCTGTTATCTTCTAATTTCTTTTTATAGTATTCTTTTTTGCTTAATCTTATAATATTAGTTAACTTATTCTTATATCTTTTATATTTATCTTCTGTCTCTTCTGTTCTTTGTGTCATGAAATTCCTGTAGAGTAAATTTTTCTTTTTACATGCATTTCTTAAACCTTTAGTTAACCATGGATTGCTTTTATGTGCTAGTTTTTTATTATATCTCTTAACGGGACAATGCTCATCATAGAATGAAGTGAATGTAATCAATAATTTGTTGTATGCATTATTTACATCTGTTTCATTATATATTGCATCCCAGTTCTTTGCCATTAATTCGTGTTTTAGAGTAGCCATTGTCTCCTCTGTTCTAATTCGTCTATATTGTTTATGTTCCTCTATTTCAATTCTATTATAATTATTGTCATATACTGTGAATACTGGAAGGTGGTCAGTGATATCACTAATTAATAACCCACTTATTGTCTTATTTTCTATTACATTGGTAAATATGTTATCAATCAGAGTTGCACTATGAGATGTTATTCTGCTGGGTCTAGTGATAGTAGGGAAGAGACTCAAACTTTGCATTGAGTTTAAAAAATCTTCAATACTTTTCTGATTGTTGGGGTTTAGTATATCGATATTATGATCCCCACAAATGAAGATATTTTTATTACCCATTTTTATTACCATGCTTTCTATCCATTCCTTGAAATTATCTATATCAGAACCCGGAGCTCTATATATACACAGCTGAAAATGACATCTTTTTTCTTTTCAATACAAATCTGTATTGTGAGACATTCAAGAAGGCTGTCAATCACCTGTGTCATAGCCTCTACAATCTTGAAAGTCAAGTTCTGATCAACATATATTGCAACACCACCACCTCTTTTGCTCTGTCTGTTTTTATATATAAATTCATAGCCCTTTTAGCAGCTGTGATGGCTTAAGCATAGTTAGTATAGTGACAACTTATGCTTCCCAGACGTGTAACAGAGTGAAAAGAAAATATATATAACTTGAATCACATTTGTTAGTATTGTCCCTTGAGAATTATACAAAAACTTACCAGGAGGTGGCACTGTGTCTCCACCAGACCCTCAGACATTACAGTTTTTCTCAATTGTTTTCACACATTTTCTGAAAGCATGCCTCATACTCTCAGAACTCTACACACAAATCAAAAATCACACACACAATGGGCAAAACCCCTCAATTCTCCTGCAAAATGAAACTTTACATTCAAAGCAATGTTATTTCTTCTCAAAATGGTATTTTGTTTTCAAATGGCACACACAAACCATCAAATGAATAGACATTTAGAAGAACCAGTTTAACACTGATGTGCTCAATGTAAAACATTATGATGAATGGACAACACTTCTTCTTCAATGATCATAATGACTTAGTGTCACACCGCAGTGAGGGATGTCCTGTCTTGGGTTTTTGTCTTGTGAATTTCATGTTTTACTTTGAAAAGTAACTCTCCTCTCGTTTCAGGTCACTTGCCCTTCCTCTTGTGTCCCCGGTCTGACGTCATCCCTGATCCTTGATTGTTTTCACCTGTGTTCCCCTCCCCCATGTGTATAAAGTCTTTGTCTTCCCCTGTCTGCGTCACCAAAGTATTTCGTCGTTAGTCGTATACGGAAGCCTTGTCCACAGTCTTGTTTTGAAAACCCAAGTTGAGTATTGCCAAGTTTTGATTTTCAGTTTAGAAGTTTTGATAGCCGTTTATTTTCCTCCGTGTGGAGCGCCTTTTGTTGTACCTTTTTACATTACTCAGTGTAGATCATTTTCATAGCCTGTGTGCTGACCTCTTCGGAGAGATTTTGTTTTCCTTTTAAGTTTTATAGTCAAGTATTTAAGATCAGTGTAGATTCCTCCTTCGGGAGCATTTTCCGTTCTGTATGTTTCTGTATCTTGTTTGTCTTGTCTGTTGTTCATAGTATTTCATAGCGATTGATTTATCAATTCATTCTGAAGAGTTGCAATTCAGCAAAATAAAACCTGTCATTACATCTGCTTTTCTGCATCTGAGTCCTCTCTCCTTGTCTGAGTCTGACACTTAGGCCTTTTTTTTGTTCACTTTTTTTTGTTACACTTACTACAGACAGCTCATACATGACTGTGTTGTAAAATATTTGCGAATATTGTTTTTATACTCAGGACACACAAATACGTGGTAACAAATATATTTTATCCACCTTGTGTTGGTAATCTTTCAGTTCTGCAATACAAATAGTAAAATACTGTAAATACTGTGTAGGAATACAAAGTAGGAATACATTTCCCAAATACTTGAAATGTACTTTATTTTTGCAGTCAACAGAACAGTTCGCAGGCAATACTGTACTCATTGAGTACTGTATTGATATGCAGTACTGCAAATTTCTAGTGAGAGTAGATTTCTTACCTATTCTCATTACTCTCACTCCTCTGGCTCTGCCTCTGTTTCCAATTTTGGCATCCATTGCTCCAAAACAGAAGAGCTCACCTGTTGGCCTTTTATGCTAAAGCTCTGATTGCTAATTGTAAAACTGTGTGACAGGTGTTTGCCCATGTGATGAGTCAGTGTGCATAGAAGGGCAATTGACTTTAGAATTTTGAATGACAGTGTGTTCCTTGTGAAAACAAGAGATTTTCTCCATGAAAATTGTGCCAAATGCAGAGAATTGTGTTTTGAAAAAAATGTGTTTTAGAATTGCATTTTGAGTGTAAAGCAGGAATTGTGCATGTAGTTTAGCAGAATTGGTTCAGGGGGTTGGTGCATGAGTTACATGTTGTGGTCATTGTGTCTAAAGTACCAGTTTTTGTGTGTAAACAATCGAGAAAAACTGTAAAACAAAAACTTGTAACTTGGGTTAGGATTACATTTAAAAGTTAACAGACATATCAGGGTGTAGGTCTGGTCCTGCTGTTGAAAAATATATTGTATATCAAAGGAGATTACCTTACAATTTGGTATCTCTCTTGGATTAGGAAAGAAATCAGGACTCTTTCACTTCTCTGTTGGTATAGAAATGTTTATTGCTCTCTTTTAGGGTCCTTGATTTCATGGTAACATGGGAGAGTCAGATACTGGTGGTCATCCTTAACACCGTGGTTCCTGTCACCTGACAGGGAATGGTGTGAAGTCCCATTTGGTCCACAGATAGGCTTTTGTTTGTAAGTCACAGCTGACAACATGAGAGGTGATCGAAAGTCATGGGTTTGAGTGTTAAGAAAAGGGGGAAAGGAAGCACACTGTTGTTTGAGTGTCATCACTTACTCATGTGACCTTTTGGTACTCCATAGTCTGTTATAACAGGCTCTGTTAAAGCCAGGGTGAGAGAGGGTGAAAAGTTAATGTCTTCCTTAAAGGGGGAAGAGGGTCAGAAGAGAAGAGAGTCGGTTGACCCCACTCGTGAACTCAGCAGACTGTCTCTTGTCGCAGGCAAGATGTTTATTGCCTTATCACATGATGTTCCCTTGCTAGTGGAGTGTCAAGAGGAGAAAAAGGGGGGGGGGGGGGGGGGAGTCAGGCCACTAGGGTGTGGCAGGAGGTAGGTGAAGTGAGACAGACACAGACCTGCAAATCGTATGTCCTGTCTGAAAGAGAAGATAATGGCAGGTTCCCACAGATGTCAACAAACGGTATGTGGCTACTTGCACAAACACACTGTTTTAACTACTTTTTTATTCATTTTGAGTCATACACGCTACAATGCTGTGTTGTAAGGTGTCTGCTGATGTTGCATGACTTTTGGGCTGAGATGTGAGGCATGTTAAGAAGCTTAAAACACAGTGCAAAGTTCTGCCCCTATGCTGTTAGCTGTCAATGCTAACGCTCTGTTCACAGAGCCCTGTAATGATTGGACCAAATGTGTTCGCGTCTTCGGTACTGGCAAGTCAAGGGTAGCTTGAGCAATGAAGCTGCATGTTTAAATCGACCGAAGTTCTCCTTTAAGAAAAAACATCAACTCCACTTTAGGAACCTAAAAAACATCAACCCACATAATTTGACAGTGGAACACTAGTGTCTTTCTGCTGAGCTTTCATCAGTCAGTGATTCTGTGGAGATCTATAACAAAACCCTGTGTAACATCCTGGATCTCCATTCACCCGTTAGGACCAGAACAGTCAGTTTCTCCTGTTCAACACCCTGGTTCACTGGCGAACTGCGGAAAATGAAGACGACTGGGCATGCTTTGGAGCGGCGTTACAAAGCCTCTGAACTCACTGTACATAAACACTCCTATCAGGAACACCAAAGGGCCTACTCAAACTTCCTCAGAGAGGCATGATGATCACAATTTTATTCCAACATCATAAAAGAGAATCCTGGAAACTCTAAGCAACTATTCTCCACCATTAACCATCTCCTCAAGCCACAAACAGCCCAGCACATAGAAACTACAGAAGAACAATGCAATAATTTCATGGCCTTTTTCAGCTCCAAAGTTGACACCATCAATTTTCTATCTGGCTGTCTCTCCACTCTACCTATCCTGACTCTCGACCCACAGTCTGGGATCTCCCAGCTTCTCCCCTGCTTCCCTGAAGTCTCACAGCAATAGACTGAGGACATCATCGGGAGGATGAAACCCTCTACTTGTGCCCTCGACCCCTTTCCTACAGCCCTGGTGAAACCAAACATCTCTAGTCCTCTGATCACCACAGTGATAGACCACTCCAGCCAAGCTGGCTATGTTGCACATGCCCTAAAAACTGCCATAGTCAGACCTATCCTTAAAAACCCTCCTTGGATCCTTTTTGAAAGGTTTCAGTCTGGTTTCCGCTCCGCCAACAGCACTGAAACAGCTCTAATGAGGGTCAGAAACAACCTGCTGTTGACAGTGGTTGCTGGCTCACACTCTCCTCATCCTCCTCCTCAACTTGTCTGCAGCATTTGACACTGTTGACCACTGTATACTTCTCAACCAGCTACATCACACCATCGGACTCACTGACAGCACTCTCAACTGGTTCCACTCTTATTTTACCGACAGGATATAGTACATCTCCATTGGCGGTTCAAGATCAGGGACACACACTGTCACCTGTGGGCCCCCTCAAGGGTCAGTCCTTGGCCCCACCCTCTTTACACTCTACATGCCCCCCCTTGGCCAAATCATCAGTCGCTTTGGAGTCTCATCTGTTATGCTGATGACACACAACTGTACATAAAAATGGACACATGCCCCTCTGCAACTTTGCCTCCACCATCACCACTACCCACTCTCACTACCTGTCTGGAGGAGATAAAGGCATGGATGAAGCACAACTTCCTGCAGTTAAACAGCTCCAGAACAGAAGTCATACTTGTTGGCACCCCTCACCAGATCCAGTCATCCTCCATAACCAGCATTACGTTTTCCGGGCAGGTCGTTCCCCTCTCCACATCCGTCACTAACCTTGGTGTCATATTTGACCTTCACCTCACCTTTGACGCTTACATCAAACACCTCTGCAAAAACTCCTTCCATCATCTCAGAAATATTGCCCAACTCCGACCCTCACTCTCCTTTCCTGACACCGTGATGCTCATCCATGCCATTGTCTCCTCCAGGCTGGATTACTGCAACGCACTACTCATTGAAACCCCTAGCAAGAGCATTCAAAGGCTCCAGTATGTGCAAAACAGTGCTGCTAGGATCCTGATGAGAGTGCGCAAGTATGAACACATCACACCCATCCTCTATTCACTTCACTGGCTTCCAATCTCCACCAGTATTGAATACAAGGTCTCCCTCCACACTCACCAGTGCATCCTTGGCAAATCCCCCTCCTATCTTAAAGAACTGCTAACCCCACAAACCCCCCCCCCCCCCAATTCTTTTCTGCTGCCCCTTGTCTGTGGAACAGCCTCCCTGACTTCCTGAGGGCAACACAGACTGTATGTTTTAACTGAATGTTTTAAAAAAGCACTTAAAACTTTCCTTTTTAACAGATCCTATGACCTCTAAGTTGATTTTGACTCTTGGATGTTTTTCTCTTTTATTGTTTCTTTTACTGTAGCACTTGAGATTTGTTTGAATGTAAAGTGCATTACAAATTAAATATATTATTATTATTATTATTATTATTATTATTATTATTATTATTATTAATAATAATAATAATAATAATAATAATAATAATAATAATAAACTGTCCTGAGCTTATTATAGTGAGCGAACATTACGCAAGTTTATTGCACACTTTGTCAAACTGATCTTACCTTTCCTGTGCAGTTCAAGTCAATGAATTTGAACTGTAACTTCATATAAATAAAACTTTATTCACACATCTCCTGTAATGGTGACAAGTATACCTTTGCTTTCACACAGCTGGTGTGGTGGAAAGTCTGTGCAAGAATCACACCTTAAAAGACAGTGCAAAAGGGGCTTTTGATGGGTGAGAAACAAAGAAACTATGGTGGTGCTCACACCATGTGCTCACTGATATCACATATAGGTATGATATGGTTCAAGCTGAAGTAGAGTGTGTTTGAAATACTGGTACTTGGTTAATAAAGGGTTTTAGTTGCATGCATAGACCATGAGTCTGTATGGGGCATTATTCAACTGACATCAACACAAAAGAAGAGAGATGGCAACAAAATAATATCAGATATTTTAATATCTGCGCAGGATTGCATGTGTATGCTCAGGGAAGAAATAAACATGACAGAATGAGAAATATAAACTTTTTTTCCCTTTTTTTAAAAAAAATTTTAGACCAAATTTCCTCTTTTCCCCTAAACTATTGTGTAGTGCCAATAACAAGCATGCAGAGAAACAAATGAGGTTAGGCCTCACTTAAGTAATTTCACAAAAAAATTCCCCTGGGAATCAAACAACACCTTTGTGTTATCATTAGCTTTTATCTCATCTACCCCTTTCATTCAATATACTGTTTTCTATTTCAACTTATTTGTGAGTCATTATTCCAGGTAATGCCTGTCTCATAGCTTCCATTAACCACAGCCTGCTAAAGTGCATAAGACATACCCTTGAGAGGCTTCGGCTAAGTGTATGCATGCTACTCTATCTTCACAATTACCTGCTGTTTTTAAATAACGTTCACATCACAGCTGAAGAAAGGAGGTGGCAAAGGAATGTACAGAGAAAACGTTGGCAGCATAGAAATAACATAACACCATTTCAAGCAAATGTTGACACAGGAGCCAAGGTAACCCTATCTGTGATCTCATCAGCACATTTGACAATTACCCACAAGCATAACATTCACATTTCAAGCAAATCAGTGGCACTTCATGCAAAAATGTGCATGTACAACTGTCTCCTGACAGTTGAAGCAGTGACATGCAGTGACATGATTGATTATATTCATTGAGATAAAGTCTCTTCAGAAGTGCTATTTCAGGATATAGCAGCAGAGGGCGCAATGCTCAAATCTTTGAAAAATTCCCTTCTGTGAAAAATGGTTGACTTCACTGAAATGGATCAGCTTCAATAAAAGTTAGATATGATATGTGAAATGTGATTATATGTAAGGTGTCCCCTTCAACCCTGAGATTTCTAAAGTGTAAAAAACAACATGTAATTTAAATATAACTATATACACAGAACAAAATGAACTTCAGTGCACATTAGAACATTAGCAGAGTTTATATACACATTGTCATTTCTTTCAGATATACTTCATATTAATGATGTGGACTTCATATGTTTCAGTGACAATAATAAAATAACAGAAGACAATTCTGCACTGACCTTCACATAGTACATAAGATAAAGAAAAGCATAACCACACTCTTGCCTTGTATTCTGTGACAACTAAGTTAATGCGTTAGCCTCGTTGTGGGCACTTTAAGAATTACAGGATGTAAGTGACAAGAAGTCGTGTCGTGACCAGTTCTCAGGAAGTAAATGAGCATGGCTCTGAGCACTGGAGTTTTTACTCAACCTGGACTTATCCAGTGACGTCTGCATACATCTTATGCCTTATGTATTGATTTGTTTTATCCTCATCTACAATCACAGGTCATTATTTTGGAGACATTTTTATGTTCTGTGAAGTCTGATGCTAGAAAGTGACTGAGTTACTATAACCATGATTACACACACACAAATGAACAGATAATTCATTGTGGGTTAAAATAGCATACATAATTTTATTTAGATTTGGAATTAAAAGTAAATTCATACAGTATTGTAGTTTCTGGGCTCTCTTCATCAAAAGGTGCCGGCATGTAGTTTGATGATAAAAGAATTCTGTGGAGGCAAGGCTGGGTGGAATGATAGAGCAATCTTTATTGAAATGGATGGATATCAAGCCTGCGTCCGATCCAGAAAGTGGCTGCTTTTCCAGTATTCTCAAATCTATGGCCAAAGCAATGCCAAAATGCTTTGCCCCCTGCTCTATTAGAAATCCTATATCCTTCAATCTTAGGAGATCTATCAAATGCCACCCTTCCTTCTCTTCCAATGCAAGGGTTTTTAGAGTCCCTTTTCCAGTACACACCCACTTCTTTTGGTCACTTTGGTAAATTATCCGATAGACTTGAAGAGGAGTTGACCTGTCTCCCTGCTCATCTCCCATAAATCATTTAACTTGGCTGCAGTCAACCTTAGGTCTTGTCCCGTAAATGACCCAAATGGATTCCCTGACTTCTATGGGAACATAAATATTTAGGCACCTCCCAACATTTGGCGGTGGGGCCAAACTCAGTTTAGTACTTTATGGCCTGCTAACCTTTAACACACCCCGAGCTGAAGAAAAACTCAGAGACCCCTGGAGCTGTGAGCCCCATTTTGCCTTCATTCCTTCAATCATATAAGGAGAAAAAATTAGTCATTGCAATATATACACTACATATTCAGTGAATTCATAAAACCAGTAAAAGGCAAGGTGATTTGATTATTGAGCTAAAATATTTGCACCGTGTGTTTGTACATGTTGAATTCAAGCATGGTGCTGATTGTGCTTTTTTTGTCTCTTTTATTTTTTTGCTGTCCCCCTGAAGTCGATTGACGCACCAGCGCGTCAAAATCATGTGACTAATTTAAGATGACGTAGCAGCAAGATGGAGCCTCGATGAGCCTTGGTTCCGACTTGTGTTGGAGCAGCCTTCAAACTATACAGACAGTTTTTAAATGGTGTTTATAGGCCAGGTAAAACTGCAGTTATGATAAATAATGTTCGGCACACTTTTTCGCAAACATTGCTGTAACATTTGCTGTGCGTTTGGTGCAGGAAGAGACAATAAAGACATGCTTCTCTTATTAAAGTGTCCAAGCAAGAAGTGTTTGCAAGCAAAAAAAACTATGACTCCCCTTTCCTATTGGTGGAAAAAGGCACACCAATCTACCAATCAAAAAATTATATGGCAACCATGTGATTTGGTTGCTGAGGGTCAGGAGAAGTTGTGAGATGGATGGTGACAAAAGAGTGACAGTGACAGTGATAGGGACAGTGACAGAGATTGCCAGTTTTGAGAGTTGAGAGATTTGTGACATTTAGCGTGTTTGGAGTGCATAGTTCATGTATTATGTAGTGTTTGGTGTAGTGTGTTTAGTGTGTAGTGGAGTGTTTTTTTTGTTTAATGAGTCAAAACAATGAGGAGACCGCTGAATGTGAAGTAGGCAGTGCAGCTCTTCATTGAGCTGGAAGGGGCTGAGGGAAATCTGAGCCTGAGGCATTGCCTGCATTTAAATATTAATAGTTACATGTAACTTTATGAATTTAAAAAATGCCTGCACAAATTTAGCAAACAATTTATATTTGCATTGTAAGTAGTAAAACTGGCTCATTAAACATATTTGTGGTTTTTACAGTAAAAAAATTTACTTTTTCCTACTAAAATTTTATGGTTTTTTTTTTGTTTTAATTTTATTTTAGGTCCATTGTGTTAATACAGTGTGCCAACATGAAAATAAAAACTGTCTAGACACGCAAAGTGAAACCAAGGCTTCTAGCCAGTGGACAATCATCAAAGCATTGTTTAAACAGAAATACACAACAAGACTGTGCAATGGTGGAGGAAGCATCTTTATTATAGATGTTTCAGGTTTCTCTGTACGATAAAGTATACCATCAACTGGGTCCACTGCAGTCAAAGCGAGAGCAAAAGCAGAAGCAGTCAAAGCACATCTTTCCTACGCTGAACGGGAAAATTGCCTAAAGCTAGAAAAGGCTAAGCTAGAGGCAGGGGCGAAAATCCCATTTCATAGTTGGGGGGGACAATAAACAGTAAAACTTTAGAGAATAATTCCAGGGGGGGGACAAGGAATAAAAGTTGTTGCCTGTCTTTTATACAGCATCTTTTACCGCAATTCCACCTGCACGTCTAGATTTAAAACAAAATGACTGAGATCAAATTAACATGTACACATGCAATGAATAAACTAATTATCAGGCAAACATCTAAGTTTATCTATCAGATTTCTCATAATCAGATAACTGCCTTTTTCCAGATGAATCATATCAGAATGATATCCATCCATCCATCCATTTTCTTCCGCTTATCTGGGCTGGGTCGCGGGGACAGCTGCCTGAGCACGGACACCCAGACGTCCCTCACCCTGGACACTTCCCCTAGCTCCTCCCGGAGGATCCCAAGACGTTCTCAGGCAAACCGAGTGACATAGTCACTCTAGCGTGTCCTGGGTCTTCCTCGGTGTCTCCTCCCAGTAGGGCATGACAGGAACACCTCCCAAGGAAGGCGTCCAGGGGGCATCCGGTATAGATGCCCGAGCCACCTCAGCTGGCTCCTCTTGAATATGGAGGAGCAGTGGCTCTACTCCGAGCTCCTCCTGGGTGACAGAGCTCCTCAGCCTATCTCTAAGGGAGTGCCCCGCCACCCTGCGGAGGAAACTCATTTCAGCCGCTTGTATCCGGGATCTTATTCTTTCGGTCATGACCCAAAGTTCATGACCATAGGTGAGGGTAGGAACGTAGATTGAGCGGTTAATTGAGAGCTTCGCCTTTCGGCTCAGCTCTCTCTTCGATACAACAATACAACAACCGCATTACTGCGGCTGCTGCACCGATTCGCCTGTCAATCTCACGCTCCATCCTTCCCTCACTCGTGAACAAGACCCCAAGATACTTGAACTCCTCCACTTGAGGCAAGAACTCTCCCCCAACCTGGAGGGAGCAAGCCACCTTTTTCTGGTCGAGAACCATGGTCACAGACTTGGAGGTGCTGATTCTCATCCCAGCTGCTTCGCACTCGGCTGCAAACCGGCCCAGAACATGCTGGAGGTCCTGGCTCGACGGAGCCAACAAGACAACATCGTCCGCAAAAAGCAGAGATAAAATCCAGTGGCTCCCGAACCGGACCCCCTCCGGCCCCTGACTGTGCCTAGAAATTCTGTCCATAAAAATAATGAACAGAATCGGTGACAAAGGGCAGCCCGGCCGGAGTCCAACATGCATCGGGAACAGGTCTGACTTACTGCCGGCAATGCGAACCAGACTCCTGCTCCGGTCGTACAGGGACCGTACAGCCCTTAGCACCTCCGACCCCATACTCCCGGAGTATCTCCCACAGAATGCCGCGAGGGACACGGTCGAATGCCTTCTCCAAGTCCACAAAACACATGTGGACTGGTTGGGCAAACTCCTGTGAACCCTCAAGCACCCTGTGGAGGGTATAGAGCTGGTCCAGTATTCCCTGGCCAGGGCGAAAACCGCATTGTTCCTCCTGAATCTGCGGTTCTACTATCTGCCAAATTCTCCTCTCCAGTACCCTGGAGTATACTTTCCCAGGGAGGCTGAGGAGTGTGATCCCCCGATAGTTGGAACACACCCTCCTGTCCCCCTTTTTAAATAGGGGGACCACCACCCTGGTCTGCCAGTCCAGAGGCACTGTCCCCGACTGCCACGCGATGCTGCAGAGACGTGTCAGCCAACACAGCCCCACAACATCCAGAGACTTGAGGCACTCAGGGCGGATCTCATCCACCCCCGGTGCTTTGCCACCGAGGAGCTTCCCAACTACCTCAGTGACTTCGGCTTGGGTGATGAATGAATCCACCTCTGAGTCCCCAGCCCCTGCTTCCTCTATGGAAGGTGTGTCAGTGGGATTGAGGAGATCCTCAAAGTATTCCTTTCACCGCCCGGCAATGTCCCCAGTTGAGGTCAACAGCTCCCCACCTCCACTGTAAACAGTGTTGGTGGAGGACTGCTTCCCCTTCCTGAGGCACCGGATGGTTTGCCAGAATTTCCTCGAGGCTGACCGGTAGTCCTCCTCCATGGCCTCTTCGAACTTTTCCCAGACCCGAGTTTTTGCTTCTGCAACTGCCCGTGCTGCCGCTCACTTGGCCTGCCGGTACCCGTCAGCTGCCTCAGGAGTCCCGCGGGCCAACCAGGCTGTTCTTGTTCATCAACCTAGTGCCATACAAATAAATATAATACAAAACATCCAGATGTACAGTATATGTGCTGCTCCCTCCTGCTAAGCAACATGTCCACTAGCGGTGGCTCTATTTTATACCGATTTTGCATTTTTGACCCCTCAGGCTTGCTAGAGCTTCTTAGTTTTACAGTGCTGTAGCAGCAGATTGAGTAAATTATGTGAAGTCAGCTGTCATAATCAGTGACTAAGTTTTGGGTAGATGTCTTGCTCTGTCTAAACTACACTAGAGCTTCATATAATAACCCCCCACTGCTTAAACATTTCTAGCATTCTTCCGTGTTAGGTTTGTCATGCCTCTCAGTGGCAATGGAGGCTCTACACACTGAATTGTGCAAGAACATTAATTTGCTCATGTGCCAACTTGCCCTGCTAGAGAAGACTCAGACCAATAAGATGATCAATTTTGTTCAATCTCTTCTCTCTGTTTTCCTTGGATGTCTGTTACTGTCTGTCCCTCAAGGTGACGCACTTACTCCGTAATGCAGCCATTGATAAATACTTTCCAAGCATCATTTGATGAGACGGTAAAATGATCTGCAAGAGATACTAAAGGGCTCCTCAATGGCAAGCTCACCAGCTCACTTGCTTCAATGATTTGAGCCACAGGAAGGAGTCAATAAAAGGCCTGAATCTGGCAGAAGTTAATGTGTCCTTCAGGATCAGGTGCTTTGTTCAGAAGACCAAAGCTTTTAATGCACTTTTATCAACAGCACTGATCTTAATCACTGTGGCTGGTTCAGTAGATGGAGGGTCAACTGACTTAAGCAGTGTTTTTGTTTGTTTGTGTTTGTTTTTTTGTTTACATCTTATAGCAGAACACCTTTTGTGAATAACAGAAACATGTCTGATTAATATTAAACATATTCAGTCACACAACGGAGAAATTAAAAGGAAAAAGTCCATGCCTTTTTTCAATCTCTTCTGCACCAGTAAAATATTTATCGAGAGGGTTACTTGAGATCAAGGGATACTTAATTAAGGGCCTGCAATCCTCCACAACAGAATTCAGTATCAGTGTGGAGAGAAGTTCCAGCACCTAAAATGAATGAATATACCTGCAATTCAGTAAAGAGCCATTAGTAAATCTTTAAAAATGCATACACAGCTACATGTGCATACACATTTACTCCAGTGTAGTAAATTAATCTTGAAAGCAGAATAAAAGCTGTATTTTTTTATTAACTCTGAATTTCTATGAATTTTAAACTGGTTTTAATATTCTGATTTGTTCAGCACTCACAACTTTCACTTTTGAAATCTGCTGTGTTAATTTAAATAACACTGGATATCACTGTCAGCCCTTTTCAGCTCTGGGAAGTTTTGTAATTTACATGTATAAGTGTTCCCTTCTTGCTTAATAGAAGGCAGTGGGGTTTCTGAAAAATATGTTTGAAAAGTCAATCATCATGCCCTAGCCCACTGAGCAAGCAACACATATGGACGTCCAAGAGAAGTTGATATCACGTTGGTCGATCCAGGCCATGATCTGGACGTCCATATGACATCCAGAATTCGTTGATGAATGACACTGCGATTATAGTCCAGCTTGACCTGGTTCTGGATGTCTATAGACAACCAAACTGAGTTGCAGATAGACGTTGTGCTGGCCATGATCTGGATTTCTACATGACTAGGGCTGGGTATCGATTCAGATTTCAAGAATCGATTCGATTTCGATTCTCATGATTCAGAATCGATTATTACAATGCAATTCGATCTGATCTGATCCCATCTGATATTGATTCGGGTTAGTGTTATCAAAACTGTTTTTTGGAACTGTTACCTGATATACATGACTGAATAGTTATGCAATATAAATACTAGTATTATATTGACATTCAACAGTAAATTAATGAAGTATAGGTAGTTAATGATGGCTGTAAGGACCAACCCCCCTCCCAGAATGTTGATACAATTGCTTTCACAAACATGCTGTGGGGCAGAATTACCGAACAGATCCAGGGCAGCAAACAGAGGACGGCATTTATACCTGCAGCAATGGACTGATATTGGGACACTAACCTTGTGCATTATTAGAAATATGACATTAATAATTCACCCAAAAAGTGTTGCTGTTGAATACAAATTCATTTGATTTTGATCATCTATATGAAAAAAAAACAGACATTCTATAAACAGAATGCTTGTTACCGGTTTCAAAGTAGCAATCAAAAGGTACAGCATGTTAGGAAACATAAGTGTCTCACAGTTTTGTATACAGTATTCTTTAAAGCATGAACATGTAAACATGTAAACTGGACATTTTAAACTTAAACTGCAAATAGAAAATAAAAAGACAATAGAAAGGCATTGCCTATTAAAGTGCAAACAAATAAACAGGAAATTAAACTTGACTTAAGACAGACTGTGAACTGCTCTCCTGTCAGCTGTCATCACTTGGGAATCTTAAGATTCTTCTGCAAGAAAAGTAGTTCATTAACATGCCCTGGAGTAAGGCAGCTTCTTTTAGCAGTGATGATGTCACCTGCAGTTCCCAGAGGAAACAAAAACTGGAAAAGAAACTATGAGATCTATGTGAGACCAAAGTGAGGCTGTGGCTGATTTCTACTGTTTCTTAATTGTTTCTCCTGAGAAACAGGTGCAGAAAATCTCAACTTGGGCTCCCTCAAGGTCTCAATGAAGACCTTGAATGGGGTTCCACCTCTTCCTCCACTTCATCAACTTCATCATCAGTATCATCTTGCTGTGTGTGAGAGAAGAGAGAGAGAATTTGTATTGTATACAGAGGTGAGTGAGTGAGTGAGTGAAAACAAGGTAGGATTTGCTTGGATTTTTCCACAGGGCTTCTTATTATTACTTACATTAGATGCTTCTTCCTCCATCCCACTCACTGCTTCAGTCTGAAGTCTGGAAAATGTGCTTTCTCGCTATATATATATATATATATATATATATATATATATATATATATATATATATATATATATATATATATATATATATATATATATATATAAAAAACGAAGAATATCAGATGTAGATACATTGTGGTTGAAGCAAGGGTTGAAGTACTTCAAACTCAGCAAAAGCACATGCATTTCCCTGTGTGGAGTCTTCCTGTTTTCGTCAGATGACAGAAAGGCCTTCCTGTTTAACTGAAACACTCTCACACACACCACTCAAATGCTCTCACACACACACTATTGAAACGCTCTCATACACACACTACTGAAACGCCTTCATACACACTACTGAAACACTGTCATACAAACTATTGAAATGCTCTCATACACACTACTGAAATCCGCTCCAACACGCACACCATTTTGGAAAAACTACTAAAAACCTTTACCACATACTGGTAAAATGTGCTCATGAACACAGCTGAAATGCTCTGATATAGAATTGTTAACTATGACAGTTCAGTAGTAAATATGAAAATTACAGTTAAACAGGAAGGCCTTCCTGTCATCTCATGGAAACAGGACGACTCCACACAGGGAAATGCATGTGCTTTTGCTCAATTTGAAGTACTTCAAGCCTTACATAAACAACACATAAACATTTCCTACAGACCACTACTGTGTCTGCATATTACCACCACTTGTATGATTTACATTCATCTGAATGTTTCCATCTATTGTGCAACCACTAAAATAAGAGTCCAATGACAGTCGCTTTGGTGGCATGATGTGTGTTTCTGATGAATTAACAGCTTGATCAGACACAGATAGTCGCCAGTAAATTTTTAGCGAGATATCAGACCTGCGAAACAAGTTTTGGTTTGGATATGTATTTTATGTCTGGACTGCGACACAAAATCTATTCAATCAAAAGCATCTCACCTATGCCCACTCACAGCCATGATCTCCGTCACCTCGAGTCCTGCATCAGACAGTTTATGTATGACAGTGGCTCTTGTAGTTTCTGGGCTATCTTCCTCAAAGGTGTCGGCATGTAGTATGTTGATAAAAGAATTCTGCGGAGGCAAGGCTGGTTGGAATGATAGAGCAGTCTTTATTGAGACAAACTTCGGTTAGCCGAGCATCAGAGCAGAGTGTGGCCCCACATCTGATGTTCTCCAATCTAGGGAAAAGTAATGCCAAACGTTTTTGCCCTCTTGCCCTATCAGAACTCCTACGCCTTCGATCTTAGGAATTCTACCAAGTGCCACCCCTCAAGTCTCTACTCGTGGGATCCCTCTTAAAGTCCCTTGGGCAGTACCTGCCTACTCCTGATTGGTCACTGTGGTGGGTTGAAGGTCCATCTATCCAATCGACTAGAAAAGGAGGTGGTCCATCTCCCATAAATGACCATGTTACTGTCACTCCTTCGGGCTTGTACTCCAAAATTACCTAAATGAGCCCTCTATCCTTTTCTGGAGATGTATGTGTTTAGATACCATCCTCCATCTGACACAGGAGTCAGGCTCCATTTTAGTCCCTACAGTGGCCTTGTCCCCTGCTAACCTTTGACCCACACACAGCTGAATGCTGGCTTCAAGGTCCCTTGCAGCTGTGAGCCCCATATTGTCTGCATTCCCTAACTCACACAAGGAGGAGGAACAGGTTATATTTAAACTAAGTTGAATTAAAGGCCAGAATGTGTTGCCGTCCAGAAACCTCACTCTCAGGCTGTATTTGGTGTAAGACTTGTGTGTCCCTGCCTCCTTGCACATCTTTGGTAACATCTGTGACAGCTGGTTTACTCCCAGTGGAAGTATACCAGAAGTTGTCTGTTGCCGATTGCAGATACAGGTCCTTGGAATCAGGCAGAATTTTCTTTAGATATTTTTCAAGCGACATTACCGGGCAGAGCGCATTTCCTTGCTCCTCATACATTGGGCACCTCCGGTTTTCTTTGTCTCTGTCAAGTGGGTCTTTATGATTTTTTGTTTCTTTGTTGAATGCCATGGTGAAATATTTAGCTCCATTGTCATCACATTTAAGGATGAATGAGTCAGGTTTGAGATCCCTAGATCCCATATCAACACACCTGGTTTGCGCTATTGTATCCTGGCCTCTCTCCTTCCCTTCGTCTTCCTTTGAGTATGACCATTTGCAATTTAAATCAAATTTAATTTGTGGAATATGTCCATCTTTGCAGTGCAAAATTTGCCACAATCAAAGAAAAACTGGCAACTGATGTAACATTAATTAATGCTGCACAGTGGAGTGATGCCTCTGTATGTTCCACTGCTCACAAAAATTAAAGGGACACTTTTTTATTGGGCCTGGCATGAAATCAGTTAAACCTGTCTGATAATTTTCTGGTTGGTTAAGCAGCTGAGGGCATTGTTAATCACTTTCAGCTGTATTGGTGTTCATGGAATTAACAACAGGTGCACCACAGTGGCAACAATTAGAAAAACCTCAAAACAGGACTGGTTTTACATGTGGAGGTCATTTCAAGTTTCTCCCTCTTGATCTTTTTTGGCGGATTTTTCACTCATGCTGGTTTTGGCTTGAGTAATTATCTCTACTGGCAGTATGAGGCGATTCCTTAACCCTACAGAAGTTGCACAGGTTGTCCAACTTCTCCAGGATGGCACATCCACACGTGCTGCAGCAAGAAGGTTTAATGTGTCTCCCAGCACAATCTCCAGAACATGGAGGAGATTTCAGGAGACTGGTGGTTATTCTCAGAGAGCTGGACAGGGCCGTAGAAGGTCCTCAAGCCATCAGCAAGACCGATACCTGCTCCTTTGTGCAAGGCGGAACAGGCTGAGCACTGCTCATGCCCTACAGAATGACCTCCAGAGGGCCACTGGTGTGAATGTCTCTACCCAAACAATCAGGAACAGACTTCATGAAGGTGGCCTGAGGGCCCGACGTCCTGTAGTGGGCCCTGTGCTCACTGCCCAGCACCGTGGAGCTCGACTGGCATTTGCTGAAGAACACCAGAATTGGCAAGTCCGCCACTGGCGCCCTGTACTTTTCACAGACGAGAGCAGGTTCACCCTGAGCACCTGTGAAAGACGTGAAAGAGTCTGGAGAAGACAAGGAGAACGTTATGCTGCCTGCAACGTCGTTCAACATGACAGGTTTGGTGGTGGGTCAGTGATAGTCTGGGGAGGCATATCCATGGAGGGACGCACAGACCTCTACTGCCTAGGAAATGGTTCTCTGACTGCCATAAGGTATCGAGATGAAATCCTTCAACCCATTGTCAGACCCTACGCTGGTGCAGTAGGTCCTGCTTTCCTCCTAATGCACGACAATGCCCGGCCTCATGTGGCAAGAGTATGCAGGCAGTACCTGGAGGATGAAGGAATTGAAACAATTGAATGGCCTTCACGATCCCCTGACTTAAACCCAATAGAACATCTGTGGGACATTATGTTTCGGTCCATTAGGCGCCGCCAGGTTGCTCCTCAGACTGTACAACAGCTCAGGGATGCCCTCACACAGATCTGGGAGGAAATGCCACAAGACACCATCCGTTGTCTCATTAGGAGCATGCCGCGACGTTGTCAAGCATGCATACAAGCTCGTGGGGGCCACACAAGATACTGAAAAGCATTTTGAGCTGCAGAAATTAAGTTTTTGAAAAAATGGACTAGCCTGCCACATCTTCATTTCACTCTGATTTTAGGGTGTCTACACAATTGAGCCCTCTGTAGGCTGAAAACTTTTATTTCCATTAAAAGACTTGGCATCCTTTTGTTCCTAAGACATTGCCCTGTCGTTATTTGTATAGATATCCAACTTCATATTGAGATCTGATGTATCTAATGTGTTTCTTTAAAGTGCTCCTTTAATTTTTGTGAGCAGTGTATATATATATATATATCTCAGATGAACATACATTGTGGTTGAAGCAAGGGTTGAAGTACATCAAACTGAGCAAAAGCACATGCATTTCCCTGTGTGGAGTCTTCCTGTTTCCATCAGATGACAGGAAGGTCATCCTGTTTAACAGTAATTTTCATATTCACTACTGAACTGTCATAGGTTACAATTATATATCAGAGCATTTCAGCTGTGTGCATGACCACATTTTACTAGTATGTGGTAAAGCTTTTTAATAGTTTATGCAAAATGGTGTAAGTGTCGGAGCGCATTTCAGTAGTGTGTATGCGAGCGTTTCAATAGTGTGTGAGAGAGCGTTTCAGTAGTGTGTATGAGAGCATTTCAGTAGTGTGTATGAGAGCGTTTCAGTAGTGTGTGTGAGAATGTTTCAGTAGTGTGTGGAAGAACATTTCATGAGAGCGTTTCACTCACTTGTATGTATGATAATGTTTCAGTAGTGTATATAAGAGCATTTCACATGTATGTGTGAGAGCATTTTAGTAGTGTGTGTGAGTGAATAATTTTTCAGTTGTTTATGTGAGAGTGTTTCAGTAGTTTATGTAAGAGTATTTCACATGTGTTTGTGAGAGGTAATTCTGAATAATGTCCCTGATGGCCCCTCATACAATACAGCTCCCTTTCCCTCTCTCTCACACACACATGCACGCACATACACAGCCTAGGCCTACCTTGTGCTCAGGTTTTTCTTGACCTCATGCTTGATGTCCTTAACAACTTTGGAGTCTTCTGGGAGGCTGGTCATCTCCTTCAGAAGCAAGGCATGCAGGGGTGCGATCACTGAGAGAGTTGGGGACTTTTCTTCTGACATGGCTTGAGTGGCTGTCTTCATTGGCTTCAGAGCTCTGACCACATCTTCTGCATCAGTTATGTCTTCCTCTTTCAGGCTGCACAGATCCTTTTCATTACTGTGGACTTCGGGTGAGAGCAGGGCGGCAGAGATTGCAGGTTGCTGCTCCAGAAAGCATTCCAGCATTTCCAGCGCACTGTTCCACCATGTCACAACATCAATTGTGAGCTTGTGTGCTTTCAGCTGCAGTAGCTTCTGCTTTTCTTTAAGGATGCGGGTGGCTGTCATACTGCGATGAAAGAACTTTGCAATGTGTCTCACTCTGCCAAGCAGGCATGCAATATTCGGGAGTTTGAGACCAGCTTGCGAGGCGAAGTTGATGATGTGTGCAAAGCAACTGACGTGGGTTAGCCCCATCATCGCAACCGCACAGACTATATTTGCCGCATTGTCGGTCACAATGGCTTGGTCTTTTCTCATCAGTCCCTACTCCTCTATCATCGCCATCAACATTTCAGCTAGACTGGCAGGACGATGGTCACTTTCAACTTCTGTGGGCTGTAGTACGTACGAGATGATGTTCCACTCCTTGTCTATGTAGTGGGTTGTCACACTCATAGACTCTGTAGCCACAGATATCAGATATCTTTTGTAATGGCCACCCTCTCTGCTGACTGAAGCTTACTTTTAACATGTTCTTTTACCGACTGGTACATGTTTGGGATGACTTCTTCAGACAGACGTTTCTGAGACACCGTAACATAGTGCGGCTCAGTTACTTTCATTAGCTGTCTGAAGCCCTCGTTTTCAACAACTGAATAGGGCCACACAGAACGTGCAGAATTGGCTGGTAGTTGAAGAGTCTGCTCGAGTTTCATCTGTTGTGGCCCAGTGGACAACTTGGACGTGAGATCTTGGTGATGTCGCAACATGTAGTTCCTGAGGTTGGTTGTATTTCCACAATACTTCACCTCCTTGTGGCATGCCTTGCAAATCGCTTTGCTTTTGTCAAGCTCATCTGTCTCTTTGTCGTTTCTGAACCCAAAATGCTGCCAGATAGTAGCTTTGAGTGTTTTGGTCGTTTTCAGGGCTTGGCTAACACACAGGATAAATTTACTGCTGTCCGACACCATGTTCGTTGTTTTGAGAGCTGCACTTCGTGCGCGACGTGAAGTGGGGTGGGGTTAAAGTTCACCGGGAAAAATGCATTTTTTTAAGAAACCGATCTCTGGACTTACAAATCGATCTTTAGGAATTAAAATGAGAATCGATTCAGAATCGGAGAATCGATTTATTCAACACAGGTCTATATATTACAGCCAGAATAGGTTGATAAATGACATTGCGATTATAGTCCAGCCTGACTCAGTTCTGGACGTCTATAGACAACCAAAATGAGTTGCAAATAGATGTTCTGCCATGATCTGGACCTAACATATGACAGCCAGAATTAGTTGAAGAAATTATCCTGCGCATGGTGCAAGGTTATGATGATGATCATGAAAGACTCCAAAACTTTTTATTTGTATCATGATTACTTTTGTGAGACTGAATAACAAAATGTACGTATTTCATGTGATTGTGATCAGAAGCTGTAGTTTTATGTCATTTGCAACTTGTTCCCATGTAAATAAATAGAATAGTGAAACACACACATACACACACCGCACACACCACACACACAATTCACACCACACACACACACCGCATACACACATGCATTCTGGGTACATTATGAAGCAGAAGGAGGTTTCTTCATGAGTAAACCAATGGTACAGTCAGTGAGTGTGTGTTACACCCGCAAACGTAATAACTGCCCACAAACGTAATAAACCACAAACGTAATACAAATCTGCAGCTTTGAATGTAATAATCCCGCAAATGTAATAAATTTCCCACAAACGTAATAAAATTTGCCTACTGCAAACGTAATACTGAATTTCCTGCAAATGTAATAACTATTACATTTGCAGGAAATTATTACATATGTGGGAAAGTGAAAATCTGTAAATGTAATAACTTCCCACAAATGTAATATGAGACAAAATAATGATCTTTGTGGTTGTTGTTGTTTATTTGTTTACTTATAAACCTGCCAATAGTGACTGAATGTTGACAAGCAACCCGCAGGTCAGGTGGGGCAGGTCAGAAAGTGACAGAGCAGTGTTCTAAGTTATTAATAACACACACACACACACACACACACACACACAGGTCATGCTCATAATTTTAAGGGCTATGGCTACAAGCCTATGCTGGTGGCTTATGAGAGCCAATGTTTGAACCATTTACAATGGTAGATTAATTTAAGTTACAGTCATTATTTATTTGCAAGTCTTTAATTGTCAGTGTTCAGACAGTCTTGGTCCATGTTACTATCAAAAAGAACATGGACCAGTCTTAAATCTTGACAAATGTTTTCATTAGGCGTACTTCAAAGAATGGACTATCTATTCAAGTTTTTGGCTTTTGATATCCATCCATCCATCCATTATCTGTACATTATATGTACGCCGCTTAATCCTCTGCAGGGTCGCGGGGGGGCTGGAGCCTATCCCAGCTGACTTAGGGCGAAGGCAGGGGACACCCTGGACAGGTCGCCAGTCTATCACAGGGCTACACATAGAGACAAACAACCAGGCACACTCTCATTCACACCTACGGACAATTTAGAATAATCAATTAACCTCAGTATGTTTTTGGACTGTGGGAGGAAGCCGGAGTACCCGGTGAAAACCTACGCTGCACAGGGAGAACATGCAAACTCCACACAGAAAGATCCCAGGCGTCCTAACCGGGACGCAAACCGCGGATCTTCTAGCTGTGAGGCAGCAGTGCTAACCACTGGGCCACTGTGCAGCCCCGGCCTTTGATATGCAGACATTAAATGGTTCAAACATTGGCTCTCATAAGCCACCAGCATAGGCTTGTAGCCATAGCCCTTAAAATTATGAGCATGACCTGTGTGTGTGTGTGTGTGTGTGTGTGTGTGTGTGTGTGTGTGTGTGTGTGTGTGTTATTAATAACTTAGAACACTGCTCTGTCACTTTCTGACCTGCCCCACCTGACCTGCGGGTTGCTTGTCAACATTCAGTCACTATTGGCAGGTTTATAAGTAAACAAATAAACAACAACAACCACAAAGATCATTATTTTGTCTCATATTACATTTGTGGGAAGTTATTACATTTACAGATTTTCACTTTCCCACATATGTAATAATTTCCTGCAAATGTAATAGTTATTACATTTGCAGGAAATTCAGTATTACGTTTGCAGTAGGCAAATTTTATTACGTTTGTGGGAAATTTATTACATTTGCGGGATTATTACATTCAAAGCTGCAGATTTGTATTACGTTTGTGGTTTATTACGTTTGTGGGCAGTTATTACGTTTGCAGGTGTAACAGTGTGTGAGCTGATGGTCTCCTTTAATCCTCCTCCTCCTGTAATCATGTGACATTATAAACATCGGAACAGGCTTTACATGTCTTATATGTTAATGGGCCAAAGTTTGCCCGGGTGAGACGTTATGAAATTCAACAACTGTCCGTCTCAGGTGAACATGTTGTGTCCCTATACAGTTTGACTTGAACAACATGCTGAAAAGAAGGACAACCAAAAAAATTAATCAAATACAGGAGGGGCATAACCATGAAGGCTAATGAAAAAAAAAAAAAAAAAAAAAAAAAACGGAGAAGAAGAAGCAGAAGTCTATGTAGAACGAATTCACCTTGCCAGAGTATAACTTAAGTCTCTATCCGACTTAGAAAACAACTGCCTGCTTGCAGAAGAGCAACCCGCTAGTGTTAGCATGATGTATAATAATATTAGCTAGCAGGCCGGAGGTGTACTGCTAACTGTCTCATGTCTTCCAGGTTGTCGGATAACTTGAAGCAGGCCCTGTGCATGCCTGCGTGCAACTATAACGAAGAGAAGTATACCAGTATGTGTCATTAGCCCCATCACAAAGGAGAAGATGCATAAAAGCCGCAGTTCGCCAATTCTCTGCCGATGGTGATTCAGACAGAGCGAAGCATCTCTGTCTTTAAGACGAGCTACAGTGAATTCACATAGAAAGCCAGCGCTGCGGCTCCAAAAGAGACGTGACGGTGATGTCATGATGATGACATCAGTGTATTTACAAGGTGTTTTCCAGGCGTCACCCACCCTGTCAATATTGTATTGGGGACAGAGGCTGTTTTCTGGGGGAAATTCTGCATTCTGTTATTTAAGCAGTATTAGACAGTCTCCTTGATTGTTTCAGCTATAATGTTTGTATTTTTTCTTTTTTTTATCTTCTGCAATGTCTTGACTTAAACTTCTTATTTGATTGTGTTCAAAATTACCTTGCTCTCTATTCTCTCTTGCTTCTATTTTTTTTCTGCTTGTACGTTTTCTATTTTCTTTATTTTCTGTGATGTCTGTACACAGTTATTCTAAAAGATCACTTGTCAGTCATGTTTTGTATATAAGTAATGAGGCTTGGTCAAAGAAAACTCTGCAAATAACATCAATAATAATAATTATTATTATAATTATAATAGTCACAATAATAATAATAATAATAATAATAATAATAATAATAATAATAATAATAATAATACATTGGACTTATAAAGCACTTCTCTGAATACTTAGATGCTAAGAATGAATGAATGGATATGAATAACACTGAACTTTCTCACTGAATTCTTGCCTATAATGTCTGTCCTTGCTTCTCCTCTTTCTTTGCCTTGTGTGGACTTTTACCTATTTGCTGTCTCCATTGACAACCAGCATGATATTGATTTTACCCTAGTAGGTGTGGACGGTGCTGTGTTGGTTTGAATGATGCTGTGACACCGGGACCTCTTTGGAGAGGATCTCCATTTATTTCTCCACAGAACCTCCATGTGAATAATACTGCACTGTAAAAAGAAAATGTTATTTTACAGGAGATGTTCTGTCATTTTTAAGAGATTTTCCCTGTTGAAATAAAATGCTAGTAGATTTACAGATATTTCAGTAATTTTGGGTTTCATTTTTTAAATTACAGTTAATTAACCATAATATAAGATTACATTAATATTATGTTTTTTTTATGACAATTTGTTGTATTTGTACATCTTTAACTGTAAGAGATAAAACTGTTTAGATAAAAAGTTGCTGTATTTGTTACAGGTTTATTACCATTTTCCATATGACAATGTAATAACTGTAAATTAACAGATACTAGCAGTAATTTAAATGTTTACCTTTAGAATTAGAAGTAATTAACCATAACATTATATTACATTATTATTCTTATTATTATTCTTATTATTATGCTTTTCAAAGGTAATTCAATATACTTCTTTGATATTAAAATGTATTTTACATAAAGTGTGATGTAGTTTTACAGATCTTTCCTAATAATGATAATGAAGAAATGTACGTAAAATTCCAGAAATCTTTAGTGTTTCGATGAAATTGCAGGTCATTAAGTATGCACAGTTAAGGTGATTTGATTTTTTTTTTTTTTAGAGGTAATAAGTAGTATTTGTACAGTAATACAGTAATTTAAGTAATTTACTGTACATTACTGTATAAAGACAATTTAAAATATATTTTACAAAAAGTGCACCCTAAGCCTTTAAACAATGTAATTCTGTATTCTTACAGAGCTTTACTTTTTTTTTTTTTTTATAAACAATAAAATGCCTGTAGATTTGGAGATATTGGGAGTTATTTAAATTTTTACCATTTATATGGTATTGTATTAGTACACATTCCACTGTAATTTTGTATAAAATGTTTTTTTTTGTCGCTTTTTACAGGTTCGTCACCATTTTCTATTAGGGGTGAACTGATCCGATATTAAAATTGGATATCACCCCGATATTGACAAAACAGCTGGATCGGGTGCCAATAGTAGTTGTTTGACCAACTTCTTATTAGTTTATTCTCAGGTTCAGCTGCTATGTTTTATTTTGTATTCCTGTTTGCAGGATGTTGCACTTACTCATGTCACATTACTTTTAGCTGTTAGCCCAGCCATCAGTTGTTGGCCTCACCGATCAGCTGTTAGCCTTGCAACGCTAACTTTTAAACCTTTGTACTCAATACTATGTGGGCTGTCCATCGTTGCTCTGTTGGTCGTCCCTCCACCAACCTCAGGGTTATTCACCGCCAGGCTGCTTTGTTGCTCTTCTCTGCTGCTGTGGTCTCCTGGGGCTCGCAGTGATGTTGGATGGTCGCTACTCCGCCTTTGCTGGCAGGGTCTTCAGGTGTTCAGCACAGGAGCACCTGGACCTCTGCTGTCACTTCACCCCAGGCTTCATTGCTTGGATTGGATCTTTTGGTCTCCTGCGTCGCCCCCGCTGTGTGCATGGAGCCTCCAGACGCTAGTTTGTACACGGACGGTGCTACTGACTTTGCTGCTAGTGTTCCCTCCATGTGGACTGACAGGCACTCCATTTATTCTTTGTTTTGTTTGATCCACTTTGTTAAGTGTCCTTGGGTACCCTGACAGGTGCTATATAAATTAAATGTATTGTTATTATTATTATTATTATTATTATTATTATTATTATTATTATTATTATTATTATTATTATCAATGTTACACATGCTTACAATGTTTGGTATATGTTTGATTATTTTGTCTTAGTTCGGAAAGTAATGTTTAGTTAGGAAAGTCAGGTGCCTTTAGTCTTTTCCACATGGTGTAAGGAAGGTATAAGGTGGACGGCATACAGTTTATTATTAATTCAGCAATGGTAACAGATCGGTATTGGTATCGTGACTGAAAAAGTCAGATCAGTGCATCCCTATTTTCATATATTTTCTGTATGTGTAAAGGCAATTTAATGTAAAGGCAATTTAATGTAAAGGCAATTTAATTCAATGTACATTACAGACATCCACAGTCATTAAAAGTGTTTTCCTTAAAACTGCGGGTAACTAATCATATGTTTAAAGTGTTTTTCATTTAAAAGGGTATTTAAAAGTATCATACATAAAAGTGATTCACTGAAAACTACTGTAAAAAACAAATATTTTACAGAAAGTACTAGATTATTTTTAAAGATTTTTTTGTTTAGTACAGTGGGATCATATGTGATGTTTTCCCCACCATTACTAGTGAAAATCTTAAGATTTGATGAGATATATTATTTTCCTTTTTTGTTAATAAATCTGGACTTGTTGCTGGAAAATACGTAGACAACCCTCATGGTCTTGGATTGTTTGATTCTATGGTGTCTTGTTGAGCCCATGGGGACTGGGCAGTACACCATAATAAATATTTCATTCATTCATTCAATTTGACTATCTGGACTGCCCTTCTCCCCTGACTACTCAGTTGGGCTAGGTGGCCAGATCTAGGAGGAGTCCTGGTTGCTCCAAACTTCTTCCATTTAAGAATTATGGGGGCCACTGTGCTCTTGGGAACCTTCAGTGCAGCAGAATTCTTTTTGTAGCCTTCCCCAGATCTGTGCCTTGACACAATCCTGTTTCTGAGCTCTGCAGGCAGTTCCTTCCACCTTATGACTTGAATTTTTGTTTGTCTGTAAACACCAAAAGGTTTACACGGATTGTCTAAACAGATGCCTTTTTTCTCCATAGATGGACAATCACAGGTATTTAAGGAGGCCCCAGCTGCCAAGCAAGTGAACTGACAGTTTGAAATTATCTGACAACAGTTTCTCACGCACAGTATGTATTGCCCACACTGAATGTATCCTAACATGATTTTGACATTTGTTTCATTTGCAAGAAATAGTTACATAGTTTAATGGCCATGATTTAAGTCCAATTGTTGTTGATTGTCTTCATAAGCTCCCAATACACATTCATTGCATTGAGAAAAAAAACCCTAAAAATTATTCTTATTGCACATAACAGTCAATAAGTAGATTCTGCTAGTATATTTTACAAAACCGATGTAATCATGTCATATTTGAATCGCCATCCCACAGGGATGCGTTGCCTTTTCACTGTGCTGAAAAAAGAATCCATACCATACATACACAATGTTGACTTACCTTATAATAAATGTAGACATCTGTGTTTATCTTCTTTGTGTTGAGTTGACTGTGGTCAACCACAACAGAGACATTTAGCTCTGTTAAGATGTGGTTTAGGAAACGGGATGTCAGGGATGAAATATACCCCATCACCTAGCCTCTCAGGACACCTCGTATCAGAGTTGTATTACCCCTGCTCATCCCTTTTGATGGCTTCTGGACGAAACCAGGTCCATCTATCTCCATAAGTTGTGTATAGCCTTTTCAGAAATTGCTTTGACACTGAGCTGCTCTATTAATGGCTGTTATGAGAGCATGGTCAGACTGAATAATGCAGTGAAACAAATTCGCAATTCTGTCCGGCTAGCAATACATTGAGTATGTGCAGTCAGCTCACACTGCATACTTAAAAATTCTTGATAATTTAGTAGACATGCAGGTGTTTCTTGCATACCTAATCCACATACTACGCAGCTGAAACACTACACACTCAATTTGACATACTTACTATGAATAGTACATTAGTTACACAGTATAATCGACAGCATGACAGGTCCTTAAGTGAAGCTAAAACATCTCAATTGCCCCCTGG
The DNA here is from genome assembly GCF_904848185.1 of Acanthopagrus latus. Classification (NCBI taxonomy): domain Eukaryota; kingdom Metazoa; phylum Chordata; class Actinopteri; order Spariformes; family Sparidae; genus Acanthopagrus; species Acanthopagrus latus. The sequence continues at coordinate 17,528,133 of NC_051051.1, read as the reverse complement.
TGGCTGTAGTCTGGTTGAACATGGGCCAAACTAAGAAAAACTAAGTACACGGAAAGAATCCACCAGGTTTCTGTTTCCAGTGTTGCCCTGCAATTAATGTATATGGAGGTCTAGTCAATGTAACTAACTTGCAGAGCACAGGAGCAAAATCTGCATTGCTTTTCTGTTAATAGCTATGGTCCATCTAACCACTGCTATATATATATATATATATATATATATATATATATATATATATATATATATATATATATATATATATATATATATATATATATATATATATATATATCTCATATGATGTAACTATTTGAACTGTATGGTAAAAAGTTTATCATAGATTGTTGCTTATGTCCATGCAGTAGAATAGGAGGGGACTTTCCAGTGTTACTGGATGGGCGGAGCAGGGAGCTATCTGGTTTCTACTATTACGGATCGTGACTGAAAACATGTTATTTGCGCCCAGGGTTAAAAATATTGAAATATTCCTATTTCTTTTTTCATATAAAAAACAGTCCGCCTTAGCTGTTTTGATGTGTAATGACTTACTATCCTTGTTTTTCTGTCAAATTAATGTTTTTAACAATATTGTTCAGTTTACTAAAATGACTGTTTAACTCCTTAAATTTACAGATGTTATCTTTAAATATACCTAATGATGTATTTTGTTGTAATGTGTTCCATCATCCAATTCTCTAAAAGAACTAATACTGTAAATGTGCAGAAATTCCTAATTGATTAAAGGTACATATTTTCTTTATACATTGTGTCATTGTTTTTTTTTACTTGGGGAAACCACAATTATACAGCAAATCAGTGTAGATGGACAAGACAGTTTCATGAAATGACTACGAAATACCCTTAATTAACAAAGATTGGCATTAAATGTGTCATGACTTTGGATTCATGTTCTTTGTGTTGTGTTCTTGTGTCTGCTTTTGTCTTGTGGCTTCTTGTATTTGATTTCCATGTCTTTGTATCATGTCTTATGTCTCATGTTTTGTTTTTCCATGCCCTCATGTGTCCTTTAAGTTCCCTTTGTATTTCCCTTGTTGAATTTCCATGCTCTCTTGTGTCTCTTGTCCTTTAAGTGTCGCCTATGTTCTTGCCTCTGTCTCCCTTTGTCTGTCAGTGTTCTCACCTGTTGCTCCACCTCACCTGTTCCTCGTCTTGTCGTTAGTGTCTGTGTATTTAGTCTGTGTCTTCCCTGCACTCCTTGTTAGGTCACTGTGTGCTTCTGTTTGCCTCTGCCTGTGTCAGGTCCAGGCAGAGTCTGGTTTTGCTCCCTTTTAATTTTGTTTTTAGTGAAACAGAACACAACAGAACAACACATTGCTACAGTGTGATCATCTCTTTTTTTCCTTTTTTGTTTTTGATGGGGATATACATTTAGTTTTGAAGAGAAAAACAAAAAAACAAAAAAAAAACCAAAGTGACAGAACAAGTTGAGGAGAGGGAGTATCTTATACAGCTTCAAATTCATTCAAAAAATAAATTGATAAATCAATACCTTTCCCATCTCCACAGTTTATCATCCCCCAAACATTCTCAATCTCATATCCACCCACCCACAAAACAAAAAATGGAAACAAAAAGGGAAAACACAATCGGTTAAATAAATACATAATGAAAAAACTCATAAATAAATACCTTAAAAAAATTGCATATCGAGACATATCGAAATGGGCACCATAGCTTCCCCTCATAATACATTGATACAGCATCCTACACCTTCACATAATCAAACAATTAAACAGGGCTGGTAATTACCAAATACACACAGTGTGATCTACCTTGGCAAAGACCACATTTCATACATAATGGGACATTACTCCCAATCCAAATCCACATCATTATCACTCAAGCCATAGCAGATAGAAAAGAACACCAAATTTTTTCATATTTGTCTACAGAGTTTGTGTAACAGTATGACTCTTTCCAGTTTCGCTATTTTGATGAGTACATTGAACCAGTCTTGGATAGTAGGAGCTGAAGTGTTTTTCCACTGACAGAATAACAACTTTTTAGCAAATGTAAAGGCTATTGTTATCGAGTTGTTGTTATTATTAGACTGATTTGTAAGCCTGGATAGACTACCCAGAAGACAAACAGCAGGATCCAGTTCTATATGAGTTCCAGTTATTTTGCTCACACACTGGAAGACCTCGGTCCAGAATTTTTTAATTAACCTACAGTCCCAGAACATGTGCAGCCCCTCTTGAGCTGTGCACCTCCAACACAGGTCAGTTGGTCTAAAGCCAGTTCTGTGTAGCTTTCTAGGAGTCTAATGATATCTATGCAGAGTTTTGAGTTGTGTTAACTTCAGTGAGACCCCCTTGGATCCAGATCTGGTTCCACTCATCTTCAGTTATTTCACAGCCTTTACTCCAGTCTTTACTCCATAGAGCCTTAGTTGCTTTAAAGTTTGATTTTATTTTGTCAATGAGTTCTTTGTATATCCAAGGTGTATTTATTTTAGAGTGGTTGTTACCCAATAAACATTTATCCCAATATGTCACCCTCAGAGGATCTTTACATTTATTCCTTAAAGTTACAATAGCACTTCTTAGTTGAAAATATTTCCACCAGGCTAAATGGATTGGTGAGATTGCTGTATTAAATTCTGTATATGATTTGAATTCCACACCAGTATACAGGTCAGCAACCTTTCTTATGGCACTTCTGTGGAGCTCCTTCTATTGAATTGTCTTTTTGCCAATAGTTATCAAGGGGTTGTTTCAGATTGGTAGCCATGAAGACTGCAACACTGTTTATTTAGTGAGTTTATGAATTGATCTCCAAATGGAGTAAATATAACTAAGACAGCGATGGGGCTCATCTGTTCTCTGCTGTTTAATATGCAAAGCATTCTCCAAAAGGGCAGGTGACATAAAATGTTGCTCAATACTAGCCCATGATGGTCTAGGATAAGAGGATCTGACTGTTCTTATAAACTTATGGAGTGTGTAAGCCCAATGGTATAGCCAGAGATTAGGCAGATTAAATCCTCCTTTACTCTTGGGTGTTTGTAGAGTTACTAAACTAAACCATGCCCTTTTCCCACTCCATAAGAAAACTTTAAGTTTATCAATTTTATCATAAATGTTATGAGGTATTTGGATTGGCAGCATATTAAGTAGATAAAACAATTTCGGCTACACCATCATTTTTATAGATGCTATCTTACCCCAAAGGAATAATTTAAGTTTCCACCTCTCAAACTGCATTTTCATTTCTTCAAGTATACTTGCAGTTTATTTTTTGTATAATGTTTATCACCAGTGGAAATTTAATGCCAAGATATTTAATACCATGCTCAGGAATGCTGATATTAAACGCACTTACATCAGGAATAGAGGCTAAGTCAGAAAGGGGGAATGCCTCTGTTTTGGTCCAATTTACTTTACATCCAGAAAAGGACAAAAATTGGTCGATAGTTTGCAGAACACCTCTAATTGATTTAGAGGGCTGTGACAGGAACAGGATGACATCATCAGCATATAATGACAATTTGTGGACCTCATTTCCTATTGTCACTCCCATAATGTCAGCATTTTGTCTTATAGCGATGGCAAGAGGTTCAAGGGCTAGGACAAACAGCAGAGGAGAGAGGGAGCACCCCTGCCTAGTACCTGTATGAAGTTCAAAATTGCACAATGCAACACCATTAGTTAGGACTGAAGCTCGGGCTCCAGAGTATAAGCTTCTTATACAGCGAATTAAATGGGGTCCGAAGCCATATTTCTCAAGAGATTTGAACAGGTACCCCCACTCCACCCTGTCAAAGGCCTTCTCTGCATTGAAGGCCAACGCAAGGGAAGGAGTAGGGGAATTTTGGTTTGCCCATTTTATGTTCAATAACCTTCTTATACTGTCTGAACCATACCATTGCTTTATGAACCCAACTTGATCAGGATGCACCAGTTTCATTTCACCTGTTCAAGCCTATTTGGTATCACCTTAGCAAAAATCTTTATATCACAATTCAAAATGGATAGAGGGTGTTGACTCTCGCATAGTAAGGGGTCTTTATTTTTCTTAGGAATTAAAATTATTGATGCTGTATTTTAAGATGGAGAGAAAAGCTGTTTTTGAAATGCCAAATAAAATTATTGTGGGAGACCATCAATACCAGGTAATTTTCCAGCAGCCATTTGCCTGATAGCACTGTTAATTTCCTCACCAGTTATCTCCTGCTCTAAATTCTTTTTGTCTTCATCAGCAATAGTTGGGATATTGATATTTTGAGGAACAGCTCTGCCTTTTGATTAGTACTATCATGGTTTGGAGTTGTTATATCTCATTGGTAGAGTTGCTCAAAATATTCCCTATAAATATCATTTATCTGCAATTCATTAACAATGTGGTTGCCAAATTTATCTTTCACCGCAGTAATTATATTGTGGGTTTTAACTTTTTTGAGTCTTGATGCTAGTAGTTTAGAGGCTCTCTCTCCATCTTCATAAAATTTGACTTGTGTCCTAAGAAGTGCAAATTCAGCCTCAGTGGTATATAGAGAGTTAAGCTGAAATTTGAGGCCAGACATCCATCCATCCATCCATCCATCCATCCATCTTCTTCCGCTTATCCAGGGCCGCGTCGCGGGGGCAGCTGTCTGAGCAGGGACACCCAGACTTCCCTCACCCCGGACACTTCCTCCAGCTCTTCTGGGAGGATCCCAAGGCGATCCCAGGCCAGCTGGGTGACATAGTCACTCCAGCGTGTTCTGGGTCTTCCTCGGGGTCTCCTCCCGGTGGGACATGCCAGGAACACCTCTCGAGGAAGGCGTCCCGGGGGCATCCGAAACAGATGCCCGAGCCACCTCAACTGGCTCCTCTTGATGTGGAGGAGCAGCAGCTCTACTCCGAGCTCCTCCCGGGTGACAGAGCTCCTCACCCTATCTCTAAGGGAGCGCCCTGCCACCCTGCAGAGGAAACTCATTTCAGCCGCTTGTATCCGGGATCTTATTCTTTCGGTCATGACCCAAAGTTCATGACCATAGGTGAGGGTAGGAACGTAGATTGACCGGTAAATCGAGAGCTTCGCCTTTCGACTCAGCTCTCTCTTCACCATGACAGACCGGTACCATGACCACATTACTGCGGCTGCCGCACCGATCCGCCTGTCAATCTCACACTCCATCCTTCCCTCACTTGTGAACAAGATCCCAAGATACTTAAACTCCTCCACCTGAGGCAGTAGCTCTCCCCCAACCCGGAGGGGACAAGCCACCTTTTACTGGTCGAGAACCATGGCCTCGGATTTGGAGGTGCTGATTCTCATCCCAACCGCTTCACACTAACCAAACCGTCCCAGGACATGCTGGAGGTCCCAGCTCGAAGGAGCCAACAAAACCACAATATCGGCGAAAAGCAGAGATGAAATCCTGTGGCTCCTGAACCAGATCCCCTCTGGCCCGTGGCTGCGCCTACAAATTCTGTCCATAAAAATAATGAACAGAACCGGTGACAAAGGGCAGCCCTGCCGGAGTCCAACATGCGCCGGGAACAGGTCTGACTTACTGCCGGCAATGCGAACCAAGCTCCTGCTCTGGTCGTACAGTGACCGTACGGCCCTTAACAGAGGGCCTTTGACCCCGTACTCCCGGAGCACCTTCCACAGGATGCCACGAGGGACACGGTCGAATGCCTTCTCCAAGTCCACAAAATACATGTGGACTGGTTGGGCAAACTCCCGTAAACCCTCGAACACCCTGCGGAGGGTATGGAGCTGGTCCAGTGTTCCGCGGCCCGGACGAAAACCGCATTGTTCCTCCTGAATCCGAGGTTCGACTATCGGCCGAATTCTCCGCTCCAGTACCCTGGAATAGACTGTGATCCCCCCGATAGTTGGAACACACCCTCCGGTCCCCCTTTTTAAATAGGGGGACCACCACCCCGGTCTGCCAGTCCAGAGGCACTGTCCCCGACTGCCATGCAATGTTGCAGAGACGTGTCAACCAAGACAGCCCTACAACATCCAGAGACTTGAGGTATTCAGGGCGAATCTCATCCACCCCCGGTGCTTTGCCACCGAGGAGCTTCCCGACTACCTCAGTGACTTCGGCTTGGGTGATGAATGAGTCAACCTCTGAGTCCTCAGCCTCTGCTTCCTCTATGGAAGACATGTCAGTGGGATTGAGGAGATCCTCGAAGTATTCCTTCCACCACCCGACGATATCCCCAGTCGAGGTCAACAGCACCGTAAACAGTGTTGGTGGAGACCTGCTTCCCCCTCCTGAGGCGCCGGATGGTTTGCCAGAATTTCCTCGAGGCTGACTGATAGTCCTTCTCCATGGCTTCTCCGAACTTTTCCCAGACCCAAGTTTGTGATTCCGTGACTGCCCGTGCTGCCGCTCGCCTGGCCTGCCAGTACCCATCGCCACAACAGGCACCGGAGACCTTAAGGCCACAGCTCCGGACAGCCATGTCAACAACAGAAGTGGAGAACATGGTCCATTCGGACTCAATGTCCCCAGCCTCCCTCGGGATCAGGTCCAAGCTCTCCTGGAGGTGGGAGTTAAAGACCTCCCTGACAGAGGGTTCTGCCAGACGTTCCCAGCAGACCCTCACAATACGTTTGGCTCTGCCAGGTCTGTCCAGCTTCCTCCCCTGCCGACGGATCCGACTCACCACCAGGTGGTGATCAGTTGACAGCTCAGCCCCTCTCTTCACCCGAGCGTCCAAGACATACGGCCGGAGGTCAGATGACACGACCACAAAGTCGATCATTGACCTCCGGCCTAGGGTGTCCTGGTGCCATGTGCACATATGGACACCCTTATGCTTGAACATGGTGTTCGCACAGAAGTCCAGTAACAAAACACCACTCTGGTTCAGATCGGGGAGGCTGTTCCTCCCAATCACACCCCTCCAGGTAACACTGTCGCTGCCCACGTGAGCGTTGAAGTCCCCCAGAAGAACGACAGAGTCCCTGGTTGGAGCACTCTCCAGTACCCCTCCCAGGGACTCCAAGAAGGCTCTACTCTACACTGATGTTCGGCCCATAAGCCGAAACAACAGTGAGAGACCTATCCCCGACCCGAAGGCGCAGGGAAACGACCCTCTCGTTCACTGGGGTAAACTCCAACACATGGTGGCTGAGCTGAGGAGCTATAAGCAAGCCCACACCAGCTTGCCGCCTCTCACCACGGGCAACTCCAGAATAGAAGAGAGTCCAGCCTCTCTCAAGGAGTTCGGTTCCAGAGCCCAGACTGTGCATAGAGGAGAGCCCGACTATCTCTAGCCGGTACCGCTCAACCTCTCACACCAGCTCAGGCTCTTTCCCCCCCAGAGAGGTGACATTCCATGTCCCCATGGCTAGAGTCACCGTCCGGGGATTGGGTCGCCGGGGCCCCCGCCCATGACCGCCACCCAAATCACACCGCACCCGCCCCTTCTGAACCCTCCTACGAGTGGTGAGCTCACTGAAGGGCGGGCCCACGTCGCTCCTTCGGGCTGTGCCCGGCCTGGTCCCGTGGGCAAAGACCCGGCCACCAGTCGCTCGCCTGCGAGCCCCAACCCCAGGCCTGGCTCCAGGGTGGGGCCCCAGTAACGCCAATCCGGGTGACATACGCATCCTTGATTTTGTGTCTATCATCACACTAAACTCGGAAAATGCGTTACATCTGGCGAAAAATTTGATAAGTCAACGTCATTGGGTGTGGATGTGGCCAGGGGACTCTACAGCACCCCTTACTGTAATGCCCGGCTCCTACATGCACACACATTAACAAAAGACGGTATGCATATGTTTCAAGACCAGACACATAACCCTTTTGGATCCATACCCTCAGTTCTACAGGATGTTGGCCATTTTTATTTACCATGCCATTTTGACACATTTCCATGCCTCGCACTACAGATTTAACACCGCACACTTCGCATTTATTCGGTCTCAACTTCAGACCTTGAAAATGAAAAGCTATCAAAAGCTTTCGCCTCCATTGGTCATTTTGGTTTTGGACGCTATTTTGAAACATTTCCATGCCTCGTACTTTCACAGACTCCTCCTACACATTTACTGTGTCTCTATTCAGGGTCTGCATACCAGAGGTGGGGGACTTGAGTTGCATGACTTGACTCAAGTTGGACTCGAGTCAGAAATTTGAGAACTTGAGACTTACTTGACTAACACTGATAAAAGACTCGACTTGACTTTGACTTGGCATTCATGACTTGAGACTTGACTTAGACTTGACACAGATGACTCGAAAGTCTTGGCTTTTCTTTCATTCTTTTTTTGGCGCATATTGAGCCCTCAGCCACTGTATGACACGATGCATCCAAGCCTGGGTGATTTTGGCTGATTTTGGTTAAAGCGTGTGTGAGTTTCAGATATGGCATCCTCAGTGTGCACAAAGCCATTATTTTAAATGTGGGTGCACATTATGCTCGCTCACAACCCAACACGACACCGTACCGGCACACATTCGGTGCGACACACTTGTGTTTTCGTGCACGTCTGCGACGGATCTGCTTCTCCCTTAGGTGTTGTGTCTGTGTTTCTCCAGCGTATTCTCAAGGAGCTCTGCCCCGTTTGAAAGGAGAAGGGGCTGTGTGTGTAAAGACATCATCCCCGAGATGTAGAATGTGTTTTTATAGACGAGAAACACACATTTCAGGACATAACAGACATGTCCTGTGATTTTCAGCCTCCTTTTATAGAGGGGGGGGCAATACCTGAGAGTAATATTCTCAGCTGTCAGAATGTACAGTATGGTACAGTTCCAGGGCTGATATTAAAAAATCTTATTCTTGTGTTTATGGGTTTGAAAAAAAAATCTAAAATTGATAACTATGCATTTACATCATATTATTGACTAACCACCCTCTTCTGTTTTACTGCATCTACAGATATGAAGAATACATTCATACAAACTTCTTGTGACTTGTTTGACCTTAGCCATGACTCGACACAGTAAATTGGGACTTGCTTGAGACTTGGAGGTTAAGACTTGAGACTTGCTTATGACTTGCACATATGTGACTTACTTCCACCTCTGCGCATACTATGAAGGACCCTGCCTTTGCGGTCTTTGCAGGCGAGCTGTGCGGGCAAACCTTCGAAGCCAGCGTCATCTGTTGTTGAATGGGATGGTCATTTCCTGGTTGCGTGACCAGTTGTTCCCGCCCTTACCCTTACGTCATGATTTCTGCCACCAAGGCCTGTAAAAGTGAAGATCTACACTATGTGATGTCGCCATTTTCTTTCTTTCCTTTTTCCGGCATGCAAAGAACCAAAAAGAGGTAATTTGTGGGGTGCATTTGGAGGAGCTGGTACTGGAACTGGTATAGCCTTCACTGTATGTGACATAATTGGCCTTCAAATGTGATCCTAAATTGGGACATAGCAATTTAACACCATAGACTTCAGATTGTGTCAGTATCATCCTCAGACCTTGAAGTGAGGCTCATATCAATCAATCACACCTTTTACATGCACATAAATGAACAAAATTCAGTAAGTATATGTATCATGACTAGATGCACAAAAAATATACTTTCAGTTGAGCAGGAAGTCGGCCATTTTGATTTTCCACACCATTTTTACACATTTCCATGCCTCGTACTTTGACAAACTTCTACAGATTTAACACCACAGACTTAACATTCACTCAGTATCATCCTCGGACCATGAAGATGAAAACTTATCACAAGCTTTCTCCCACGTCATACCTGGTGGGTGTGGTAGCCCGGTCCATTTCCATGCTTTCCAATAAAGCACTGAGTCCTTACAACTTCAAGATACAATTTCTCATGTACACCAAACTTCTCACACATGCCTGAATACGTCTATGTATCAATACTGCGACATATCCAAAGTGCCACCCACTGGACACAGGAAGTAAGGCTCATATCAATCAATCACACTTCCTACACGCGCATAAATGAACACAATTCAGTATGGAATTTCATCATAACTTTTTGATTTTCCATACCGTTTCCATGCCTCGTACTTTGATGAACTTCTCCCACAGATTTAACACCAGACTTCACATTCACTCAGTATCATCCTCAGACATTGATGATGAAACATTATATGAAAGCTTTCGCCCACGTCATACCTTGTGGGCGTGGTGGTGCGGACCATTTCAATCCTTCCCCATGAACGCAGTCCTTATTACTTAAATAATTTCCCATCTACACAAAATTGCTCAAACATGTAGAGGGTGTTGCCCTGAATACATCTAGGCATCAATACTGTGTCATATCCATAGCGCCATCCACTGGATACAGGAAGTCGGACAAGCATCATCCCATTTACATTGCATTTACTGCTTATTTTCTACGCATCATACACTACAACATGACATGCAAGTAACAGGTGAGCGCACCCTCCGATGGAGCCACAGCCCAACGTGCACGGAGTATGGGCCCATTTATTCCTGCTTGCAGTTTAAATTTTTTTTTTATTTCTTTGTTTCTCTCTTTCATTGCTGTTTTTTTCTGTTGCTTTTTCGTACAGTATAATTTCTATTCAAGCTATGTAGACCACTTATTATTATGATTTTATTTCTCCTCATATTTACATCATGTTCCATTTTCTCCATATAGAATTCTTCATAATTGTGCTTCGTTTAAACTGGACATCATCTTACTTTGACTCTGTTTCTCACAGAGGTTTGTTATAGCAATGTACATGCTCCTTTTCCTTGAAAACCCCAATAAAAATCCTTAAAAAAATAATTTAAAAAAAAGAGTATATAACTTATGCTCTTTCAGTATTAAACAGTACATGTGATTTATTAGTGTAGCGGGGTGGTAAATAAGATTTCCCACTCAGGTCAAATGTAGTTCTCAGGGTTTATAAATGTCAATATATGTGTTTTTGTTCTTTCATTTTGAGTGTAACATCCTTTAAATGTGAGATGAGTTAGAGTGTATGTGCATTGGCACAGGTTATGGTGTTGTTGCAGATTGTGGTCACAAGGCCCCAAAAGGTCCTGGCTGCAGACCTCCACTGTGAGGTCGCTTCCACCACAGGCTCCACTCTCAGGCCACCTCCACTGTCAGGACAGGAAATGCCTGTGATACATTTCAAAATTTGTTTATCTTTTTTGCTCTGTTTTCCTTTTAAGTTGTGCATGAGCCCCAACGTGGGCATTTTGATTTATTCTGTCCAAATCTAGGACAATAAGCCATCCACAACCTGTATTAATTCAAACAAAAAATAAAACTCTTGATTTGGACAATTGAAGCATTAGCCTTAGTCTTTTTCACTGGTCATTAATGATTGCTATATATGTAAACTAATATACACTACACTTCATAATTTTACAACTTAGTCATTGTGAAAAACAAGTGGTGGGTGATATGACTCTGGGCTCATTTGTCTATTTGCAGCCTACTATAAAGCTGAGGATCTTTGAAAGAGAAGGTCAAATAGTTGATCAATGAAAACGATGGATGGCTGGAATAACATTGCTCAGTGCACAAAATTGTCTTTTACGTTATTACTCATCCATTTTCTTCCGCTTATCCAGGGCCGGGTCGCGGGGGCAGCTGCCTGAGCAGGGACACCCAGACTTCCCTCACCCCGGACACTTTCCCTAGCTCCTCTGGAATGATCCCAAGGCATTCCCAGGCCAGCTGAGCGACATATTCACTCCAGCGTGTCCTGGGTCTTCCTCAGGGTCTCCTCCCAGTGGGGCATGCCAGGAACACCTCCCGAGTAAGGTGTCCAGGGGGAATCCGATATAGATGCCCGAGCCACCTCAGCTGGCTCCTCTCGATGTGGAGGAGCAGCAGCTCTACTCCGAGCTCCTCCCGGGTGACAGAGCTCCTCACCCTATCCTATCTCTAAGGGAGCGCCCTGCCACCCTGTGGAGGAAACTCATTTCGGACGCTTGTATCCGGGATCTTATTCTTTCGGTCATGACCCAAAGTTCATGACCATAGGTGAGGGTAGGAACATAGATTGACCGGTAAATTGAGAGCTTCGCCTTTCAGCTCAGCTCTCTCTTCACCGCGATAGACCAATACAACGACCGCATTACTGCGGCTGCTGCACCGGTACGCCTGTCAATCTCACACTCCACCCTTCCCTCACTCGTGAACAAGACCCCAAGATACTTGAACTCCTCCACTTGAGGCAAGAACTCTCCCCCAACCTGGAGGGAGCAAGCCACCTTTTTCTGGTCGAGAACCATGGTCACAGACTTGGAGGTGCTGATTCTCATCCCAGCTGCTTCGCACTCGGCTGCAAACCACCCCAGAACATGCTGGAGTTCCTGGCTCGATGGAGCCAACAAGACAACATCGTCTGCAAAAAGCAGAGATGAAATCCAGTGGCTCCCGAACTGGACCACCTCCGGCCCCTCACTGCGTCAAAAAATTTTGTCCATAAAAATAATGAACAGAACCGGTGACAAAGGGCAGCCCTGCCGGAGTCCAACATGCACCGAGAACAGGTCTGCCTTACTGCTGGCAATGCGAACCAAGCTCCTGCTCCAGTCGTACAGTGACGAAGAAATGGAAGAAGTAAACCAGTATGTGTTTGAGGGAGAGGAATTGCATTACTGGTACAGTCTGGACTTGGTTACAAGTGGACCTAGTTCGGTAACAGACACACTGATCACTGAAGTAAAAGCGAAAATATCGTCAGGTAGCGAACCATGGTTAGACGTGGACAAGGGAGTACAATACTCACCTTCCCTCAAAATATACCGTAAGAAACTCAATTGGGTAACACCAGCTAAAAAGGTTATCCATCTATGTGGTCGACAAATGTCTCAAATGACAGAATGATACTTACTAACTGGTAAAGAAGAGGAGGAACTAAAGATATTCCTGAAAAGCTATGGTCTAAAGGAACAGCTGATGTAGGATGTAATACGAGGTATAAAACCAGTAGAAATAACCCCGAAGGGTTCATTTAGACCCTATCAAAGACAATATCCCTTAAAAGCAGAAGCAAACAGAAGCAGGTATTCGGAAAAGCTTAGAAGGCAAACCTATATTACCAAAAACATTTTTTTTCAGATTTGCTGCAATATTGAGCCATGGGAATATCCATGTCTCAACAGGAGGGATGGTATCCACAATAGAGAACATGTTTAGTACATATGGATTTCAAAACTACTCAAACATTTTTGTGCTTCATGATTGATATGTTCTAAACATAATGCTCAAGGTAGACTACATCCAAAAGTAGGTAAATTCCCAGAAGCAACTTACCCATTTCAATGTATTTGTATGGATTTTATTGAATTAAATAGAGTTGAAGGAAAGAAATACTGTTTAGTAATAATAGATATGTTCTCCAAATAGGTAGAAATTACACCAACAGTGAACAATGATTCAATAACTGTGGCAAAAATCTTAGCTATGGTAATAGCTCCAAGGTATGGTTTTCCAGAGAAGATTTATTGCGATAATGGTCCTCATTTTAGGAATCAAGTCATACAAAGACTATCTGAAATATTTTCAATCCAACTCAGGTTCCATTGTAGCTATCATCCACAGTCAGCAGGACTGGTGGAAAGAAACAATGGAACTATTAAAGCAAAACTAAGAAAGGCTACGGAGGAAACAGGGAAAGGTTGGGTAACATGTCTACCAGCTGTAGCATTAAGCCTACACATTCAACCCAACAGTACAGGGTTATCACCATTTGAAATATTATATGGAAGACCATTCAGGGTACCGTTAATAGATACAAAGGGAGATGATACAGGATTGACTGAAACGATTGTTGACTATATGTCAATAATGATGAAGAACAAGAGTGCTATGTCTACAGTATCTCCTCCAATAGGTCCGGCACCAACAGGAGGGCCAATAAACCCAGGAGATTGGGTGTTCATCAAAGTCCTGAGGCAAAAGAATTGGTCAGCTCCATGTTGGGAAGGGCCCTTTCAAGTACTACTGTCTACACGTACAGCAGTCCGTATAGCTGAAAGACAGACGTGGATCCATCTCACACATTGCAAAAGAGCACAAATACCACTGTCAGATAAGTAGAAGCATTCACCATGCCGGAATTAAAATTATGTGTAATAACTGTTTTATGTGTGACCACAATTGCATTCCTTATTTCAAATTTAGTGACAAAAGGTCAGGTACATGATAAAATAAGGGAAAAAGCTATAGGAACACAATCTAGATGGGACACCAGGAGAGGTGCAGTGACAATACAATGTACTGAAGGGATAAACTGCATTGCTCAGATTGATGCATGTCAGAACACTCTGGCTGGCTTGGGTCAGAAAAGTATATTTGTGTTACCACAGTTGCATGTACCGCATATAGAAGTGTGTGGGGTAAAACTGTTAACAGGTATGGGTGTAGATGTGAGAAGTGGAATTGAGTAATTGCTAATACAGGAACACAGGATTGGGGATACAATTCGAGATCTGAATTAAAAAAACGACTGACAACTATCAAGATGATGCCAGACACTTGTAAATTAAACTCCTGCAATCCTGTAACAATAACACTCAAGGCTCCCAAGCACACTGACAACGGAACATATGTGTTGGGAGCATAGGTAAGTGGAACAAACCCAGTTGGGATATTTCATATAACAGTGTCCGCAAACCTGATTAATCAGACAACATCTGTAATGGCTACACTAATCACACCGACTTTGATGAAAAATAATCATGTAAAATATATAGACATAAAAAAACATAAAGGAAACGTATGCCCTAGAAATGGGATTCACAGATTCAAATGTATGGTTACAATAGATTATTCACACAGCCCGAAACAACACGTTTTCCTCCACCAGCTGTTTAGCCTGTGCAGCAGCCAGGCCGGGGTTAGGTACAGTGCCTTTTCCCCTTAATCCAGATGATGATCCGAAAGGTTTTCGCTGCATGCTAGATTTATACAAATAAGATACTGCTACAAACTGCACCACTTTGAAACTTTTGTTCCCACCAGTGTCACCACAGATTAAACCACATTGGTTTACTCCATACACTGGAAATTACACCCACTTGACATGAAGCAAAGGTACTGTGTCATTAGGAATGTTGACAACCTGTAAAACCACCATTGATGTAAGGGTGAGACAATGTCACTGATGGTGTGATGAATGATCAAATCATGGCCAGAGCTGATGTATGGTGGTTCTGTGGAGGTAAAACACTCAGAGCAAAATTACCAACTGACTGGAAGGGAACTTGTGCCACGGTACAGTTACTAATACAGACATACATTTTACCATATGACACAATGATATTGGAGAAAGTGAAGACACATAAATTCACGTATTACAAAGAAAAAAGCACCAGCGGGATCGTTTGATAGTAAAGTTTATATAGATTGGTGTCCCTCGAGGTGTTCCAGATGAATTTAAGGCTAGAAATCAGGTTGCTGCAGGGTTTGAATCATTCCTAGCTTGGTGGGTAACTATTAATAAAAATGTGGATTGGATAAATTATGTGTATTATAATCAACAAAGATTTCTGAATTTTACAAAGGAGGCAATTGGGGGCATACATCAACAGTTAGATAAGACTAGTTTAATGGCATGGCAGAATAGGATGGCGTTAGACATGTTGTTGGCTGAAAAAGGAGGAGTATGCAGAATGTTTGGAGATATGTGTTGTACATTCATTCCTAATAATACAGCACCGGATGGCAGCATCACTAAGGCGTTGGCTGGATTAACCACCCTATCTGCAGAGTTAGCTGAAAATTCTGGTTTCAGTGATCCTCTGACAGGATGGCTTCAGGACATTTTCGGAAAATGGGCAGGTTCTATAAAAGCTATGATGTTATCTGTAGCTGTAATTATTGCCATTCTAACCATTTGTGGATGTTGTTTTATCCCCTGTTTGAGAGGACTGTTACAGAGACTCATTGACGCTGCCGTGGCCAAAACAACAATGCTGTATGAAAGAGTCCCCACCATCGATGACTACCGGGAGGACTATGAGGATGCAACACAAGAAAATGTTATATTTGATATGACAGATGATGATTTATATGGTAACCTGTTTGACAAAGATAAGGACACCACAGTTTAAGGGATAATTGCTGTTTATGTGTTTATTTTACTGATTATGATGATACTACAGAAAATCTAACTGACGTTGTAGTCCTCCGAATCGGCCGACTAGAGTCAATGAGGAGAAAAATACTCACAGCCTTTGTATATATGGAAAGTGACCCCTTTTCATTTATTCTTTTTACGTGTTAGGGATAGATTAGTTAGGTAGGGATAGGTCTGTAGCCAAGCCCGATGGGTTGACTTGCTTGGTGAGGACATTTTTATTTTGTTTTGGGGTAACAATATAATTAAAATGCTTTTGAAATGGAGTACCTGCGTGTGGTTGCCGGGGCAGCAGAACCATGAGAGCGTCTCCCTATAGATAATGGATAATTAGAATGTATTGAACTGCCTGATAGGGTTTTCGCTCTCACACTCTACAAAATTTGTTATAATTATTCTTAAAATCAGCATAAACAGGAGGGATATGTGATGGAAATTTTGTACTTAAAACAGAGATGTGAACTGAAGTCTTACACAGGAATGTTCAATGGAGTTGTTTAACATGACCTGTAACTTGTGACCTTGTTTTAGGTCGTTTTATTACCTATGTCTGGTGTTGAGTGACCACTGGAGCTTATCACTTCCTTCTCTGTGAAGTATCCCTTTAAGTGCAGGTCATAAATTAGGAACTATCGTAGTGGAAAAACACACCTTCACATATTGAGTCTTCACTTTGTAACAGACCTGCGTGTTGCTCTGTGAATGCTCCTCTTGTACAAGATTAAAACCTTGTTTGAACCTTGAGCTGATTCCGATCTCCTTCCTCCAGTTCTAAATTATCGCAGAATTATTTTAACACAGGGTCTCCTGGAGACAGGTGAGAGAGGTTTCGCGCCCTCTGTCTGTGGTTGTAGTTGCTTGCATCCATCCACCTCTTCTCTCTTTATTCTGCACTGTTTGAAGGTCTGGGATGGCTGGTTCAAGCATTGCAGGAAACGCAGGCACTGTGGTGCGCAATCAGCGGCCCATGAGCAGCTGGGCTGGGCTGAAGCTGTTGCTCAAAGGAGTGCTCCTATAGGCCAGCAACGCACGGTAAGGGTCATCCGCATTTGTCAACAGGTTTTTGATGGTTTGGACAGCGCGCTCGGCCTCACCGTTGCTTTGAGGATATCTTGGACTGCTGGTTATGTGCTCAAATTCGCATTCGGCTGCAAATGTTGCCATTTGAGCACCCGAAAACTGAGGCCCATTATCTGTGATTAGAGTCTCAGGTATGCCATGCCTTGCAAAGATAGACTTGAGGTGCACAATGACATTTGCACACCTAGTCAGGCTCAGCCGTGCAGTCTCAATGTACCTAGAGAAATAGTCCACAACAAGCAGATAGTTTGTGTTCTTCAGCGTAAAGAGGTCGGCCCCTAGCTTCTGCCATGGCCTGTCTGGTAGCTTCATAGGCATAAGAGGCTCAGCTGCGTTTGCTCGTTCTTTGACACATGCAGCGCATTTCATCACTAGCTCTCCTATTTGGCTACTTAGCCCTGGCCACCACACAGATTGCTTGGCCCACTCGTGACATTTGACTATCCCCTGGTGCCCCTCATGAATCTTCTCCAGCACACTATTCCTCATCACTGAAGGAATTACAAGTCTAGTGCCGTGCAATAGCAGTCCATTGTGTGTGCTAAGAACAGCCCTTTCAGTCCAGCGCTTGTCCACCCAGCAGGCTCACAAGGGGTTTGTGATCAGTCTCCAGCTCGAAGTGAAGACCTATGAGGAAGTCACTGAATCTTTCACATGCCCACGTCAGGGCCAGCACTTCTTTTTCCACTTGAGCGTAGCGTTGTTCTGTGCTGGTGAGCGCTCTAGACGCATACGCCACTGGCGCCTAGATGCCCTGGTGTTCTTGTAAAAGAACTCCACCTAGGCCGTACGATGAGGTGTCAGCAGAGATTTTCAGATTTCTGTTTGGATCATACAGCTGTAACACCGGCGTGGACAACAACTCCTGCTTGAGACTGGTGAATGCTTTGCGCTGATCGGGGCCCCAGAACCACTGGTTCTTTTTCGACAGCAAGTCCCTGAGAGCTTTATCCTTTTCAGCTAAATTGGGCACAAACTTGCCTAATTGATTCACCATGCCCAGAAAGCTCCTGAGCTCACTAATATTCTGTGGCGGATCCATCTCTCGCTGTGTCGCTCTCGCTTAGCTGTGTTCAGAGTGATGCCCGCCGCCTGTGCCCTATGCAGAAGCCCTCAGTCACTTTTACCATCCGGTTCTGAAAGTGTTCCGGGGCTGAGGCAATGCCAAATGGTAGGCGGTTGAAGAAGTAGCGTCCGAATGGGGTAATGAAGGTAGTGTAGTGGGCACAGTTTTTTGTCAGCAGGATCTGCCAAAACCCCATGTTGGTGTCTAACTTTGAAGATCTTTGCACCTGATAGCATGCCTAGGGTCTGGTCCACAGATGGGAGGATGAACTTTTCCCTGCATACAGCTTCATTTGGAGGAGAGAGATCGACGCAGATTCTTATTTCATCCTTAGATTTCTTTGGTGCCACCACCATGCCAGAGCACCACTCTGTTGGCTGTTCAATCTGGCTAATGACTCCTAGCTGCTCCATGCGCTGGAGTTCCTGCTTTACTTTTCCCATCAAGGGCAGCGGGACACGTCGTGCCACTTTCAGAGACACGGGCTTGGTATCAGGTCTAAGTCTACTTTATATAGCTCCTGTACTAGTCCTAGCCCATCACACAGCTTTGGGTAATTTTGTTTTACCGAGTCCAAGTCAATGCTATCTACCCTGACTACCAGTCTGAGGTTGACTGATGTGGGTCTGCTCAACAGGGCTGTGTTCAGGTGCTTCACTATATACAGGTCTTCGGTGGTGTGTTTATCCCCGCAGTGTAGCACTTCCCTGGCTACTCCCACTACGGAGAGAGGCACACGCCCTGGCCCATACAATGCCTTATTACCAGGTGCGAGGCTGCTTAAGGCCCCTCAGCTTATCTGCCTGTATACCTGCTCTGGTACGACAGTAATGTCTGCCCCCGTGTCTATCTTGAATGTCACATTAGTGTCTCTAATCTTTATGTCAACTGTCCATGCCTGTTTGCCTGTGTCAACTGTGCCAAGGAATATGTCTTCCTCTGTGTCTTCTTCCAAAATGGCACTCACACGCTTGGTGGACTTGCCTACTTTCCCGTAATGCCCTCTTTTCCCACAGTTATGACAATCTGCATTCTTTGTCGGGCAATGGAATTTAGTATGAACTGGCGTCTTACCGCATCTCTGGCATGACTGTTCTGCCCCCTGTGTCTCCTGCTTGTCCTTGTGCTACTTAGCTGGCTGCTTTTTGTTTTTCCATGCTTGCTCTTTACCTTTGTTGCTGTGCACTGCGTCCACTGCTGCTTTATTAGCATGTGTTGCGTCTCCTTTTAAGTCTGTTTGTCATCACTTAATATCCTCCGCTTGTCTGACCATGTTAATGGCTTTCGCTAAGTCCAGTTTGCGCTCCATCTGCATTTTCCGTGAGAGAGTACCGTCTCTAATGCCTACAACAATCCTGTCTCTTAACAGCTCCTCCCGAAGTGCTCCATATTCGCAATCTTCGGCCAGTGCATATAAAGCAGTTATAAACGAGTCAGCAGATTCTGTCGGCCCTTGAGCTTGCATGTTGAATTTGGCTTGCTGATAAATGAAAAAGTTTGTGAAGCCATCCTTAACGGAATTGTACTCAAGTCTCTGTTCGTCTGTTATTCTCAGTCCTTTCAACACATCATCTGCCTCGTCTCCCATGCAGTAAATAAGCGTGTTCACCTGGTTAGCCTGTGATGACTTGTCCAAGTCGCTAGCCACTCGGAAGCGCTCGAAGCGTCTTATCCACTTTTCCCAGTCTTGTGGCTTTGAAAAGTCTAAGGATTCTGGCAGGTTTATCGAGAATGTTGCCGACGCCCTTGGATGAGTCTGTGGGTTGTCGTGAGGCTCTGGCAGTTGCTCTTCCTCTTGCGACGTACTTGCCCAATTAGCTCGGCTAAGCGTGGATTCCACTTACTTAATCACTTCTCGTATAATGCCCTTTATCCTTCCCTTCACTACTGCGCCACTTCTGACACCATGTCAAGTTAGGTTCTTTATCTATTTAACAAATTTGCTGAGACAGATTTCACATTGAGTCTTTACTTCCACATCCAAACATGAACATTAACTCGTGGCTCACTCTAGTATCACAACCTGAGGTTCCCCATGTAATACCGCCCCCTGGTGTCCTGGCGTAATGCTACACATATGCTGCACATATCCAGATTACACCACACAAACTAGATGCACAATGGCACTCTAGCTTGTGTGTTTTCGTAAGAAAGACACCGCCGCTGTCGTGAATTTCCTTAGAAATACAATTTAGTGGGTGGATTATATCCATGCCGAATTTACAGTCTGGTGAGATAAATTTATATAAACTAGAAATGGATACTTACTGAAGGGTCAGGGAGCACATCGAGTAAAACGCCAGGTGCAGCCTCCATGTTGCATTCCTTTGTCTTCTTTGTCTCTGAGGCGCGAACAGCTAACATAAAGACAGGGCACCCCCTCCCACCACGTAAAATAACACACAAATTGTGTTAAATTATCAAACACATGCAGTGTGTTAAGCTTTTTAAGCTTTTTTACACATCTTGTGTTGAAATCCACACAAAATGTGTTACACGTGTAACAACACTCAGAGTGTATGTGGAACAATTAAGTCCTCAGAAACCCAGATTTTATCAAGCTCTTCTTAAAAAGAGAATTTGTAGCCTATCTATGGTTGAAAGACAGGTTTAAAGACTAACCAGATCAAGGTGACACAAAAAAAAGAAGAAAATAGACATGCTTGTTGAGAAATGAATATGAGCTTCATGGGCTACTCCAGGTAATGTTTTACAGTTCATGAGCCACTGATAAACACTGAGTCTCACAATAACACAATTTAACATAATTTAGTCTTGCATTCCTTAATGGCTTCCAGAAAATAATTATATGAAACATTAACTTTATTTCAACCTGGGATCCGTACCTTTTACTCTTGCTGTTGCTTTTAATTTTCTATACTTGACTAGTCAGCTATGTTTTATTCATCTGAAATGAATAAAATAGTCAGAAGTCAATATTGCCACAATATTCTGTTTTTGTAGAATTTAATACAATATACTGTAATTGTATAGTTTTTAACTGAAAACAATACCCTAGTCTGTAGGTTGTTTACACAAATGACCCGCAATCGCGATCGTCAAACACGCCTGCTTGGTGAGCAGCAGTGAAATGGGTCCCTGCTGAAACACTTTCCTGCTGTACACATTCCGGGCGCTGTTTGGGCTATGCACCGGTATTCATTTATAACAAAATTAAAGACCGCTTTTCTGTACGAATCGGTATACAGCACAGCCCTAGCAAAACAATAAAATTATTGGCAGAGACACGTTATTGACTATCTCTGTTGTTTCAGAACCATGGACAGCGCTATTTGTTGTGTAGCCTAGCGTGTTTGCATGTGTTGGCGAAGTATGGAGCTGTCCATAGCACTAAAATACAGAGTGGAGGACGGAGAGATTTGTAAGGCTTTGTAAGCGCCTCCTCCTACAGATGTTGAAAGACAACGTGCATAAATTCACGGTTAAATCAATGATCCTTTTTTGTTATTTAAGTCAGCGTTTAAGTCTATGCTTTTGAGCAGCCAAATTAAGTGTCTCATGCTAAGATGCAAGTGACTTAAGTATGCCATTGTAATTCATTCCTATATCAAAATAAAATAAAATGAATTCAAACTTTTCCATGTTAAGAATTGAGCCCTGGAGGTGACATGGATGTTTTTGTTTTGATGCTGATGCCCCCTCCCTTTGGGCCTCGGCTGTCAATCAATCAATCAATCATACAGAGAGGGAGGGGATCATGAAAATGGAGAAGAGGCGAGGGGAAGGGGAGGCAGGAGGATAAGAGATCCATGGCCGCCGCCGGTAGGAATGGAGGGCAATCTGAGCTTCAGGTAGAAGTAATGAAGTGCAGTCTACTTGGCTCAGACATGAATCAAGTTTAGGTGTAGTTTATTTTTTGTTGTGCTTGTCACATATTGATGATGTCACTATCAAGACATGACTGCTGTATGGGGATGGTACAGGAGGGGGCGCTAATAAAAAAGTGTTCTATAGTGGCAGTGCAATAAAGCATGAAGTTCACGAGACCGAGGGAGTGAAATTCTTGAGGACAATCAGTATTGTACAATGGCGACGAGGATGCATTTAATGTTGGTGGAGTAGATCTGCTCATGTTAATTGACTCAGGGGCATCGAGTAACATAGTAGACGAAGACACATGGGAGATGCTAAAGAGTGAAAGAATAAAATGTGCGTCTTCCAAGGCAACTGGTAGGCCTCTGTTCCCCTACACTTCCAAAGTGCCCATACCAGTAAAAGGGGTATTCAAGTGCCAGATAAGCATAGGAAAACATAACACTGAGGCAGAGTTCACAGTAATTCAAGGGCATGGAGAGCCACTACTCAGCAAAGAAACAGCTATCAAACTAGGTGTACTTAGAGTGGGTGTGAACATAGCCACTGTGACAGACACCAAAACAGGAATTAAGAAACAATATCCAAAACTGTTTCAGGGAGTCGGAAAGCTAAACACTAAGCAGATAAGTTTGCACATTGATGAGAGTGTGACACCTGTGGCACAACCCCTAAGACGTGTGCCATTCCCCCTGAGAGAAGCAGTGGACAAAAAAAGAAATCAGCTGCTAGAAATGGACATTATTGAAAGAGTGGAGGGACCCACACCGTGGGTGAACCCGGTCGTGGTTGCTCCTAAAGCAGCGGAGGATGACATCAGGATGTGCCTTGACATGCGGAGGGCAAACACAGCTATCATCAGAGAGAGGCATCCAATTCCCACAGTGGATGAGCTGCTACAAGGGATGAATGGATCAACCATCTTTAGCAAACTGGACCTAAAGTGGGGATATCACCAGCTGGAGCTCACACCGGAGTCAAGAGGTATCACCACGTTTGCCGTCCACACAGGTACATCCAGGTACAAGAGACTCATATTTGGTGTTTCCTCGGCAAGTGAGCAATACCAACATGAAATTGCAACAGCCTTGACAGGCATCGAGGGGGTGGAGAATATTTCTGATGACATCATCGTCCATGCCCCTGACCAGACAACCCATGACCAATGGTTGCATGCAGTTTTAGCGAGGCTGCAGAAGTGTGGACTGACATTGAATGCAGACAAATGTCAATTCAACATGGATAAGCTGATCTTTATGGGAATTTTACTATCACAGAAGGGCATTGGCCCCACCGCTGAAAGAGTACGAGCTATAGCAGGAGCACGAGAACCTGAAAATGCATCAGAGGTACGCAGCTTCCTCGGTTTGGCTGTCTACAGTAGCCGGTTCATACCCCAGTTTGCCAGCATATCAGAGCCACTGCGTAGACTCACTAAAAAAGACACACCATTCGATTTTGGGCCAGAGCAGAAACAAGCCTTTCAGGTGTTAAAGAAAAAACTAGTGGAGGCTGGTACTCTGGCATATTTTGACAAGGATGCTCCCACCAAAGTCATAGCAGATGCAGGACCAGTCGGCATAGGAGCTGTGCTAGTGCAAGAACAACAAAGGGAAATGGTGCCTATATGCTATGTGAGCAGAAGTCTTACAGACTGTGAAAGGAGATATTCACGGACGGCGCGTGAGGCACTGGCACTGGTTTGGGCCTGTGAGAGACTGCATCCCTACATGTATGGAAAAAAGTTTGACTTGGTGACTGATCATAAACCATATGATTTTAGAGTTGTTAATATCCCAGGAAAGGACAACATTGCAGATCCCCTATCACGGCTGCTGGGAAAGAGGGCTACAGAACAGACTCATGACCATGGAGCAGAGGAGTACATGAGGTTTGTAGCCACAAACGCCACTCCCCGAGCATTGACCACCGGAGAAGTGGAGGAGGCTTCAGCAGCTGATGATGAACTGAGAGTGGTGAGAAATGCTGTACAGAGCGGCTGTTTTGACAAGTGCCAAACATACGCACCAATAGCGTATGAGCTGTGTGTGATTGGACATTTAGTGTTGAGAGGGACACGCATTGTTTTACCACACAAACTGAGAGCCAGGGCTCTAGCTTTGGCTCACGAGGGACATTTGGGCATAGTGGGCACAAAGCAGCACCTCAGGAGCAAAGTATGGTGGCCAGGAATGGATCGGGCTGCAGAGAGACATGTGAAATCCTGCCATGGGTGCCAAGTGGTTGCACGGCCTGACGTCCCTGAACCACTACGCCCGACAGCATTACCAGAGGGACCCTGGCAAGATGTTGCCACTGACGATTACCAAAAGGACATTCTATTCTGGTAGTGGTAGATTATTACAGCAGATATTATGAATATGAGATCCTGCAATCAACCACCACAGACAAGGTGATAGATAGTCTGGAGAACATTTTCAGTCGTCATGGGCTCCCAATAACCATCAGATCTGATTGTGGGCCACAGTTCATATCTTTACAGTTCCAGGCATATTGTGAGGACAATGGAATACAGCATGTAAAAACGACACCCAAGTGGGCTCAAGCCAATGGTGAGGTGGAGAGACAAAATGCCTCACTGATGAAGAGGATACGCATTGCACAGTCTGAGGGACTGGACTGGAAAAGAGAACTCCAGAGGTACGTCACAATCTACCGATCTGTTGACCACTGCACAACTGGAAAGAGCCCGGCGGAGTTACTCTTCAAAAGAAAACTAAGAGGAAAGCTCCCCGACATAACAACACCACAAAGAGATCTAGACACGAGAGACGTAGATGCTGAAAGAAAAGGAAAATCAAAAATCTACGCAGACATTAAGAAGAGAGCAAAACACTCAGATGTGACAGTTGGAGATCAGGTTCTACTTAGACAAGATAAGGTGGACAAATTCTCCACTACATTCAACAACACGCCACACACAGTAATTAAGAAGGACGGTAACAACGTGGTTGTTAAATCACCAAGTGGAGCTACATACTCCAGAAACACCACATTTGTGAAAAAGTACTATACTGAGGACATTGCACCACAAACAACTGACAAAACACACATGACATGGACTGAGAAGGAGAGACAGGGAAACAAACAGGCTGATGAGTCGGGTGCAAAGTCTCCAACACAGACTCACAATGAGAGGGTCAGGACCAAGCCCCTCACACCCAAGCAGCAGGGGTCCCAGCGGCAGATTAAGCTGCCACAAAGATACACTAACTTTATCCTTAATTGAGTTAAAGACAGGAGAAAAAAAAAAGAGAATTGTAATGTTCACCTGTATGTTCTGATATTAAGTAATGTGCCTCTCATTCAGATCATAGACTGTTTGATGGAGAAGAATATATAAATACATAAAAGGAAAGAAGTTCTGTCAGGACTAAATGTGTTCTGTGAAGCTAAAGTTAAAGCTGAGATAAAAGCATTAATGACTGTTAAGATGTGATACTCTGATGGAGAAATGTTTCCAGTTTATCAATACAGAGTGAAGTGTTCCCAGTCTAATGATACAGAGTTAAGAGTTTAATTCCAAGCAAAGGGGGGATGTCACATATTGATGATGTCACTATCAAGACATGACTGCTGTATGGGGATGGTACAGGAGGGGGCGCTAATAAAAAAGTGTTCTATAGCGGCAGTGCAATAAAGCATGAAGTTCATGAGACCGAGGGAGTGAAATTCTTGAGGACAATCAGTATTGAACAGTGCTCGCTAATTCTAAACACAGGTACAAGTTTAGCTGTGCATGCTAGCTAGCAGGCTGGAGATGTTTATGTTGATGGCCACTGAAAAGGACATTCTCATGTCATTGGACTCTGACATTGTCACTGACAGGGTAGCTTAGAAGATTGAGCTGTTGAGAGAGCTGCTTTTGTAGCCTGATGAAGTAAAATAAAATAATCAAAACAAAGTACAGTCCAAAGGAAAAGTTTTGCATCCAACTTTAGTGCAAACAAGTAAAGTGCTCAGAAAGTGCTTATATAAGAATTAATTGGAATTAGTGCATCTTAATAGGTCTTAATGCATATGACACAAGGCGGAATAAATATAAGAATGGGGTATTGTATACACAAACAGCTGTTTTCCTCCAGTGTTAACATCTCACTGTCTTTTATAGGATACTTACCTTCATTTTTGGAAGCCTGCCATGGTTTCCTTTAAGTAAGTACTGTATAGAATACATGATTAAACTATTTTTGAAGATACCAGTACTGTGATCATCTGAGCAAGTCCATCAGGTGTCATTCTATCTCACCTTTGTCTGTTCGTCTCCTTTCACTTTTAAAAGGTTGCCATGTTTGAGGAAATGTTCTGTGTTGCTGTGCTGAGTGTTGCTGCTGTGGAGGTCTAAGGTGACTGTTTATTGATGTGGTGAGTACATAGTCTGTGATATCTCTCAATCACAATCTGTTATCTATACATTTTAATATTCATCTCATCTCTGTTCCTTTGTGTCCTATTTTTCAGGATCCCATCATAAGTTTCATTGTTTGTTCAGGAGGTTCCTCAAAGTAAGTACTGTGTAGAGTATATGATGCAACTATTTTCCCACATTTTTCTAGATACCAGTACTGTGATCATAAAGTCCATCAAGTGTTATTCTTTCGATCCTTTCATTCTCTGTCTCCTTTCACTTTTTAAAGGTTACCATGTTTGTAGAAATAGTCTGTGTTGCTGTGCTGTTTAATGATGTGCTGAATAGTTGATAAAAATATCATGAAATCTTTTATCATTTATTGATTTTAATATTCATCAATGATCATGTCTCACGTCTGTTCTTGTCTGTCCTAATTTCAGGATCATATCATATATTGTACATTGTTAAGGAGGTTAACTTGACCAAGCAGCCTATTGGTTTCCGGTAAGTACTGTAAAGAATAACGGGGCTGGGAGGATGGTGTAGGTTCAAGTTTATTAGACAAGTACATAGGTGGCAAGTGCGTATAAGGTTACATGTTACGTTACCGTGGCTTACTGTAAACTAATGTTACCATAACAGTTAGTAGCTAACCTAGATAACCTAATGTTAGCCACCAGACTCCATTGTCAAAAACAGTAATTTAACCTCTCAGAATACAGGAGCTGGGTCAATCAGTTAGTTTGCTCATGTTATTGTGTGATGAACAAACCATTTTAAACACCAAAGTCAATGTCATTGTGTGACTTTTGTTAGCACAGGAGCAACTCCTGTAGGTGTCGTGCGAGGTAAAATTACTGTTACTAATTGAAGTAGTTAAATCAGCACTGTAAAAGTACACAAGTGCTACCAGTTTCATGTAGTATCACAATACACAAAGTGCAGTCTAATGCAACATTATATATGATAAGTATGAAGTAGCAGAATCTAACAATGATAACAAACAGAATAAATAAAGTGTTTTACTGTTAGATTGATTGAACCAGCAAGTTTAAAAGTAGCCTAGTGCTGGGCGGTTTCACGGTATATGCCAGTATTTTTTTTCATGCATAATCTGGTGTTTTCTGCTGGTTGAAAGAAGAATTTATAGCCCCTTTTAGATAGAAAAGGGAGCACATTTGCTGCAAGGTAAAGGCTAAAAGGGAGGTTTAATATTCCTTCTTTCCCCAAAAGCTGCCACTAGGGTAGGCATAAACATGTGATGTGACGTGAAGCATGAAGTTGGGCGTGAACAGTGACGTGCAACACATGCATTGGAAGAAATGTGGCGACAATTGATAGATTTAATTTATTATAGACCTGTGGCCCATGTTCTTGCCTCCTCAGTCAAACACATGCCAATGTTAAACCCCCACTATTAAAGGAAGCGTGCAGCGGAGCACAGTGTTGCCAATTATTTTCTAATGAAAGTAGCTAGCACTAGCTCCAAAAGTCGCTAAAAGTCAACAGATGATGTCATATGCTCATTTACATATTGATTATGCAATCATGTACTCATTTGCATGATGGTTACTGGTTGTGTCTGTTGCAGTGAGGGGGAGATTATTTTATGCCACATAAGGTTGATAGAGAAATCTCACTACAGGGACAAATATATTTGAAGTAGAAACAGTAAAGGGAGGGAGAAGATCAAATGAACTATGTACATTTTTACAAGATAGAGGAACATCTTAATCTGGAGAAAGGGAGAGAGAGAAGATCAAACGTGATCTAGACTCAGCAGTTTAAGGTTATCACCAGTAAAGTACCAGTGGAACTGCAAAAGACTAAGAAGTCACAGAATTAACAGATCAAAACAGAGTAAATGGTCTCAAATCCACAGAGTCATGGAGTGCGATGACTCAGCAGCATGTGAATTACAATATGATATATTTCTTGCCTTTCCCCTGATGATCTGAATAAGTTGCTAAATTTGTCGTTCGTCGCTTTTAAGAAATAAAGTTGCTAAGAGGGTCTGAAAAGTCACTAAGAAATCCGCCAAGTTGGCAACACTGGCAGAGCGCCTCGCGTTAGTTGCCTCAAGCAACAGACAGCTAACAGGAAGCAGGTCGAATTTGCCTTCAAAATAAGAGCTTTACATTGCACCATTTTAGTTCAGAACTGGGTTCCTAGTGGGGGGCTTTTAATTTGAAAGTAGCGACCGTTAATAGCTTGCCACTACAACAACAAGCTAACAGCTACAGAGACTGAGGAGAGCTAGCATCTCCTGGATCTCAGCAGGTTTCCAGTTGCTCATCTTGATATCCGTGGATGAAGTAATGAACTGCAATGTCTATCCTAGCCATCTTCACTGTAATATAATACCAGAGCACTACTGTTTACGCTCACCATGCCTTGAGAAGGGTCTGGTCTGAAACAGTCAGTGCGTTTACATACACAGCTTAGTCAGATTACAGCCATAGTTCGACTATGTCACTCAATCAGGCTACTGCAATTATCCAAGAATACATGCTGGTGAGAAAATCAGATTATTGGGCCGGAGCATGTCATACCCTGGTACGCTACGTGGCGCTGTACCCATTTCAACTAGTGGTACCAGAAACACCTCCAGATGACCTCTTTATGTCACCAGCTGCCACAGCATGGCGTACGAAGAGTGAGACGAAGCTACATCTGTGTACACTTCGTATATGGTGTACATGATAATTACACAAACTAGATGCACAATGGTGCTCTTTCTTGCGGTGATTTCGGAGGAAAGGCGCCGCCGCCATCCGTTGTCCGCCGTCCGCTTCCGGCTCATGGCCCCAGGGAAAACCCTCGCACCTGCGCAGAACGCAAAATCTGATTCGATCCACTGGAACGTATACATGCAACTATCAATCAAATAATCTGAGTGCTGTAATTCGACTGTGAGAAATCCGATCTGGTCTGATTTTAGTCAGACTAAGGTGTATACATGCATCTTAAAGATCCGATCACAGTCAGACTACCCCAGTAATTCGGTTTTCTTAAGTGTCATGTAAACGCACTGAGTGTCCCGCAGCGCAGCGCAACATTCCAACTATTGTGTAATCAAATACACCGGTATGGGGGTATATTAAAAATTCATATCATAACAAAAATATACATTGGTATTCGATGTGAACCGGTATACTGCCCAGCACTAGACAGCATTATTTTGGATATGTGAATTTGACCTTAAAAAACGTTTAGAGATTTATTGAAATATTAATTTCCCAGCTACAGCAGACATGGTTTATTAATGTCTGTGATCTAGTGTTGCTTTTGTCAACGAAAATTATGACTAAATATCGTCGTCAACGAACCTTTATCACATGATGGAAATGAGATGAGACGCAACATAAATGGTGGTCATGTGACGAAAACTATAATCAAATATTTAATCCAATGTTGTTGACGAATAAAAACGGGACTAAATGTGGTTTACAAAATAAAAACTCTGCTAAAGTATCTCTTCATTTTCGTTGACCAAAACGAGACAAGACGAAATGTAATGATGTTATTTCATCTCACTATTATTATTATTTTGCAATATTTCTGTTTCCTGAGTCTCATTTCAGGTGCATCAGGTCGCACTGCGCAGACGCAGGCGACGTCTCTTCCTCAGTCCCCACCTGCGCGCCATTATTAAGAAGATGCAGCTGCGGTGGCTTAATGTTAACGATAACTCAAGACACATAGTGAAGTTGGCACAAGAAATGGACCGATGGCCGGCCAGCCTGGGTTCGGTGTTCCCTCCGGTGTCCCCTGTCAGTCTAAATCTGGGGACGGTTTATAATCATATGGATGCTGTTATAATGTGTAGTGATTGAGATACTGACCCACCAAACACCATGAAAAGTGACAAAGTTACGTTTTTCGCTCTAAATTACATAACTAAATGATCGTCATCAGTAAACTGGATGCTGTCTGACTCACTTGCGAGGACAGAGGCTGATTTCTGGGGGAAAGTTCACCGAAGTCTCGGTCTGGAGGGCTGATTTATTTTCATCACCAACACTTGGTGAATTAGCGTGTTTTGCCGGTGACAGGCGCTGTTTTTAGTGCAGAAATGTGAGGAAGTCGGTAGGACGGTCAGGAGGACTGACAGGAGGACGGACGCTTCTCCATGAAACAGTCAGCCAGCTGTGTGTGTATGTGTGTGAGTGAAAA
Source organism: Acanthopagrus latus (assembly GCF_904848185.1). Classification (NCBI taxonomy): domain Eukaryota; kingdom Metazoa; phylum Chordata; class Actinopteri; order Spariformes; family Sparidae; genus Acanthopagrus; species Acanthopagrus latus. The sequence continues at coordinate 17,497,600 of NC_051051.1, read as the reverse complement.
CAAAACAAGGAATACATAAAAGTACAAACAAAAAAGAAAATAAATAGAAAAAATATGGAAGAATAGAAGAAATAATGAATAATAACACGAGGTGTGTTGTTTGTGTGTGCGTGTGTGTGTGTGTGTGTGTGTGTGTGTGTGCTGCTTTTACCAAATGACATTGGCCTATGAGGGGAGAAGGGTACTACATAGCAAATGCAAGACAAGTACAGAGAAAATAGAAATTGCATTACTAAAAGGAGACTTAAGTACAATTGTCATTGACTAAAACTAGACTAAAATGTCATCAGTTTTTGTCGACTAAAACTAGACGAAAATAGTCATGGATAATTCTGACTAAAATGAGACTAAAATGCTCAGACTTTTAGTCAACAGAAACTTGACTGGACTAAAAAGAGTATAAACGTGACTAAAACTAAAAAAAAATAAAATTACAGTTTTACACAAAGACTAGACTAAAACTAAAATTAAAACAGGCCGCCAAAAACAACACTACTGTGATCTCATATCAAATTAGGAAAACACTGTTTTTTTTTTTTTTTGTTTTTTCCCTGGAAACTGTATTTCCTGGGCTTTTTTTCCCGCACTTTCACTGTAGGTGTTCAGGTGCAGTGTTTTCATGTAAAGTGGGACACTGTTTCATGCAGTACTCCTATAGATCTGCTTCCTTCAGCACTGATGAACTATGAGACATTTTGAGTCTTTGTGTGCTTTGTGTTCTCAGTTTGAATCAACAGTAAGATGAACTAGCTTTAGTTTTTTCTGACATGTGCCTTTTGTGGATCCCTAATGCCAACACAGCCAGTAGTTCTATTTAATATATGTTGCAAAGGGTCGAATCAAACTGCATCACCTACTTTTTAACTAATATTTCCTCATTGTGTTTCATCTGTTATTCATCTGAAATTCATCTGCAATTTTAAAATTAAATGTATAATGTGTTCATATCTCCTCCAGATGCTCTAAAGCCTCCCCCTGTGTCAGTGAGTCTCTCTGCTGAGATAGTGGAGAGCAGTTCAGTAACTCTGACCTGTAGCAGTGATGCTAACCCAGCAGCTTCTACCTGGTACAAGAGCAATGGAAACGTAGACTGTTATCCTCTCAGTAAAGATCCACAGCTTGTGTGCTCAGCACTTCTATATGCTGTAAACTGAGAATATTTTTGGTTTTCAGACCGTTTCCCTTCTCACCCTGTTTAAGTTTGTGTCTGCAGCTACTTTTATCACTGTGAAGTTTTTTGGAGGGATATTGTCATCACAGTAAAACCCCCAAAACTAACTGTACTTATTGGATATGATCGTACATCTGCACCACTACCTGCTAGTTGTGCTAATGTTGTCTGACCTCATTGTGATGTTTCCATGCTATATGCTGACAGCTTATCAATGCATCATAGCTGCTTGAAGCAGTTTGACACCTCAGTGTTCTGCTTTTATTTTTTCAATTTTTCAATTAACTCAGCAGTACCCTAACAGCAGAGTGAACAGTGTTTCATTGTGTTTCCTTTTGTGTTCTATGTTACAGTGATACAGGGTCAGGATGACTGGGGAGTGACTTACAGCTCTACTGAGATCTGGGCCTTAGAAGGATCAGCAGTGGACATTAGCTGCACCTACAGATACCTACCCACTGTAAAGAGAGTTGAGAATAGATTTTGGTTCAAGACAGTGCAGAATGAGAATTATGTGGATCTGAAAAATGAATCAGAGTATTCAAGTTGTGTGCAGTATAACTGCACTCTGAGAATCACAGACCTGAGAGTGAGAGACACTGAACATATGAAACACAGTCATTTGTAGAACATTATTTGTTCAAACTAAGAAATGGTAAGAAAAGAGTGTCTATTCCAGTTCTCAAAATGTACATCAGCTTTCACAGTGAATGATGAAATTGACGTAAATAGTTGTTTTCAGCAACGTTTTTGCCGAGATTAAAATCTTTATCCTACTGTTCTTTTGTTTTTGCAGCTTGAATTTAATCCGTCACTATTATTGAATAACATTTATTGGTATTATTGGTATTAATATTTAAATCTATCTATCTAATCTATTTTAACTGAAATTGAAACTGTTTTTATTTTATATGTGGTGCTAGTGTATTTTCATTACTGGTGCATGGGACTATGCCTTATTAAAATCCCACATTAAATTATACAACTGTTTTGCAGAATCAGTTTGTGTTGGATATTTTTCTCCTTATAGTAAAATTTTATTTGGGGGAATTTAAGCTTTTAAGTATCAGTTTAAAGTGGAGTGGTTCTCACCAAGAAAGTTGTGTAAAAGCTGAAATGATGCACTCATTGGCCCTCAAGGCAGAACTATGTAATTCAGCTGCTGTTAGGTAATTTTACCTGGTTTATTACTGTAATATTTTATATCTTGTAATGTAGCCTACGATTTATGTCGTGTATTGTAATGTTTTTATATGGTACAACTACTTTTTGATGTTCATCACAGTCAATTTGAAACCATCTCTCTCTTTTCTTTTTCTTTAATATGCAATAGGTTAGTAGTGGCAAAGGGCTGATTGTATGTTATTTAAGTGTTAAATATTAAAGGTTATTGGTTATTTTATTTAAATTAGTAGTAGTAGTAGCAGTCAGTTAACTTCATATCATGGTAATTCTGCAGAATTATTTAACAAAAATGTGGCCAACCAAAGCAGTAAGGGAATAAATGGTTTGAACCTTTAAAAGGTTCCATATAGAATAATTTTGTTTGGCAATAAAGATCCCCAATGGTTCTTTTAAAGGAAAACTTTGGTTACCCTTGACTTGCCAGTACTGAGGACACGAACTCATTTGGTCCAACCATTACAGGGCTCCGTGAATGGAGAGTTAGCATTGACAGCTAACAGCATGGGGTCAGAACTTTACACTGTCTTTTAAGCATCCTAACATGCTCCAAATCTCACCCCAAAAGTTATGCAATATCAACAGACACCTTACAACACAGCACTGTAGCAAGAACGACTCAAAATGAATACAAAAGTAGTTAAAACAGTGTGTTTGTGCAAGGAGCTACATACCGGTTTGTTGACATCCTTGTCTTCCGGTAGCTAGACCAAACTAGTCAATCTGTCGAGCGTGCCGATCAAAAGTAACGTAGTAACTGTAACTGTCTTTGGCAACTTATATGAGGAAAACAAATACCACAGCTGTATGGAGAAGTGTCCTCCTGTCTGTCCTCCCACCTATCCTCCCGACTCTTTGTCACATTTCTGCCCGAAAAACAGCATCTGTCAGTGGCAAAAACTTTAACTCTCCGGGTGTTTGTGATGAAAAGAAATCACCGCGACTGTCAGCCCTCCGGACCGAGACTTCAGGGAACTTTCCCTCAGAAAACAGCCTCCATCCCTGTGAGAGAGGGATGATGGTGATTATGTAATTATGTAATTTAGTGAAAAAAATGTAAAAAAAAACGTAAAACGTAACTACGTCACTTTCCAGGATGTTTGATGGGTCAGGATCTCAATCACAACACCAGCATCCATATGATTATAAACTGTCTGCGGGTTTAGATTGACGGGGGGGACACCTGGGAAACACTGACGTCATCAACATGACATGTACCATCAAGCCTCTTTAGGAGCCGCAGCGCCGGCGTTTTGTGTTAATTCACAGCGGAATGGCGGAGATGCTTCGCTCTGTGTGAATCACCATTGGCGGAGAACTGACGAACCTCCGCTCTGGAGATAATGCGGAGACGCTGTGTAAAAAGGGCTACAATATCAATGCAGTATAATCAAAATAAAACCCATGTATATTTTCATCTCCTAATGACTTTTACTTTTTTATCTGACACTCATCACCATAGACATAAGCGCCTCATTGAGCTGGCTGGCCAGCTGCTGCGATATGTCGACATCGCCGCCATATTGGAGGCGGCAGCTCAACCTTACGTTATAGTGCTATAAGTTAATGTCTCTCATTTACACATTCACGCACACACACTGCTATATTCAGGAAACAGATAGGAACCAAAAACAACATCTTCAGTGTTATCTATGCAACCACAGGATGGATTTTTATGTTTTTGAGTGTTTACAGCTGCCAATGTATGTAACGCTGTAACTGTGATGATACATGACAGTTGAATATTTAATCTGTCTATAATAACCAGATCCTGACATGTAAATGTGACGTCTGTGGGAATAAAAAGCATCAATGTTATTTTCATAAATACAATGATTTTTGATCATCTAAGTACTACTACTACTAATAATATAAACTATATATATGGTGCCTACAAGGTACTTGTACCTTGGTTTTTTTTACCATGAAATGTTAATCTATGCAATATGATATTTTATGATATATATATATATATATATATATATATATATATATATATATATATATATATATATATATATATATATATATATATATATAATGTGTATGTATATATACACTCACCGGCCACTTTATTAGGCACACCTGTCCAACTGCTCGTTAAATGCAAATTCCTAATCAGCCAATCACATGGCAGCAACTCAATGCATTTAGGCATGTAGACATGGTCAAGACGATATGCTGCAGTTCAAACCGAGCATCAGAATGGGGAAGAAAGGTGATTTAAGTGACTTTGAACGTGGCATGATTGTTGGTGCCAGATGGGCTGGTCTGAGCATTTCAGGAACTGCTGATCTCCTGGGATTTTCATGCACAACCATCTCTAGGGTTTACAGAGAATGGTCAGAAAAAGAGAAAATATCCAGTGAGCGGCAGTTCTGTGGGCGAAAATGCTTGGCACTCTTTGGGCCCCTTAGTACCAATTGAGCATCGTTGCAACGCCACAGCCTACCTGAGTATTGTTGCTGACCATGTCCATCCCTTTATGACCACAGTGTACCCATCTTCTGATGGCTACTTCCAGCAGGATAACGCACCGTGTCATAAAGCTCGAATCATCTCAGACTGGTTTCTTGAACATGACAATGACTTCACTGTACTCAAATGGCCTCCACAGTCACCAGATCTCAATCCAATAGAGCACCTTTGGGATGTGGTGGAACGGGAGATTCGCATCATGGATGTGCAGCCGACAAATCTGCAGCAACTGCGTGATGCTATCATGTCAATATGGACCAAACACTCTGAGGAATGTTTCCAGTACCTTGTTGAATCTATGCCACGAAGGATTAAGGCAGTTCTGAAGGCAAAAGGGGGTCCATATAAGTAAATATATAGATATATATATATTTCTTCACCGTTGCAATTTCTAACCCGCAAAGCCGTAAGTGCTATTGACTTGAAATCTTTCATAGACGACCTCCTACAAAAAGTCTCTTGCGCCATGAAAGCCACTATTACAGATTTTTGCTAATTAGAACTTTGTAAAGATAGAATCTATCAACACCAAATTATGGCTTTACCCTACATGGCTTTGGGTGATGTAAAGACAATTTTTTACTATAAATGAGCGAGATTGGTCAAAAAACATGGCCGCCACGGACCAATGTATTTTTGCAATGGGCGGGGTTTAGAAATGATGCCATTTCTCCCACATCCTTTGCCCTATCTTCACAAAACCTGGTGTGTAGGTTCACAACGCGCCTGGGAATCTGCCTACCAAAGCATGTTGAGCTCAACCTATAGGGGGCGCTATAAATTCCATTAGCATATAGCTGAAAAAACAATTTGGAGAAATCTGGGGCTTATCATGGGTATGTTTTGCACAGATCTTTGACGAACATGGTGGCCGATGTCATCAACTGTGGGGGATGAGGGTCAGGGTGGCTGGTTTGGGGCGAAAGAGGTTAGAACTCGCAGATTGCTTCTTGTGGCTATATTTATTATTTGTTGTCTGCCGCTTGAGCTCAAATTCCTGTGAACTGGAATGGGCCAGAAACTTGAAATGTGGCCCAATGATTGGAAATGATGTGCATCAACTTTTATTAAAATATTAGCCCAGTCAGCTAGATGGTGGTGCTGTAACTAAGGCTTGAAAATGCTTTTTTGGGAGGGCCATGCCCCTCACACTGTAAGTCTGATTGATTTGAAATTTGACACACAAGTTTGGGGCGAAAGGGGTTAGAACCTGCAGATTACCGCTTTTGGCTATATCCATTATTATTATTATTATTATTATTATTATTATTATTATTATTATTATTATTATTATTACAGAAAATCAGGTGAAGTTTCTAATTCTACAAAACATTTCTGGAGCTTCACAACACCACAGTTGCAGCATTCTCTGAAACAGCTGAGTTAGCTGGAGTTTTTTTTTTTTTTTAAATGTAATAAATAATAACTCACACACACAAAAAGAAACTCTCCATACAGTTCATTTGGTGCACTCCAAATCCGCGGAACCCATCCCAAATTGATTCCAAAAGATATTATTTAAATCCCTTGTAAAACTAAAATGCTGTGTTTTGGTCCCCAGTGTTTTGTAGACTTGAAACAGTTGTTCAGTGCTGAGGGGAATGCTTCAATGCTGTTTTACTGTCAAGCTCCATAAATTTTTTGTGGACTGAACTTCATTGTAGAATGAGACTTAGGATCAGAATTTCTCATATTTGTAGTGCCAGTGTTCTGCTATTTGCTTTCACAGTGAATTCTGAGACTGGGATATTTGATCATGAAGCGTTAAATTTTATTTGCAGGGGGCTATGTAGAGCTGCACACTAAAAGTATTTTGTCTTTTTATTATTATTTTGTTTGCTTGTGTCAAATGTTCAGTTCTGTGTGCTCTGCTGCTATCAGTAGTGACATGTTCTTGACTTTTTGAAGATTTCCAAAGTGAGTAAGAGAACAGGGGTGAGTTCAAGAATCAGTGTTGGCACAGTTAGGAGACATAAAACAGAGATAACACCATGGCCGAGTCCAAACTAAGTCACAGACCACCACAAAAACATGCAGGCAGTTGATACTGCATGTAATACAGCCTGAGCGGTGAATTGGTCGCCAAATGTCATCAACCAGTAATTATCTATTACAGATATATTGTTGTAGGCTAATATATTGTCTGATATATGCTGATAGGAGAACTTTTTAAAATAATAATAACAAGATGCTTGGGTTATTTATTATTATACAATTACCAGAGTAGTGCATGTGTCTGATCAGACCTGATATGCATGCACACTTTGAATCTCCCAAACATGTTCAATTAAATCTGTTTTAAGGGAAATTATATAATTGCCATGGGCAAAGACAAAAAAAGGCAAGCCAATGTTTATTGTTTAACTGTTACATACTGTCACAAAATTTTTGTTCTATAGAAATGTCTACAACCTTTGGCATCAGCCCCAAAATTCAGGACCATGAATCAGGTAATACCTAATATTTTTGGTGTGAGACCTTTATTTGTGACATTTAACTAATCTAATAAAATATCAATTTTACACTGCTAGAAACCTAGGGTTTGTAAATCCATGAATACTGAATGCTTAATCCTGAAATTAGACACATGGAATTCCTCACGATAATGAGGCAACAAGCTGGTTTTCATTAGTAAAATACTGTCAGACTGCGGACGGCAGCGCCTCCACAGCAAGTCTCCGCCAAAAGCCGCTTCAAGTTGGATACACAACCGAGTCAAGGCAGGAAGTACGACGACGTTGTTTTCAAAGTAAAAGTGTCAATCCTGGCGTGCCAGAAGAATGACTGAAAACCACGAACCACAAAGCGGAAGTGGTCGTGTTTGTTGTTTCCAGCGTGTCTACAGCACCGCTGCCAATAACCTCACAGATGGAGGAGGGACTCTGTTGAGCGCTGCGTTGGTGGATGCTGTAGTTTACAGTCAGACAGGAGGACAGGGGACTTGAAGAAAAACACTTTTCGGGATTTTCAGACTCGCAGGTTATTTTTCTCCGGCGACATCACACAGCTGACAAACAGCAGATCCGTAAACATGAACAATCCTCTGTACTGGGCTATGCTGGTCGGCATGACCGTCCTGCTAATGGAGCAAGGTAAGTGATGGATTTTGTCATCCTTGGAACACTTGATATCTCTGTCTCCGGATATGTTTGGATGTGACTGTTTGTCCTTTTATTAGTTGCTTTTTGTAGGTAGCGACCAGTCATTGCGCCCACATCTGACATCAGGATGCTTGTCATTTAAGCCGGAGCTTAAATTAAGCGATTAGTGAAGTGCTGTTGAGCTGTCTTGGTGCCAGTAGCATGGCTCCATAAGTATCTGACTGGTTGCTTTGGATGTATTTTTACACCAGTTATATTAGGCTGCAGCCTTTTCTCTGAAAGTTAAATCCTTCCAAGGTAATTCTCAGCAGTAGCCTATTATTTTTACTTTGGCTGTACACTTTTGCAAATGGAAATTTAAAAAAAAAAGAAAAAGAAAAGAGGAATATAACGTATATACTGCTCATCATGTTGGTTGTGTAGCCCTCAGTCACATACCTTTTCGTTTTAATCCACCTGCAGTTAAAACTGAGCAATTGCCCTTTTTGCGCTTGTAGCTCCTTCTGCCCACGGATCATCTTGATGCATGGTAAATCTTAACGGATGAGAGGTTTTTGCGCAAAGTTGATTAAGTATTAGTTCTTAATCCACATTGACTGCGTGGTCAGGTCACCCAAGTTAAGCCATGTGTTCTCCGGCCAGGCAAGACGGCTCAGCTCTTGAAGGGGAGAGCAGTGAGGCAGCACCTCAGTTTTTCTGACCTTGTTCACACCCGACATTAAAAATTCCATCCAATAACTCCATTGTGACAAGACAGAGGCATGCTCACCAGTCTATAGTAAGATTTGGACTCAAACAAGGATTCATATTGTTTAATGCATCTTGTGCTTTGACAAACACTTGTAGTCAGAAGTTCACTGTTCGCCAAAATACTGTAAATACATGAGAGAACAGACAAACGAATGAAGTGGAAAAAACTGTGAATGAGGATGTATGGGGTATTTTCCTGATGAACTCTCCAGAGCCTCACTGTTGTGTTTGGCCAGCATTTAAATATTGCCCTTCAGAACCAAAGTCATGCACAGTATGGGGATAGTCAAATATAAATAAATTGAATATATAAATATATAAACATTTTTACCTGTTTAATAATGATTTATGTTTTCTAGTTAAATAACACTGGTTTCAAAATTATGCCTAGTGACTAATGTAAACAAATTGAAAATTACTTTTTATATTCCTCTCACTTTACTGACTTACTTACTGAGGTTGCCTGACTACACTACTAACCTTAGACTCTGATGTTACATGTCACACATTTTTGCATGCAAAGCTCAGAAAACAAGCTGTGGCTCAGACTCCTCACATTTTCAGCCCAGTTAAGTATTTGAGATATGTTAGTGGTAAGAAAAAGGTGGAATTAATCAATTGACTCTGTGTGTTTTAGTAGACCAGAGAGAACGCGTTTTAACCTCTTTCACTTACTGAAATTCAGCACATACTGTAACTGTTTATACTACATATCTTTACTTATGTTGGTATAGAACTATTCTCATATTTTGAGAGGAAGAATTGGTGTCACGTGACAGAAAATGTCTGCATATGACAACATTTTGCAAAATACAGAAATAACTGCTGCAACAAAGAAGTCCAATCCATTCTCCAGACAGCACCACAATTGTGCTGAAGTAATTTGCACATCAGCAGATCTCTTGCAATATCAGAGATGTGTTAAATGAGATTAGTAGAAATTTAAATGTTTCCCATAAGGAAACTGGGTCATTGCAGCAACAGAACAGGGCAAAGATAAGAACAAGGCCAATATAGATCATATTTGATAAGATGATAAATAAAAACAAATCTGTGGAGGACACCAAATGAATAAATAAAGATTCATAGGTAAGCAGAGGATTGCACAAACTCACATTAAAGACCGTATTTCATGTGTAGGGTTGCAGGGTTGGAATGCCTTTAATCAAATTTGAATCCAGCATACTTTGTGTCCATTAGTTCAAAAGCAAGTCTATCAATTCTAAACATTTGTGATTTTCTTAACAGGAGTCTGATAAAAAATGCTATTAGTAGGAGTGGATTTATTTTTTATAGTGGGGATTTTTTTACAGTGCATTTTCAGCATCAGCTGATGTAAATCATTGATCTCTGATCAAAGGGATGTTTCCTTACTTTAGTGTCATCTAGAGTTGCTTGTTATTAGTGACATGGAAAAACCACGATTAAATGTTGAGGAAATAAATATCAATACTGGTATAAATATGATATTAAGGCTGCTCTGATTGCCCTGCCAGACGAGAATGTCCAAAGGCGATGTAACAGGGAGGAGGACGACGGCTAGCGGACAACTGGTGACATGGTTGCTCAAAAACATTTTTAGTAAACTCTGTGTACACAATGTTCTCAATGCTCGAGTTAATGTGTAATGTTGTGTCGAGCCTTCCTAGTGTTTCAAAAATAGCAATTTTGATGCAACATAGTATTTGCCCCTAACACTCCACTGAAAATGATTTTGACCCAAAATGAAAATATTTAAATTTAATAATTAAAAATCACTCCAAACATCCGTTTTTGTTGGACTATAATCAATAAGATACAGCACGCTACTGGTATTGGGGGGGTGGGGGGGGGGGGTAACTCCTCTCATAGTCCAAACTGATTATAATCACACATCGAAGCTGCTTGTGCACATCCTGACTGCTCAGAAATAATAATATTCTGGCTCATACACAGATGTGTAGAGAGATATGCACAGGACCCTGCAGGTCAGAAATCGTCGGCTAATTTGGATGTAGAGAGCCAGGCAGATCACAGGAGCAGAGAAAGATAATCAGAAGCAACTGATATAGACCATAAGCACCTAGACTGAACCGCTCTACTAGTTGGCAGAGGCTGCAGCCACTGTGGCAGGATGCACTGTACATCTGGATGGCAGTCGACACGAGTAAGTGCTTGTAGTGCTTCATGGCACACCTCGAGGGGATGAGCCGCAGGCTAAAATTGCTGTTGGACTGCGTCAGCTCACCAGACAAAGGGTGGGAGGCATTGTCCAAAATGAAGATCGGTTCAGTTTTTTTTCATTTTTTATATAGCAATAATTTCAGGAGGCAATCAACATCCTGGATGTTATATCATGGTTTCATTCTGTCCTCCTGCTTTCTCATGTGCAGTAAGAAATATGTGTGAATATGTCATGGTCAGCTTCATAGTGCCCCTCAGTGAATGCAGTCTCACATTATTTTCTCCCATTTAATATGTTTGACAGTTTTATGCATTCACAGTGACAGAACTGATTCACGTTTGACACCAGAATCACACTTGGAAAAAAAGCAACAGTACAACAAATGTGTACGATACAGATCTGTTCATGTTTCCTGTAGGCAGGTGAGGCAGCTAGAACAGAGTAACCCTGTTTTCCCACAGTTTTTTTTGAGTGGATTCAATATGCAAGTAGCTTTGAGAGTTTGTGCTGAAACCAGTAATGATGTGAATCCCAACAGTTGATCATTTTCTACAAGAACCAAATGAACAGACTCCAACATGTAAAGGATAGGTGGGAAACAATCAAATGCTGACAATAGTGGGCATTGTTTTTCAGCAAGAAGGAAAAGAAGTTGCAAAAGACAAAAGGAGCCAACAAAAATCAAGAAGACAGCAAAACATACCGTTATCAGTCTGCCCCAAACTAAACAGCATGTGTTTTTTCCTAACAAAGAAAAGAACAGCGTTTCTTTTTGGAGTATTAATCCAGCTTAAGATAAACACTGGTAATGAGGCAGCCTCATTGTTTAAGCAGGCGGCCTCCCTCTCTCTTTCTCAGTATGTGGCTGGGAGAAGACAGTGCTTGCTGTGTTGCCAGGATGCAGCACAAACTCTTGTGGGCTTTTTTTTTTTTTTGCTGAGACCCTCATAGGCCTGTGTATTGTGCCCTTGTCCTTCCTCCATTAGCCAGTGTCAGGCAAAGATGAGAATTATAGCTGGTTAGAATAATATTTGGAGCAACAGCTGTCATTGGATGGCCAGCTAAGTAGAGATGGATAGGGCTGGTGGTGTGGGAGCCGTGGTGTATTCATTGTATGCAGCCTTTTGTTAAAGACATTGCGATCATTGTTGATGAGTTGAGTGTTCTCCTCTTATCACATGGCTACAGCTCCTCCGTAGGGAACTCAAGGCAAAAGAGGCAGAGCTGTTGCTGTAAAAAATGTCTTTGTCGTTCTCCCACTGCACAGTCCATATAAAGCCTGGGAGCAGAATATACAGGCAGAGCAGGCAGATGGCAGACGATGGCAGGTAGATATTGCCACCTGTGTAGGGTGGCGTGATACTCAAATGTGATAAATGATTGTAATATTAATTCTCTATGAGATGCTATTAAAGCCTATGTGCCTATATGCCTATGTTCTATGCTTTCACAATGCAAACAGCTACAGCTGTGAGCTATAGAATACACATCATCAGCCACTTGAAAAAACAAGGAATGTTAATCTTTGTGTCTTTAAAAGGGGCTGTAATTGAAAACAGTTGCTCCACAATGCAATATGCTGCTGTACCTGTTTCATTGTAAGAACAAGAGCCCAAATTTGTTTTCTGAAAAGACAAACTGCAAATTGAAGGTAACTGTTATCCACTTGTCTTTTTCTTTCCTATGGTGGGAAGCAATTTATGTTATTGTATTCCACTATGCTCTTTGGTTTGTGTGTTTGGTATTTCACAGGTTCATATCACAAATGAAAATGCAGATGGACATTGCTTGGTAAATCAGTCATATACAGAAAATGCATATGAAGTCATTTTTTGGTTATTTTTCATACAGTAGATAATGGGAGTGTGCTGAAAAAACTCCTTAAATTGAATATGGCTTCACCTTAAGTTCCTGGATATCAAATAATGCACCATCATACGGTAGCAATATTCACAGTTGCACAAAAGTAAAGACTAAGCTTTTTGAGAAGCCTCTCCTCCCCCACATAGTTTGCCAAGTCCCAGTGAAGTGCTCATGTGACCTGGTGGCCATTAGTGACTTTGCCAGGAAAGGCTGATTAATAAACAACATGGATGGTGACTTCAGACTGTGTCCATTCACCAGGTTGTTGTGTCTGAGGAATGCTGCCTCCTCGAGAAACTCACAGCTTACACTCTGCACTGTGTTTCTAGCAGCTTTATATAAAAAAATCACAAACTGTATTTACAACAGTGTGTGTCCTTTGAGGTGAGGGAAAACCAAAATCTCTTTAGAAGAAACAGAAAGGAACTACATTTCTTAAGTGTTAAGAGGAGCTAAGTGTTGGGAGCATTATTCATTAAGCAGTTACAGCACATGCAGCTGTTATGGGTTTCACTGCTACTTTCTGTATCTTAATTATATACCTAGATAAACAGGAAATGTCAGATTGTCACAAAATGTCATCAGAATAATAATTCCTTCATGTTGCCATTTTGCAGAAGACAGAAAATATATCTTTTGAAGTCTAAAAGGAATAGAACAAAAAAAGAAGAAAAATAATTATCAAGTTCAAACATACTATTTCGTTGAATTTCTTTCTAAATTCTGGTGCATGAAAAGGATTTAATAATGAATCCAATTTTAATTTTGTCAAGTACAGCATTAGATGTTTTCTGTCAACAAATACAGTAGACGGGTTCCTGAAAAAAACATTTTTACTACAGCTGTTTGTAGGATTGTCATGGTCTTGATTCTAAATCATCTAATTCCAAGGCAATATTGCTGAACAAACCAAAGCGCATTCAAAAAAAGAAACTCACTTTGAACAGCTAGTTTACCGGAAGCCTGCAGCTGCACTTCCAGACATTTACAATGTGTGCACAGAGATGTTTCTGAGATTCTACATTGACTTCATTGAGAAGGGGGTTTACTCATGTGAGATGAACTTAACTGAATAGATAACATTACCATATATCCTTTACTGATGTTTTTAGGGGGTAGTTAAAAAGGACAGTTTTGAGAAACTAAACATTGTTACAACTGTATTTGTATCTTTTGTTGTTTACGTTGAAACAAACTTAGCCTTTTTCACACAGAGACTCCGCATTATCTCAGCAGCGAATGCTTATCAATTTATTGCATTTGTATGTTCACGCAGAACCAAGCAGCTCGGACATAAAGCTGTACCAGTGTGTCAATTCATACAGCTCGCCGGTACGCTCACTCATGAAGAGGGATGCTGTTTTATGGGGGAAAGTTCAGTGAAGTCTCAGTCAGGAGGAGTGATTGGCTTGTGGATTTTTTTAAAGACAGTAACTGCAACAGCCCAATAGTTGAAGGAGACAAACACATAGAGTTACATTTTTTTGCCAGGGACAGATGGTATTTTTAAGGCCAAATGTGACAAAGAGTCGGTAGGACAAACAGTATGACAGACAGGATAACCTTATATAAGTTGCCAAAGACACTATCAGTTACTACGTTACTGTTGTTCGGTCCTGTGACTTTGACTTGCGGGTCATTTCTCTTTTAATTGATGAGTGAAGGATCTGTTGAACTATTAGACCATAAACACCATCAGATCATGACACCGCCGCTCCACGCCTCCAGCTTATCCATTCTCACAGACACCAGCTTGCCTCTGCTGCGGCTCCGATACTACCTCCAGATGCCCAAAACTGCACATGGAAACTTGGGTTCTCATGTGGTATTTTGGAAGCCTATTTAAGGATTCCTTAACTCAAGAGAGAAAGTACAAACATACAAAGCAGCCAGACTGACTGGCCATAAGATACTGAAATATGTTAAAACAGCTTATTTAGGAAGGGGTGTAATTAAATAATAAATGATATCTCCAGTATGAACCCTGTTACGAATAAAGTTGCATTCTGTCGTGCTGTCTAGCTCTAGTCTTTTATTTGATTTTGCCTTGCATTATACGGAAATGCCATTGCATGTATTACAATCAGCTTACCTGTGGTTATTGTGTCTTGAATGGGAAGCAGCCACCTCTAATGTGCACTGATGCCTGCCTGATACAGTCAACCTGTTTATGCTGCTATTTTAGCACTTACTCTTTATCCACTTGATTGTAGAGACTTGATTGCAGGAGTGGACTAAATCTTCCAATGTTCTCCTTTATCTGATTCAAAATCTCAAAGGAGGGAAACAGATATATCATTTAGGTGAGTAGGCAGTTGATACCCAAATCAATCCAACAGCATCACCTGCCTAGATCCTTGACAGGGACACTGATAAGATGGCTACTCAAGACCCTGCTGGCCCTCATGCACTGATAGTGGGGAGTTGCTGTGTACAGGGGCACTTAGCTAGTGCAGTGTTATGGTCGTAATTTTAGAGCAGATGGCAGAGTTAGCTGTTAGAAAGCACATGAACTGTAAAATAATCTGTGTGCAATTATTGGGGGCTTGCCTGGGCATTTGTGTGAAGCATTAGAGATAATATTTCAATTAGGGCTATCATTGATTGAGTAGAAAGGCAAAGGGCTTTGTAGTGGGGTGGAAAGAGTGTTAATAGGAAACAGTTGAACCCCCTGAGAGAGGGATTCTTCATTTAAGATATAGTTGTCATTTTTTCCTCCTCTGGTGTTGGACTTCATTTATGCAAAGCTGTGAACAGCTCATCATACCTTTGTCTCATTGTAGTTTCTATGAGTTCTAGGTGCATTGACTTTAAGAAGATAAAAGATAAAATAAACATGTGAAATTGGGACAATAGATTTGAGTGACCACGCACCCATATACGTGTTTGTAGATCTAAACCTGCAACCAAAAATTAATGACTTGGAACTAAATTCAAGCCTGTTCAATGATCCTCACTATAAAGAACAGATTAAAAGAGACTTCTTCTACTTGGAAATGAATGATAAAGGAGATGTATCCCCTCCCATTCTGTGGCATTTTCTATATCTAGTTTTACATAGATTTGGCCTACATGAAATAATTAAAACAGTACAAGCATTGTATAATAAACCCACTGCTACAATTAAATGACTGCTAATCAAATAGTTTTACTTTGAAAAAAGGCACAAGACAAGGCTGTGCATGTTCATCACTATTATTTGCATTAAATTTAGAACTTAGAAATTTAGAATATTAAAATTAATATAAGTAAAACACAACTGCTTAAATACAACTACAGCCCACCAGATGAAATTAAGAGTAAGTACCACCTAACATGGGAAACATAATATTTCAAATATTTGAGGGTTACAATATCTAAGGACCTCACATAACTATTACAACGTAACTATTCACCGATGCAAAACATTAAAGAGGATGTAGCAAGATGGAATCTAATCCCATATTTAAGTTTCAATCCAAGAACAGATTAGATTGAAACGAATATTCTACCCAAATTTTTATCTTTATTTCAAACCCTACCGATAGAAATAGGCCAAAAACAATTTAATGAATGGTACAAAATGTTGTCCAGATACATATGGCAAGGTGAAAGGCCTCGAATCCGATTTAAAACTCTACAGTTAACAAATCAAAGGGGGGAATGGGGCCTTCCTTCCCTCAGAGATTACTACTGGGCAGCACAACTAAGACCTATGATATGCTAGTGTAACCCTCTATATGATGCTCAGTAGAAAAACATTGAAGAGGGTCTTACCTCCATTCTGTCAGACTTGGACAGGAAAGAGGACTCAGATGCAGAATATGCGAAAGTAAATTCAGGTTTTATTAATCTGATTTTGACACTCTCCAGAATGAATGAAAACCAAATGACTATGAATATCTGGATGACAAACAAGACGAACAACATGGAACATGGAATAACAGAAAACGCTCCCGCAGGAGGAAAGCCTACACTATTCTTGGAATCAATCTTAGCTATAAAATATTACAAAATAAATTCACTCCGAAGAGGATACACCAGGCTATGAAATATAACTGCTCTATCTTATCAAAATTACAAACACAAATTCACTCACAACGAGGAGAACAAAAAGGCTATGAAAACTCAACTCAAAACACAAAATCTTAACCAGAAATTTTACAACAAAAATTCACTCTTCTTGAGAGGCAAACGGCAGATAAATAAAACAAGAAATATACTTAGCAATACGAGGTTCAGGGCTGTGGATAATGGCCTGGGTACACGACATGGAAGACGAAATACTTTGGCGACGCAAACAGGGGAGGACAAAGACTTTATACACATGAGGAAGGGGATCACAGGTGGAAACAATCAGGGATTAGGGATGACGTCAGACCGGGAACACAAGAGGAAGGGCAAGTGACCTGAAACGAGAGGAGAGTTACTTTTCAAAATAAAACATGAAATTCATGAGACAAACCCCAAGACAAGACAACCTCACCGCGGTGTGACACATTCCCATTCAAGCACTTATAGCCAATAGTAGTCTGCAAGATTTTATAAACAATACAGAAAACCATGGATCAAGATGACTCTTAACTTAAACTCTAATTTGTATTCTGTTATTACTGTTTTCCATATTTTAAGTTTACTGTGCATTATACCTAGCATTGTATTACTCTACACTTTACCATTCCTTATTTTCTTTATGTTGGAGGCTCGACGTGAGCCTGAGTGCTTAGCTTTATAGTTCCCAACCACAAACACTTAATGTGTGGATTTTTTTCTGAGGGTTGTTGTAATCACCTTGTTCATATGGGAGATAGGGGGTGGGTAACTGCTGGACCTACCTACGAACTGACGCTAGTCTGCCAGATTTTTATTTTTGCTTATGTTTGTTTTTGTGTTTTTTTGTCTTTGGGTTTCATATATGGTGCTCACTTCTCTGTATACACAATATGGCCAGTAAAAATAATACACAAGGTTATGATGGCTGCCCTGCTAACTTCATAAGTTGGAATATTAAATCATCCAGTGAAATTTTAAAGAATATTCTCACACCTAAAACAGCTCAGTGCAGATATTGCATTCTTACAAAAGACCCATATACGTTCTTGTGATAGTTCTCGCCTGGTTAGGGGATGGGCTTGCCAGGTGTATCAGTACAATTTCTGCTCAAAGGCTAGGGATGTTGCTGTTATGATAAACAAAAATGTACCATTCACGGCATCTCATGTCTAAACTGACTCTGCAAGGTGATATGTCATTGTGGTAGGAAAATTACTCGCTCCCAGTTATTTTAGCCTGTATTTATGCCCCAAACTGGTATGACCCTATATTCTTCATCAATTTTTTTTTTCTCGTTTACCAGACTTGACATCACATCATCTTATACTTGGCGATGACATTAACTGTGCACTTTCTCCTCTTTTAAATAGGAGCATTTCTAAGAGGGCATCCCCGTCGAAGTCAGCACACTCTATTCAGTTCTTCTTGAAGACCTATGGTGTAGCGGATGTGTGGCTGTTCCACAACCCCATCTTCAGGGCATACTCATACTTTTCCCTGGTTCACAAGACATATTCATGTATTGATTACTTTTTTCCTGGATAAAAGAATTCTACATCTCACGAAAGAATGTGATTACGGGGCATCTCGGATCATGGTCCCTTAATCATGAAAAAGTACATTCCTAATACACAATCTACATACCGTTCATGGCGGTTTAACCCTTTGCTTCTGTCAGAAGATGAGTTTACTGAAATTAAAATGTTTCTTGACATCAATCAAGCCCCAGGGATGTCTAATATACTGTTTGGGAGTCGCTAAAGGCATATTTAATGGGTCAAATTGAACTGAACTGGAAAGGGAATTTTCAGTCAAGGAGATGGTGTCAGCAATCAATGCCATGCAAAGTGGCAAATCCCCAGGGCCAAATGGTTTCTCAACCGAATTTTTCAAAAAGTTTTCTGACCAGTTATCGCCTTTATTATTGTTACTTTGGTCACCAATTCTTTGCCCCTAACCATGCGTCAAACAGTCTTCTCTTTATTACTTAAAAAAGGATAAAAATCCCCATAATTGCAGTTCATACTGCCCTGTCTCGTTGCTGAATACAGATGCAAAGATTCTTGCCAAGATTTTGGTGCATTGCCTTGAAAACATTATCCCCTCTATTATTTCGTCTGACCAAATCGTTATTCATTTTTCAATATCAGGCATCTGTTTAATATCCTCTATTGTCCCACTCTGACCGATCCTGGGCATATTGAGATGATGCTGTCACTAGATGCTGAAAAAGTGTTTCATTGGGTGGAGTGGAACTATCTTTTCAAGACTTTAGAAGCGTTTAACGTCGGCCCTGAATTCATTTCCTGGATCAGACTCCTATACACGCTCCCAGTGGCTGCGGTACGCATCAATAATAACTTATCCACCTACTTTGAGCTGAAGCAGGGCACGAGGCAGGGGTGTCCTCTTTCATCACTTTTATTTGCCGTTGCACTTTAGCCACTTGCATTAGCCCTGAAGCAGTGCCCCACAGGTTCGGAGCATAAAGTTTCACTTTATGCGGATGACATGTTATTATTTATATCAGACCCCTCTCAAGCCATCCTGAATTATCGACTCTACTCACAAAGTTCGGAAGAACTGGTTATAAAGTTAACCTTCAGAAAAGTGAACTTATGCCTATCTCTTCTGTAGACATATCATATTTTGGGTCAATCCTTTTTAATTTAGTCCTAAAAAAATAAAATATTTAGGTATATGGGTCACACATAACCACAAGGATTTAATCATCATCCCCTCTTAAGTAACCTAAAACAAGACCTGGAGTGCTGGGACCCTCTTAGGAGGGAGGATCAATTTGATTAAGATGAATGTTCTCCCTAACTTTTCATATTTATTTCAATGTCTTACTATTTATCTAAAAAAATCTTTTTTTCCCAATTTAAACAGTCAGATTTCATCCTTTAAATGGCATAAAAGGCAGCACAGGATTAATAGAAATATATTACAGAGGCCTTGTGCAATAGGAGGTGTGGTACTTCCAAATTCCATAGGTATTTACAGATTAGAGGTTTTGTGGCTTCTAACTCTGATTGTTTTCCATTGAGTCCTTCTGAATCTCTGCTTGAAACAATTTTAAAATGTAAAGTTAACATAAAACAAGTAATAGGCAGAATTTATACATTGCTCAATACATATAACATGAACAGTCTCGATAGCCTTAGAATCAAATGGGAAACAGACATAGATGACACTATTCCAGAAGAAACATGGCAAAAAATTATACAGCTAATCTACTCTTCCTCTGTATGCCGCAGACACACTGTGGTTCAGTTTAAAATAGTGCACTGTCTTCATTGGACCAGGGATAGATTGTCTAACATTAAGAAGGGTATTGACCCTATGCGTGATCGGTGCAGGCAGGCTCCTGCCACACTGCTGCACATGTTTTGGTTGTGCCCTAAGCTACACAATTTTTGGCAGTCCATCTTTGAGGCATTCTCTGGAATATGGGAAAAACCCACCCATGTTCTTTGATTTCACGGTTTGGTATGGCTCCGGTGGATGCCACTTTTACTGGGTGCTACCTAAGGATGATGGCCTTCTGCTCTGTGTTGGCTAGGAGGCTTATCCTGTTAAAATGGAAAGATGCTCTCCCCCCAACATATGGCCAATGGATGAGGGAGGTCATGACTCATGTTCATTTAGAAAAAATACTGTAGGTACACTGTAAGAGGGTCCACTAGAACATTTTATTTCATTTGGCAGCCATTTATTTCCTTTGTAGAGGGCATATTATTATTATTATTATTATTATTATTATTATTATTATTATTATTATTATTATTATTATTATTATTATTTGCTGGGGGTCCAGTACTTGTGGGTGGGTGGTACTGGGAAGTTGGTTTGTTTGTATGGACAGGAACTAGACTTGACTATTTCATGTGTGAATTGTATATCTTTTGTTTGTTGTATTTGAAAAATAAAAGCGACCTTGTTCAAAAAAAAAAAAAAGAAAGAAAAAAAAGAAAAATTAGAAGAGGATATCGTGATCCTTCAGTGGTGTGCATATGATACAAAGTTTGCTCCAAATAAATTAGACACGAGATTGAAGGAATGGACAAATAAAGGATTAATGGGTTTATGTAAGATAATTAAGGAAAGCACACTACTTAGTTTTGAAAGAATTAAAGAAAAATATGCTCTAGAGGCACATGATTTCTATCATTAATTGCAGCTGAGACATTTCATCAGTGACAAGTTAGAATATATATCAGAATAAAGCAAACAGCTTTTAGATATGTTTAAAAGGGCTTATGGTTCAAACAAAGATAGAGGTATTATCTCAGTTCTGTATAAAGGGCTTACAAACAAGAAAGCTAGGGCTGTTTTCTACTAAGGATTTTCATAGTCGAATCTGATTCGTCAGATTTTGCTGTAGTCGACTGATCGTCAAAACTTTTTTTTATTTAGATAGCAGCTAGATCTTATTTGCAACTTTTTTCTGTTCAAAAAACATGGTAGGTGTGAAGCAAATACCTTTATTTATTTAAAGCCAGATGAACAAAACTGGGCATATCAAAAATCAGAAAATTTCACATAGAATAGGAACAAAATGGCTTAAAAAACAACAATGTGCCAAAACATGCCTTTATCTCTCAGTTAGGAACCTATTTCTTGGCTTTTAATTCACAGTTCACACTCGGGAATCGGGATATAATAGATAAATAGAATTAAACGTAGCGCAACAGCCTGGCACTAGTGCAAAATGTCATAAATATTTTTAGAAATACAGTAAGCCTGCCTGAAAAAATAAAAACAATTTTACAACAACGAAAAAATAAACATAATAGAAGCCAGAATCGAATAGGCTTCAGAAAGTGCAGCAAAAAAAAAGTGAGAGAGAGAGAGAGAGAGCGAGAGAGCGAGAGAGAGAGAAGGAAAGGATGTCTCCGTTGCTGAGATGCTCTGCACGCAGCCTCCAGCTTTAGTTCACATTGTTCCAAAAGAAAAAGAAAAAAAAAATCACTTCTTCACATATGAAAATTATTCTTCACATAATATCTGAGGTTGTGTGAAAAACCAGCTTGTTCACACTGGTTGGGAAAGGTGCGCTCCTTGATTTATTGGCAATGAAACCCGCCTTTGAAAATATCCTCTCTGATGGCGTGGAGGTGGAAGGGATGCTATGTAATCTCCTAGCAGCTCTTGACAACTTTGGATACCTATCCTCGTTTTTCTGCCACCATTCCAGGGGGCCTCCGTTGCATTTAGTGAAGTCCTTCAAATAGGCCTTCATCTCACCCGTCCCATCCTGTTCTTCCTCATCTTCATCACTGGCCAGCGGCATAACCTTTTCAAAATACTCCCACACTTTGGATGATTTTTTAGTAGCCATTGTTAGCCAATAAATCTGTAAATGCTAACGGTCCTGTAGTGTGCTGCTCACCTCCACTCATTTGGACTGTGCAACTGCAGTGGGTAATTTATTAATATGTAGTAAGAAGCTATGGCTGCCGTTTAAGCACACATCATTTTGAACTCTTTATTAACAGGAAGTAGGCAGATTTTGTACCAAAATAGGCTTTATATAATGAAAAAATTGTTATATGTAACAATTTATGCTCAGCAGCCGTGGGCACCCCCATATAGTCAGAATGGTACGGTCTTGGTTACATAACAACATTTTCCGACCATTCGACTATGAGGTTCATAGTCGAAACAGGCTGCTCCAAATCGAATTGTCGAATAGTCGACTATAGGAGGTCAGCCTTAAAGAAAGCACATTCATCCCTATATATTAAAACAAAATAAGTTTTTTAAAGTAAGATGTGATGAAGGAAGAGTGGATAACACTCTGAGAATATCAATGGAAATGTAGCAGCTCACAGAGTTGGAAGGACTTTGGCTGGAAAAGCCTGATTAGATATTTTATTACACCTTACCAAACATCCCACTATAAAGGTAACTCCCCAGATTTTTGTAGAGATTATGGAAATACAAATGCAAATCATTATCATGTTAATCAAGTATTCTGTTAGTGGCAGGTAAAAAGGCCCTCACAAGAAAATGGCTTTCACATGAGAATCAAACATTGATCACGTGGATGGACATCACAATGGACATGAAGAATGGAGAAATTAAATTCAGATGTGAATTACAAGAATGACTTCTTTGTTTCACGTTGGAAGAAATGGATGGACTATATAACACCACGCAGGCCAGACTTTGACTTGTTTATAGTAAAGACTATTGCTTGTCCTAGAGTCTGTGTCTGTTGTGCTATTGAGTCCAAACTCTTGTTGTGTTCAGATAGTTCCTGGTTCTGATAGTACAAACTATCTGGAGGCAGGGACCAGAGGACTCTCCATCACTGACTTGCATAGGGGCTGGTTCTGATGAGAAACAGGTAGAAGAGCTGCTCTTACTCCATCCCAAAATCCCCCCAACAGTCAATGTGAGGGTTGTGTTTGGCGAGCCACAGAAGGACCAGCAGGAGAGGATGAGAAGGAGTATAAAATAAAACAGTGAGTATGGTCCATAGAGGAAAGGAAAGGGTACAGCTCACCAGTGTTCCTCTTTATCATGGGTGAGCCCGGTCTTTTACCGGACATGAAGCCAAGAAATGCCCCATCTGGCCACAGTAGATAAAGCGGCCCCACTGCATCTGGCGACGCCTCTCTTCTGGGTCGAGTTTAGTTCTCCCCAGCAGCATAGGTTCGTGGTGGGGGTCGTGGGGGCAGAGACGATCGGGCTGCCTGGAGGACATATGGAGGAGAACGCCATGAAGAAGAGGCTGCAGCAGCCTGCCCCCTCTGGCTGAAGGGTGTAACTGGCCTGGATCTCTCCCTTTCCCTTTCAAAGAGTCTTTTACCGATTTTCATGGGCAGAGAGATTAATGAGTCCAAGTCCTCGGGAAGTTCTAACGAGGCCAACTGATCCCTTAGAACGTCTGTCAACCCATGCAAATACACGTCGCATAGAGAAGAATTGTTCCAGCTGCTGTCTGCCGCCAGGGTACGGAATTCAACGGCGTATTCCAACACTCTGCGTCTGCCTTGACGAAGCCCCATGAGCGCTCTGATCGCCTCCCGGCCCGGTGTGGATTAATCGAAGATCTTGGAGAGTATGTTTTTGAAAGTGTCCACAGAGTTACATACTGGCGAGTTCCTTGCCCACTCCGCCGTAGCCCATGCTTCAGCTCTGCCAGACAGGTGAGAGATCATATATGCCACCTTAGCGCGGTCCGTGGGAAACGAGGCAGCTTGCATCTCGAAATACAGCCCACACTGAACCAGGAACAACGGAAGTTCTTGGAGTCTCTGGAAAACTGTGCTGGCTTGGAGAGGTGAAGCGCAGGAGTCAGGAGGGTGGTCGGATTAGGTGGCAGAACAGGCTTAAGAGTAGGAGCGGGAGGAGGAGCGACCGCAGGGGCAGACATGGCTGTAGACATGCACCACACTTCTCCGGTCAGTTGTTGACAGACCTCATTCAGGGAGCAGAGCTGTTCGGAAGCGAGGGTCTGGAAGCTCTGCTGCTGATTAGCTATCCCCTGGAGGTGCATCGTGATCGAGGTTAAGCTTTCCTAACAGCCATGAATGCACGCGCCCTGAGCCCAGAGCGCAGTGCGCACCCCGTCTGTGTCGGCTGAGTCCGTGTTCATGGCCAGTTCATACTATCAGAACCAGGGTGTGGACCTGGACTCAATAGCACGACAGACACAGAATCTAGGGCAAGCAGTAGTCTTTACTTGTAGAAAAACGAACAAGTACACGGAATTGGTCAGATCCGACAAACAATTCCGTAAGGTTGCAGGCAGGACAAAGAGTTCAGTACACGTGTAATTAGTCGGCAGAGGCAAACAAATCAGGCAGGGGTCAGGCAGAGGCATAGAGTTCGGTACATGGGTAATCAGTCAGCGGAGGCAAAAAAAACAGGCAGGGATCAGGCAGAGGCAGGTCGAAGGGTAAAGAGGCGATGGTTGGTAACAAAGATCACTAGAGGGTTTCTCGAAACAAAAGGCTGGGACGCTGTGCACGGGGCAAAAAAGACGAACTGGCAACTACCAGGAGAAACACAGGAACTAAATATACACACACAAGCACCTAACAGGTGAAAGTAATCAGGGTGGGGTGCACAATCAGAAAGGAGGACGAAACCAAACGAGCAGGAATGGGGGGATTCTGAAACGAGAGGAGAGGTGAATACATCAGACAAACAGGGACAAAACTATAACATAGACCGAGACATAACACTTTAACTTATATAACAATAATATGCTGTGTGTATAGCAATAACCATACCTCACTCCCTACATGTTCATTTTTTTGTTGTGTTTTCATTTATTTATTTTTTTCTGTTCTTTTATTACTAGAAAAAGGACATTCATGCTGACTAATAAATGAAATGGATGTACATGTCACATTTGTTGCAGAATGTCAATAAAAAGGCAAATTTAAAAAAGAAAAATCATGGAAGCAAGCTTTAAAATTTGATCATCGGACTCAAACCCCCAGATTGTAACCCCCTCAAAAAAGGGTGACCACTTTCCCAACAGAGATAGCATCAAAACATAGCTGTATTAATTGAGTAAACATCAGGCACTTGGGGAGGACAAAGCTTGCTGATGTTATCTGAATATTTTCCCTAACCTTGTATTGATCTGTTAGCTTCACATTCACGAATCACATCTGTTAAAGCTGCCTGTAAGGACCGGCAGGCTCTCACAATGTCAAAAAGTGCTGATAAGAGAGACGACAGAGAGGACTTTTAAGCCTTAAGGAACTTGTCTTTGTTGTTCATGAGCGCATGCATTTGCAGGTCCATGTTCAGGATATGTAAACTCACAAAGGTTTAAGCAGGATTTTAGATTTTCATATATTATGGATGTTAAGACATATGTTTCATGAATGTCATGTTTTTGCCCTGAGCGATTCAGCTGAATAAACATAGCATATGCCATTCATAGAACCACCCTGAGATGGTTATTTCTCAAATATCGGTTTGGCATGTATACTCGGATAATTCCAGTTGTCTGATTGAGTGGTATAGTTGAACTATGGCTGTAATCTGACTAAGCTGTGCATGTGAACGCACCTGACTGTGCTGCAACTACTACTAAGTTCTACAGTTTTACAGTAACACAGGACATTTAAATGCCCCCCCGCCCCCCCCCCCAGTTTTTTAAACTGCCACAGATGACACAAACTGCTGTCGGCAATCTTGTTGTCTTGAAGAATGTGTTATAATATATATTATGATATGTTATTCAAATAGCTTCCAGCCCCACATAAGTGCAGTATCTTTATTTTTTTCTTCAGTTTTTTTTTTTCAGTATTTTTTTTTAACATTCTGTACATCCAGTGCACCTAACAAGCATGCATTCTCAGAAATAACAGAAGAGGATTTCATTGGCATGTGAACTGAAAACTTGAAAATTTAATATGACTGTTGTTTTAGGACTTCATTTACAGCCTCATTCTCAGCAAAGCTCCTTGCTTTACTTCGGACTTTACAATGCTCATTAAATTTCATGGAAGCTTATGTTGGTCTGACTTATAATTAATGCTCAACGCTTGAGTGGCAATCTTAATAGTCTTTTAAATTGTCAATACAAAAATTAATGTTTCTCAGTAATCAAAATCCCATTGCTGAGATTTCTGCTAACCCATTTCCTTGGCATTGCTAAAACACACTAGTCATTTGTAGCCAAAATACCATAGTTCCAAATTGAAAAAAAAAAAAGATAAATAAGTCACATGTATTGCTGGATCTGATTCTGAATCCCTCTTGTAGGGAATAAAGAAAAGAAAAATAAAGTACAACACTCCCATTAAACTGTTTATTTTTGCCACAGACATTTCAGGCAAGACGCCCTTCTTCACAGTGTATTCTGGCAAAATCACCACATTTTTTGTGGTTTACAATCTACAGTATTGTAGAAGAAAACCCAAATCAGAGTGAAAATGAGCTTTGATGTTCAAAGGATTCCTGGATAGTTTCCATATATTCAGCAAACCTACAATTCCAAACGTGCAATTAGAACAGTCATAAAATCAGTGAATATTTTGTGATACTGTCTTGAACCAAGGCCAACCCAATCACTGAATTTTAGATTGGTACTGTATACGGTACAGTGGAATAAAACATGCTTATTATTCCACTATGAAAAAACAATCCAACCTGTAAAAAACAACAACTGAGAACTTATTTCAACCAGGAATAACTACTGGTGTCATCCTAGCAATCAGTACCACAGAGTCTTTTTGCAGCTCACAAGATTCCAAGCAAATGAGAACTCTGGCAGTCATCCAGCGTTCACAGAACCGTGGCACCCTTCCTTATCTCTTGACTGGAGAAGTGCTTGCTTCCCTCCTAGATATGGTAGGAAGTGCAGCGCGCTAGGTGGACAGCCCATAGCTCTAGCTGCTGCTCTGCCTTACTGCAACCCATCTGAAGAGTCAAAAGTCCATCATGACAGTATTTCAGAAAAAACAGAACAGAGCCCATGGGCATGCCTCTTAAGAGATACACAAATAAGAAAATTTAATTAGGCTGCTCTTCTAGACTTTCCAAATTTTATTTGACTGAAGGGCTCAAATTCTGACAGTAAAACAAATCATTTCATGGGGGTTGTGAGGTTCAAAAACAGTTATCCACCATTTTACAGACACTTCTTTCACAATGTTAGCTTATGGAAACAAGTCTTTTGGGCCCAAGTGTATCACACAACAATTTTGCAGAGTTTGGTCAATACGATAACTTGCTATTCCTGGGGGCTTGATAACAACGATGAGGCCAGCCGTTTTCTTTGCAGAGGTTGCTCCTATCAAGACAATGCTGTTAAAGAATCCTCCTCTTCTTTGTTGGTTTTACCATCTTGCTTTCACTGACAGGTGCACTGTCTTGAGTGAGTGAGAATGGAAAGCGCAGCTCCAAAAATAGAAAATCAATAAGTGGTGGCCAATGTAGACAATGTGGTAGACCACCACAAATAAGGTAATGTGTGGGAAACACAGCATGATCAGTATTACTGTTACTAGCCATTACTAGCAAAGATGGTGGCACGCACAGATGCAGCAGCTTGCAACTTTGTGTTATTTCTTTTTCTTTTGTGTGCTTTGTATATTTTTTCATTCATAAACCACGTCTAAAGTCACCAGGAGCTATGGACATATGACATAGCATCAGATCGACAATATCAGTAGAGTCGAGCCGATCTTACCTCATTCCAAATGACATAGCGAAGTCACCGGGTGCTCTGTGGACTGTTGTCGGTGCTGGCAGGTGGTAAAGAGAGAGGAAACAGAAGCGAGGTCTGGATTACTAGTCAGAAACCCACACAAGCCTCCCCTACTGAGTATGTTTCTCACCAATGCACGATCCTTGATCCACAAAATGGACGAGTTGGAACTACTCATCGAGGGTAGTCGATATGTTTGGGACTGCTGTGTTTAGATCATATCTGAAACCTGGCTTCACCCACTGATCCCCAGCTAGCAGACCGCTCCATGCACTGACAGAGGTGGTGGCCTTTGTATTTACGTACACAACGGCTGGTCTAAAAACAACATAGTCACGCATACACATTGCTCACTGGACACAGAGTTAATTTCTGTTAAAGCCTGTCCGTTTTTTTCTGCCCAGAGAGCTAACAGTTGTGCTAATGTTTACATACTACTAGCATAGCTCTTTCGCTATTGTCAGACACAATAAACAAACTACAGCGGTCTCACCCCGACTGCGTACACATTGTTGCAGTGGACTTTAACTAGACAAACCTTTAGTCTGTCGTGCCTAAATTCTACCAACATGTAAGTTGTGCTACTAGAGGGGAAAACACTTTAGATCACATTTACACAAACATTAAACATGTATACAGAGCCATACAACTCTCATACTTAGGCCAGTCAGACCACCTTTCTCTGCTCCTTACCCCCACATACACACCTCTAAGAAGAAGCACAACTCCAGTGACCAAGCCCTTCACGACCTGGCCTGATGATGCGCTTCCTCAACTACAGCACTGTTTCCAACACACTGAATGGCATATCTTTGAACATTAGGACCTGACCATCCATACAGAGGCTGTACTATCCTACATCAAGTTCTGTATGGGGAATGTAACAGTGGATAAATGCACCCGAGTGTTCCCCAATCAGAAGCCCTGGATGGACAGCTGGGTCAAGCCACTCCTCAAGGACCGCAACATCACCTTCAGGTCTGGAAACAGAGAACTATACAGTGCTGCCAGAGGTGACCTTAAGAAAGGAATCATGAAAGCAAAAGCAGAACACAGACAGAGGATTGAAAACCACCTCTCCAACAACAACCTTTGGCAGGTGTGGCAGGGAATCCAGCAGATTTTGAACTTAAGGGGACAGACCAACTCAGGGGCAGACTCAAGCACTGCACTAGCAGAGGTGCTGAAGTCCTTCTTCGCACTCTTTGAGACCCCTGCCAGCTGGTTTGCAGCCACACCACCCCAGCCCCACCCAACTTCCAACTTCCAAGCACTGACTGTGCAGGCACAGGAGGTGGAACAGATGCTAAGCAGGGTAAACCCCAGGAAAGCTTCTGGACATGATGGTGCTCTGCACTACTTTCACAGATCTTCACCACAATCTTCAACCTCTCCCTGACACAGTCCACCGTCCCAGCTTACCTGAAGTCTGCCACCATCATCCCGGTACCGAAGAAATCAACCACCGTCAGCCACAAGGCCAGTTGCACTCACACCCATCGTCACCAAGTGCCTGGAACGACTGGTTCTAAACCACATCAGGACCTGCCTCCATCCCTTCTTTAACACATCAGGATGCTCTTTGACCACAGCTCGGCTTTCAACACTATCACCCCTGACACCCTGGTCAGCAAACTGTCTGATCTGGGACTCCCCCCACTCACCTGCTCTTGGGCTTCCCGAGAATACTCCGGAAAAGTAACATCTGTGAGAAGCTGCTGGTGACTTTCTACCACGCTACCATCGAGAGCATCTTAACCTATACATCATGGTGTGGTTCTCCTACTGCACCAAGGCAGACAGGAAGAGGCTACAGAGAGTGGTCAAGACAGCACAAAAGAATCCCTTTTTCCCTTTTTAATTTCTTTTAGTACTTATTTTATTTTGTTTATTGTCTCTTAGTTTCCAGCTCCAGTGTTCTCCTGATGCGGGCCCTCCTCTCCGGGAGCACTGTTTGGCCTGCCTGCGGGGGTGCCGCCCTGGGGGCTGCCCAGGCCTTGATAGTTGGGGAGTCCTGCCCCAGGTCTTTATAGCCGTGGTATTGGCCCCTATCTGTCTGGGTCGGGGTGGTCTCTGTGGTGGCATCCCCTGTAGTCATGGGCTTGGACGGCTCTCGGTGGGGATGGCTTCCATAGGATGGTATTTCCTCACTTGTCTATCAGTGCTCAGCCATACTCCATTTTATCTTGGGCGGGTTTAGTATGCTGTGTGCTCAAGGGTGTGTGTGTGCGTGTGTGTGTTACATGACTGAGGGTGCGGGGAGTGGGGATGTTAAGGGGGTTTGTTTCATTTTCTTTTCTTCTAATGTAAAGCACTTTGGGCTGCATTTGTACATGTATGAAAGGTGCTATATGAAAAAAGCTGATTTGATTTGATTTGATTCCCTCAGAGACATTTACTCATCCCACTGCCTCAGCGGAGCACACACACACACACAAACACACAAGCAGTGCTGCTGCTAGCCATTTTGGTGCCCTAGGCATAATTCCTTTATGATGCCCCACCCCGAGAAAAAAATGTTTGTTTTTGCCATTTTAACTTTTT
Organism: Acanthopagrus latus; assembly: GCF_904848185.1. Lineage (NCBI taxonomy): Eukaryota > Metazoa > Chordata > Actinopteri > Spariformes > Sparidae > Acanthopagrus > Acanthopagrus latus. The sequence goes on along the minus strand of NC_051051.1, from coordinate 17,467,127 downwards.
ATTACCAAACATATAACTCAATACCAATAACACAACAGCAGCATCACCATGTAACACCTAAGAACAATAAAACGAAAAAAGAAAAACAACTTTGTAAAGACAGTACACAGGACAGGTCACACAGGTCTCTGCATTGTCACCTGCTGATGGACTCTCAATGACAGGACTTCTGCTTTCAGGGGTGGTGGTTCTCTGCTGTGTATCTGTCCCTAAACTGCTGGTTGAGTGTGGTTGATCAGGGCTTGGTACTGTAGTGGAGTCTACAGACCTGCTGGCTGGCTGGAGTTGATGTGTGCCTGAGCTGCTTGTAGATGGTTGCTCATCATCTTAATCTTCCTCTTGGCCATGTGCTCCTCCGCATTGAGCCTGCATTAATTTAGAAATATGAAGAAAAAGGATCGGTATAGAAAGAGACAAAATATTCAAGCAAATAATCTTATACCAAAAACGATTATCAACATTCAAAACTGAAAGCATGCAGCCAAGGAGCTCTCCTCCTTTATTACTTATTTATCAACTATTTGATAAATCTAATCTAATCTAATATAAAAAAGCATAATAGAATGAGTTGAAATGTTGCACACAATTCAACAATAAAGTTTGCTTTATATCATTCATAATGACATTTTATATTTATATCTTACCTACAGGAATAAGAGCAAAATGACACACCTTCCACAAGACTACATTTCTGAATCTTAAACATTATTTTACCATTTAATTGAATACAACTTAAATACACTGGCAGATGTCATCCATGCCTTTGCATCCTGACATAAATGCAAAATGCCAGTTCATTTTGTCATGTAGCTTCTGTCACATTCAGCTGCAACTAAGCTAGCTGTACCATTAACACTGAAAGTATGAGTTCTTCAGACATTTTCCGTCCCACTGCACATCCAACACCTCACCTAATTTGTGTTAGACTGTAGCCTACATTCTCCTGAATTCTACTGAATGACAATCCTTAAAGATGGTCGTGGGTTTGTTATGCATTGCTAACGCCAAAATATGCGTTCTCAAATGACACTATTCTAGGTAAATTTTGCTAAATGCCTGGATACAGACTATTAACCACACGCTACACAGTAATAAATGGTCTGAAGCAAGAGGAATTGTTAGCCTACCTTGTGCACTTATTGCTAACTGTTACTGAAAAAGCACTGACCACCCTCACATCAAAATAAACCATAAACTACGGTTCAATATCTAAAGTAAAGTAACAGCTCGCGTCAGTCACTTGTAAAATGCATAGATAATGTTTAACAGTAAAATCTCAATTTAGCTTGCTCCTAAGTTATAACATAATTAAGTTTGCTAACATTAGCAATAATGTCAGCTAGTTTGAGGTGTATGCTGGGCTAACCAGCACATTTCCCGTATTTCAGAATGATTAAACATGGACTTAAATGGACTTGACAGCCTGCTGTGAAACTTCGTCGGGCGCAATCCAACAGACCACTGAGATGGGGGGGCGGGGCGCCCATGGGGAGCTTGGGAGTTGACTGTGTGCGTGTGTTTGGGGGCGGGTGCTCCCACCATGCACATCAAGCAGCAGCGCTGCACTCAAGGACAATGTGCAATAATTGTAAAAAAAAAACAAAACTGTACATATCTATTTATTTGTTATACTTACATTGCACTACTGCCTTGTACTTTTTACTGTATATGTATGTTGTGTATATACTTGGATGCTACTACAATTTCATTGTACACTGTGCAATGACAATAAAAGGATTCTGATTCTGTTTCTGACTTTATTTTTCAGTTGTACTTAACCCTTGTGCCTGTTGTGATCAGTTTTTTTGTATATGTTGCCTGAACATTTTAGATGCAAACATCTCTGTCAAAGGTACTGTATTTGAGTTGTTTTACCTTACTAATGTTACAAGGCAAGCTAAATTCTATTGTTATCTTAAGGTAGATGTTTATACAGTTGTAAATGTTAACATCATGCAATTTTGCATTATGAAATTTTTGCATTTTTACTCAGATTTTTACCTTGAATTGTAAAACAACTTAGTCAGATATTTTTTGCACAGTTAAATGTTTACATTTCTACTTTTTTGTTAATAAACTATTCTATAGATCAAATTGTAAACCCTCTGGTTTATTTAGAATTCAGTCATTCAGTCAAACTGGCAGTATGATCAAATTTATGACTTGTGAATCGTAGTAAATAGCGTTATGCCAGTAAGCCAAAAGTATCCACCACTGAGGTAGTTGTCAATTTGCTCAAGAGGCGAAGAAACGGACTAGGACTTGCCCCATTAAAAGAGGGGAAGGAAGTGGAGGATGCCCTACATAAGCTAAAGCAACAAGCAGGCACTTTTGGTGACTGTTCAGTAAAGACATCATGAGAACTTTGAACTTTGAGATCACCTCACAAACAGACGTAGCCTAGAGATTACGATGCCTTCCAGGTCATTAAAACAAGACCTACAGCAAAATCTGAGATGAGAAGTAGCACTGTTATCGTAATTCCCGATTTCTATTAATGAGCACAGCACCTGCAATCAGTTAATGAGTTGCTTCCCATTTTTTGGTTTACGATTTTAAAACAAGAAACAGGATACAAGTCTCTTTTCTGTTTTTCATTTCCTGATTTTTTTTAATATTTCAAAAAAGCCATTTTCCGTTTTTCGTTTTTGGACTTTGAAATGGAAATTGAACAGCCTCAAAGTACATCGACCTCAAACCCGGTCATTTGCTCAAACATCCAAGTGAAATTACATTAAGCCAAAAACATCATCAGTGGAGGGGAGGCTTCAGATAAATATGTTTCAAGACTGTTTGTCATCAATTTGTCAGAGGTCCAAAAACACTGTACTCAAAATGCATTGCTCCAAACCATCCGTGGTCAGATAGTGCAGGCTGTTTCTGTGCCTGCTCCTTTAAATGCTAGAGTCTGTCAACGCCTGCCTTGCCTGCTATACGTCCCTCTCAGGGAGACAGTGTTGCTTGCGCTACTGGTAGCATGCGCTAATGTTTTACAGTGGATGTATCGCTATGGCTCTCTGAGATGCTGTCGGTCAACCATACCAGTTTGACCCAGAATTGGACCCAGAAGGAGAGCCTCTTGAAGAAGTACAGACTCTGCGGCTGCAGCACGACGTTTCAGAATGGTTAGTGTGTCTGAATAATGTTAGTTTGTTCTATGTGTTGTTGGAGTAACTGCCATTACTTTCTACTGTGTCAACCAAGCTCCATCATAATATTATTAAACTTCAAACGCCATTGCATAGTACATCGATGCCATCCTGAATCTTAACAGCCTGTAGGAGCGCCGTTTTACCAGTGGGTGAGCTGTAGAGACTATGCAGGGTTCATTCGCTTTCCTCATTCTGGGAGTTGGCAGGCCCAGGGAGGGCCAGCTTATATAGAGAGAGACCTGAGAAAATGTGTTTTTCATAATATGGGACCTTAAAATTTATAAAATAGACTTGAAAAAACTTTATAATAATAAGTCATTGGTTTTCTTATGTAGTGAAGACATCTAGTTGGAAAAAGAATCACAGAGTAATGGAATCTGAAAAATTTTAAACATCTCAGTTTGATAAAAGAACATTATTTTTGATTCAGCTGCAGAGGGTAGACACAGACTTAAGTACCTGCGAGATAGCGTTTGATAGCATCATTTCAAATGACTGAAGGCCACAGCATGAAATTACATCAGGATGCAATACTGAGCTGTATACAATTTCAGAGAGAATAACCCCCAAGTTATAAGACTTGTAGGAGCTGTTTTGCATAGTCATGATACACTTGATCAGATTACCTCAGAATAACTTTTGCAGTATATTATTTTCTGCCATTGCCTTCCTGTGGGTGATGAAAAAAAAATCCTGGTATGACAAAACTCTCTATTTGGGCCTTGACTAAATATCTGCAGCAGGTTGGAGATTGCTGTTTACTCAATTTCACATTTTCACAATTTTCACATCTCAACATGAAATAAAGAGAGAAGAGCATGGTAAAGGTAATACGATGGTTGACAATTGGAGATGTGCAATGTGTTTAAACGTAGATAGACATAAATGCAAGCCAACATGATTTAGAACTGAAAACCAACCTGCCTACAAGGGACACTTCAAATTAATTTGTAGGTATTTAGTGCAGTGGTGCCTGCAGAAATTTTTCATAGGGGTGGCCAGGTGGGGCCACTTAAAATCTTGGGGTGGCACACCGAAACTAAAAAGTCATAATTTCAAGAAATTTCATTTTATTAGTGCCATTATTACTGTCTTTTTATTATACTGTAGTACATAGGCTGGCAGAAAACTATCAGAAAAACCTGAGGAAGCGCCTATTGATAAACTTGTTGTCTTTATTATGCTATATTTAATGTCACTAATGATCTAATGTGCATAGACTAATAACAGTACAGTTAACATTTTGAGTCTCACAACATAATAACTGTTTTATTTTGCTATGTATATGTGTTAGGTGATTCTTTTTCAAATTGGCTAGTTATGTTATCATTATTCACTTACAGTGTACATTATTGCAATCAAAACAGAAACAGCAGGTACTACCAGATACAAACAGAAACCCTTTATTCTGATTCTGACATGTTTTAGACACAGTCATAACTTTGCTATTTGTAAACATACAAATTTTATTACCAGGCTTACATTTCAGAACAACTTTTTCTCCTGTTTCAGATCCTCAATGCTGCAGTTGTATTTTCAGAACAACTTTATTCACCTGTTGCTGTGTTTTTTGGCAAACAGATCCACAAACTCATCAAGATTTATGGCCTTAGCCCTTCTTGATTCCACACTGAGCACCCCCAAATTGCTTAAACGCTCATCAGTCATGGTACTTCTCAAGGCTGTTTTGATTAGCTTTAGCACAGAAAAACTGCGCTCACAGGATGCGGTGCTCACAGGTAATGCAAGTGCAATTTTGCACAGTTTAAACATCTCATGGAATACCTCCCTATATGGCTCCAGAAAGACAGTGAGCTCCATTAAACTCTTTGGTGTTTCCTGACTACTAGTTCGCTTCCTCTCAAGAATGCGCTTGAGCTGGGGGATCTCATATTGCAGATCCTCAGTGCTGCAGTTGTATTGTGAGGCAAATGGAAACACTACATCTTTCTCACAAAATGTGGGACTGCTAGGATTCATGGCTTGTATCCCTTTCATTATGACACAGTTTTCTTTGGAAAATCTTCTCGACAGGCATAACAGAAGGCAGAGTCCTTACTTTGAGAATATTCCAGCCATTTATGTTTGCTGTACCAGTCATTTGAAAAACACCGTCTTCTGTCCCCTTGATGGGTTCGCGGGAAGTTTTGCAGATGTGGCTGTTTTGGCTGTTCTGCTCTTGACTGCGAGATATCTATGATGCAACAAGAGGCAAAATCAGTTATGCTGACATTAAAATAATTATCATGATAGTAATAATAATACTTGGCCCCGCTCTATAGTAATTATTTAATAATCTACATGCATTTATATTCAAACTAATCAAACAAAATAAAAATGATTTTATCATAGTTAATAACTTATAAACACACTCTTTAAACATACATTTCTCCAGATGATGTTAGCATCTAGCTTAGCAATAAATTTCATTATTAATGGCACACTGTCATAATTTTACCTGTTGGTCCAGGAGCAACACCTGCTGCTGACCCCTGCCTCGCCTCTGTGCTCTCTGCTAACTGTCCCTCTCCAGCATGCTCATGCTGCTCTGTCTGCTCCTCCCCCTCATCTTCCTCCTCCATCTCCTCATCACTATGCCTCTGCTCAACCGTCCGCTCTCTCTCTCCTCCTGCGCTAATTTTCTTCTTAAAGTAAGAAGCGATGTCTTCTGACTTTCTCTTCATGGTCTGCAAATTGAAATAATAACAGCAGCTAACGTTAGCTGACTATGCTACGTACTGTAACGTTACGTAGGCTAACTCAAAAGCACAGCAGTGGTGGTCTAACAGGTTGCTGTAGCAGCACCTTTTGGCCCTTAAAAAGCACATGACATGAAGAATATTACTTCTCACCCTTCTTTTTACAAAAGAAATTATGACTTACTCATAGTCTTCTCTCTTCTGGTCGATGCTGCTGATCGATGCGGATCAATGACGACTGACGATGCTGGCGGAGTTTGCAACCTATTCAGAACCAATGGAATGAATGAGTGATTGACATGATTAAACAATGAGCCAATCAGGGTGGAAGGAACCGTCTTTGTCGCCTCCGATTGGCTAAGTGTGCGCCATCTGAGCCTTGTCCTTGCCACGGTGTGTGAGTTTAACTGGCAATCGATATTTTTGTGACTGGCAAGTGGGGTGGCCAGCGCGGTGGCCAGCAGATTTGTAGGGGTGGCCGCGGCCACCCCAGGCCACTGGCTGATGGCGCCATTGATTTAGTGCTGTCTTACCAATGGATGGGTACAGCAATGCGTTTCAGCAAGTGTCAATCTGGCTTTTTTGGCGATGGTTTTACATAATCATCCTCAGAGAAAAGAGCACTGCAAGACTAATTCTGCATATTTTCTTCTGCTTAAAGAAGATGAATTCAAGAGAAAATTCTGAACACATCATTTTCTAACGGACCTTTTTCTCTCAACAACGCATTAAGGGCATTCTTCCTATAAAATATTGAACTGAGAGCTGTGTCGTCCCCCCTCAATGGGTGACTTACTTTATTTGGCCACTTAACAGAAGCAATCTAAAATCCAGTCTCAAATATTGGCCTCCGACTGCTCCACCTACTCATCTGGCTCACCTGCTGCCATCTCTCGAGAGGCAGCAAAAGACCTATAAAAGACTCTTGCTTGCAGTCTGTCTTCTCTTTCATCTCTTTGTTTTGAAGTATATTAATTGTACACTGTGCACTCCCATATCTTGTGTTATCTAGATACTGTCTTTTTCAAAATTTTCAATCTCCATTTCTTAACAGTTTAATTAAGTTTTTACTAGGTATCTATGCAAGCAGGAGATTTTTTGAACAGCACAAATGTAGAAATGTTAATGCTGAGAAAGTTGAGTTTTGAGATTCTGCTCATGGCATTATGTTTGATGTCTGTAGGTGAAACAATGCCATCAACAATGACAGGGACATTGGAATCTTCATATCTGATCTTCAGTGGTTGTCTTTTGCCTTTTCTTCTATTGTTAGGATAAACATTAAATCCCTCCATTTAACAATGACATGCATACTCTTTGTCTTTGCTGTAAAGGCTGCTAATTTTAATGATCAGCACTTCCATTGACATCTTCTGTGATTTCTGGACACTAAATCTAAAGTTAAAACAACCACACAATCAGAATCAGAATCAGAATCAGAAAAAGCTTTATTGCCAAGTACGATTTTACACATACGAGGAATTTGTTGTGGTAATATTGGTGCATGCATCAAATAACTATTAAGTGAAAATATAACAAATTAACAATATAAACTATTTAAAGAATAGAAAATATAACAAATTAACAATATAAACTATTTTAAAAAGTAGAAAATATAACTATACAATATAAATATATATACACAATCTGTTTTTTGGGTAAAAGGATAAAAGGAGCATACCAGCTGGCAGTGAACAATTACAAGAAATGATGTGCAAATGAAAATGCGCAAATGAATAGGAAGTTCAAGCTGAGCGTTAATGTAACGCATAGAGTTATGGTGCTGTCAGTGTGACAGTAGAGTCAGTGGTAGAGGTGGAGTGTGAGGAGTGTCAGGGGGGATTCAGGCCTTGTTGATATGGCTGACAGCAGACGGGAAGAAACTGTTCTTGTGGCGTGAGGTTTTGGTCCTGATGGACCGCAGCCTCCTGCCAGAGGGGAGTGTCTCAAAGAGTTTGTGACCGGGATGGGAGGGATCAGCAACGATCTTTCCTGCACGCCTCAGGGTACTGGAGGTGTACAGGTCCTGAAGAGACGGGAGGTTGCAGCCAATCACCTTCTCTGCTGACCGAATGACACGCTGCAGCCTGCCCTTGTCCTTGGCGGTGGCAGCAGCGTACCAGATGGTGATGGAGGAGGTGAGGATGGACTCAGTGATGGCTTTGTAGAAGTGCACCATCATTGTCTTTGGCAGACTGAATTTCTGCAGCTGCCGCAGGAAGTACATCCTCTGCTGTGCTTTCTTGATGAGGGAGCTAATGTTCAGCTCCCACTTGAGGTCCTGGGAGATGATTGTTCCCAGTTCCCAATTAACTTAGCTTAGCATAAAGACAGAAACAGAATATGAGGAAGCACCAGTACATCTGAAGCCCACTAATTAACACTGTGTTTGTTGGACTCTCTTGAGCAGGCACAAATTCCAGAAAGGCCCACTCAAGAATTTCTACCACTTTAGGCCCTGTAAAACCAAAGCTCATCATTTTTATGCTGTTGTTTTGGAATATATTAATCAAATGAGCAATGGCATGTTATTAGTGTGCTTTAGAGGCGCTAGAAGGTGAATTTTATAAACTTTGGACTGTTTCCAGTCTTTATGCCAATCTACGCTAACTGACAGTTCACACAATAGCGATGTAGACCTTCTGTATTTGCACACGCAATCTCACACACATACTCTGGTCCGAGGCTCTGCAAGTTTACTCTGCCTTGTACCAAAGTTTACAACTTCAGTGAGGTGGCTCTGCACTTCTAGTCAAATAACAATAACATGTTGCTCACACATCCTGCTTGTTTAGTGCATGACAGCTGTATTGCTTTACTGCTACCGCTTAGTCATGGAGTTTGACATGGATATTTATAATAATTACTTTACTACTTTACTTAACTAACTTAAATGCAGCTTCATATCAAAAGAAACTGTGCTACCCCTGTGTATTCTCTTCATACCTGTGATTCTTTGTTGTCTGTCTGTTGTCTGTATTCCACAGATACAGACAACAAAACAGTAGTGCTGATGTTATGATGTAGATATAATCACTGGTGTGTTTCATTAAAAATAGGAAAGACTCTAGATGACACAATGCTGCAGCCTCTCTTGAAACGTGTGTGAGAGGTGCTACTCATTCTGGCAGTGTGTCTGCTCTAACCTGTTTACTTGGATGCTGAATTTAAAAGCAAGACATTCTGTTTTCTGATTCTCCAGGCGACAACAGTCTGTCTGTCTCACCCACTAACACTGTAACCCAGTGTTGGGCACGTCACTAAAGTAATTAGTTATAGTTACTAGTTACTTCTCCCAAAAAGTAATTGAGTTAGTAATGGAATTACTCCACTATAAAAGTAACTAGTTACCAGGGAAAGTAACTATCACTTTTAATTATCCCCCTTTTGAGCTCAGCATTCATTTTAGTGTACTCAGCATCCATGTATTTAGAAAATGTCTTTCTTGCATGGTGGACCGGCACCTGCTCTTCCCGGTATTTTACCAATGAGGCTTCTGAAGGAGTCTGAGTCAGCTGTTTATAGCAGGAGCATGTTCTCTTTGCATTCAGCTCAGCTGTGTCACAAGTCTTTATGAAGCTGGAGCAGAAAAATCCAGCTTTAGCTGCTCGGACAGCTCGGTGTCCGTCTTTGTTAGCAGAGCTCATGTTAGCCACACCTAGCCTGCTGTCATCACCAACAGTGTCAACAGCGGTGTTGTTGGCCACTAGTGTTATAGAAGCATGTGCTGTTCAGAGATGCTTCACTAGATTAGAGTTGCTTACAACGGACATGGAGATTAAAGTGGTGTCTGTACTTCCACTTTGAAAACGTTAACTTTCTCTCTGGACTCGCCTTGCTGAAGCTCACCTTTGCTAGTTTGTGTGTAAGAGGCTGCTGTGTGTGTGTGTGTTGTTTGTGTGTAATCTGAACACTGCCTCTGATTGGCTTATGAACTCTCACTCTACCTTAGAGAGCCAATCATCATCACTGATGCGGTTGACTCGCCGCTCCCTCCTCCCTCACCAAAGCTGCAGCATCTGTGGCTGAGAGCCGAGTCAGACAACAACAGCGTCAATGAGCAGCTTCAGTTTGTAACGCAACACATTTAATTGTCAGTAACAGTAACAGTGTTGTTACGATGGAAATAGTAATTAGTTAGATTACCTGTTATTCCCAACACTGCTGTAACCCATGTAGCTGTGAGAGCTGGAATTAGTTGTTAATAGTGACTTAACATATAATTTCTCCCTTTCTTTCTTCAACTATATTAAGGAGAGCTCAGGTTGGAACGCTCAAAATGTCATTTAATTAGCTGCCACTGTCTTAGGCCACGCACCTTCACACATTTAATGAAGTTAAAGTATCTACTGTCATCTGTTTCTTCTTAGTTTCAAGGTCAGCCAACTGAAGTGATTTTGAGTTAAGTACTGTGGATCTGCACTGAGATGGGGCAGCTTGATTATCTTTATTATCCACAACCAGATAACTCATTGTTGCATGTGGAAGTTCTTGATATTTGTTAATTGTCTGCATATTTACTAAAAAAAATATTGTAAGATCTGCTGCAAATCACATTACAAATCATTTTTAGTTTAGTTATAATCATAACATTTTGGGAAACAAGTTAAGATCCATTTGTATTATTTTTTGTTTCATGTAATTTCACATCTATCTTAACATCTTTGATTCTGTTACATGCAATGTAGTATACTTAAAAAAGCTTGTGGCTGGAGTGTTTTTTTTTTTTTCTTTTTACTTGTCCAACAATTTTGTCATTAACCCCAATCCAAGTGCTGGTTGACTCAAGTCCCTGTACAGAAAGAAGGATAATGACTGAAAGCTGACTTTACCTGATTGTTTATGAAGAGACACATCTAAACAGAGTTTCAGACAGGCAGTGTAGTGCAATTTTCCACTTTTATTGTGAAATGGAAAACCTCACACACAGGGGGCAAAGCTGTGCTGAAACCTATGATATTAGGTTATCAATTTTCAGACACTAAGATAAAGTTTAGAACAATTGTGGGGTCAGAAGTTTGGAACCACATGTAAAGAGTACTGAAACTTCATCAGACTTTCACTGACAGTGCTGTAGAACCTCCTGGAATTATTTCAGAGATCTACAATGAAGGATTTACAAACTAGCGTGATTCATACAAGGGACGTTCGTAAAAAGCAAGAGCTCTTGTCTGTCTACTGGACACTATCTTGAGGAATCCCTGGATTTTGTTCTGAAAGTGGAAAAAAAATGATGAAGCTGATCCAGGAATTTATTCACAAGGATATTTAAAGTAATTTACAAAAATGGCTGATGCATAATGCAGTTTGATCTGTCTCCGATTGGGACAGTCAGCTCCTTTAGGCAGGCCTGCGGCTATTCGGAAGGCCTTGCATTGGTAATGCCCTTTGGGAAGTTGGACACTAGCTGACATCATCCATAATTTTTTTAGCTTGAGAGTCCTGAACCGCACCAGATAAAAGAGGCTGAAGCTGAAGCAGTCTCCCTTTGTGTCTTCACCTTGCCCAGTTTTGGAAATAGACATAGGCCTATTTGCTCTCGTAATATTTATGGTGCTTGTTGCTGTGATAAGGCTGATAAGATGAAGGTTTCAGTCTGATTTAACCAATAAAATGCTTGCACTGCTATGTTTCCATATCAGCTCCTGTCAGCTAAAAAAACATTTGGAGAGGTACATCGTCTTATCATAAATGGTGTAATGCATCTTTATGATGCCTGCTTTTTGTGCGGCTTTTCCCCTGCAAAGTGTATGCACTCCCATGCAAAGCAGATATGGTGGACAAGTTCATTGGTATATTCAAAGCATTTTAAAATAAGGAAAGCCCACACTGTGATCATCAATAGGCTGACACAATGTTGTGGTAGTGGAGCAGAGAGGTTAAAATAATATCTAAATCAGGAAATTCTGGGAAGTGTGAGAATTAAATGATTCATTCCTGTTCGATGGAATTTGCTATTGCACTTCTTCCTGACACGCTGTAACTCTCCTGCCAGATGATGGGCCTCTTGGAAGTTGTTTTCACAGGGGTTCTTCTTGCTCTACAACCAGGTACCACAACACTGGGACATGATATTACCATTAGTATGCAAAGAGATGCTATGGACCTTTTTTTTCATAAACCTTGGGCTTGTTTGCTTCGACTCATTGTCAGATTTCTGTCTGACAAAGTGGGTAATTCAAATGAGGCCTTGGGGCAAAACAATGCAATTTTAAAATCAATATCATATAATATCTACAGTTATAATAGATGTAGTGTGTGTGTATCTAGCATCCCAGGAGACTTGTACATTCAGTGTGAAATATGCAGTGTATAAAGGTGTGATCCATCCAAAATGACTGGAATTAGGAAGCAAGAAGCTAGTAATTTTTGTTTTGCTATGTATTTCTTGTAAACAGGCCAGAGAGAGACATTTCGTCTGAGCAAGAAATGAGACAAAAGTATTTTAATCTTAGGACTGTTCCCTTATTTTCTCATACATACTTCACTGTCAAAATGAGATGGGAGGATAGAGACAAAAGCTAAGCAGGGGATTACACCAATAAACCCAATATCATGATCAACAAATGTTGTACCATGTTGTTGAGGTCTTTATTATATTGTCATGATTTAGGTCATCTCAGAGTTAAGAGTCTAGGTAAATACGAATAAACGCTAGATACCGTTCTTAGTGAATGCCTAAATCTTAACATTAGGTATTACTGTCCACACAATAAGCTTACCTCTGCACAGGGAGAATAGACTAAATGTTTTAATAAGCATTAAAATAAACCACGTGCCTCTACAAGATTGCAACCTTGGATATACTGTACCTTGGGGTAAACTTTTCTGGAAGTTAAAGCATTTTTGGCTGCACAACCTGCAAAGCAATTTCAGTGTAGACACTCTATGTTACATCTGTCTCAGCCACTCCCTCTACTTCCAGGGGTTAATTGCTCTTTCCCCAGTTTCTCCCTCTGTCCTCGTGTGTGTATGTGTGTGTGTGTGTGTGTGTGTGTGTGTGTGTGTGTGTGTGTGTGTGTGTGTGTGTGTGCGCGCACGCATCAGGTGTGCCGGAGACAGAGCAGACTGGTAACCACCAGCTGCACCCTATCCTGTAATCAGCCTGCCTTCTTATGCTCAGCCCTGCCACCTCCATGCTGCCAGATCGTAGCCACTGTTAAGTCAGTATACTGCACTTCAAGCCTTGTACTTTGTTCCTAGCTTTGAACTTGTTGTAACCTTGATCTCCACTTTAGACTTTTGTCTCTGCTCTGCCCTCCGCCCCCGACCTCCTGCTCCCCTCATCTGCTCCGTGAGCCACGCTCTGGATCCAGCCTCCCAGACTGCTCCCCCCTCCGGAACTCTCCCCTTTCACGGACTCTCCCTGTTGGGATCATCCCAGCCTGACCTCAGATCCAACCTTGTTACAATAAACTAATTTGGTTTGAACTCTACCTCTTACCGCCTGTCTGTATCCACATTTGGGTTCCCTGTTTCGTAACAGTAAGATCTGACCAGCATGAACCAAGCAGACCGCAACTCCACCCCACCCCCCATGGAGTCTGGCTTATCTCAGTCAGCCCCGGATCTGATCTGCCAAGCCCTTGACTGTCAACGAGCCCAACATAGTCAAGTCCTGCAAACACTTACTGCTCAGGTAGCGGAGATATCGCAGACCCTGGCTAACATCTTGCATCTCCACGCCCAGAGGTCTCCGCCAGCTCCCAGCCCACCGCAGCCACCCCACAGCGATTCATCCCCGCCCAGTGAGCCCTATGTGTTGCCTCCTGAACCATATGATGGTAACCTTGGCACTTGCAGAGTTTTTTGACGCAATGAGCTGGTGTCACACAAGGAGCCTGACGGTGTGGATGAACTCATCTCCCTGGCCATCTGCATCGACAATCGTCTCTGTGAGCATTGGAGGGAGAAAGCGGGTCAGGTAACTATTGCACCTTACCTCACCCCATCGTAGGAGCCTGTACAACCTCTCACGCCCTGAGCGGGAGACCATGGAAGACCACATCTGGGAGTCACTGGCCCCAGGAATCATCAGGCACTCGTCTTCTCCAGTGGGTGCAGGTTTTTTCTTTGTGGGGGAAAAAGGATGACCCTGTACTGACTTCCAGGGATTAAACAATATAACTGTCAAGAACAAATATCCTCTGCCTCTCATTGACTCTGCTTTTTCCCTTCTCCATGGGGCTAAGATTTTTTCAAGCTGGACCTGCGGAATGCTTACCACCTTGTTCACATCAGAAAGGGGAAACAGTGGAAGACAGATTTCAATTCACCCCTCAGTCGCTTTGAGTATTTGGTTATGCTGTTTGGTCTCACTAATGCCCCTGCAGTCTTTCAGGCTCATAAATGATATGTTCAGGGTTATGTTTGGACATTTTGTGTTATTCTCATCTTCTCCATGGACATCAAAACTCTCCAGCACCATGTCCGTCAGGTACTCCAATGGAGAATAAACTTTTTGTCAAAGCCAAGAAATGTGACTTCCACATTATCACTGTGTACTTTTTGGGATATGTCATCACCCAGGGACAGGTGCAGATGGATAATACCAAGGTCACAGCTGTAACAGAGTGGCCATCACCCACCACCCTGAAACAACTGCACTGGTTTTTGGGATTTGCTCATTTTTATCTTTTACTCGTAACTATAGTCGCCTGGCAGTCCCACTCACTGCTTTAACCTCCACCTCCTCTCCTTTCCATTGATCCCCTCAGGAGGAGGCTGCTTTTTTAGATCTCAAGTGATGTTTTAACTCTGCTCCTGTTGTCAGACAGGTGGATCCTGAATCCTGACCTCCAGTTCAACATGGAGGTGGATGTTTCTGACACCGGAATAGGTGCCATTCTCTCGCAATGATCTCCTGCTGACCAAAAGCTTCACCCATGTTCTTTCTTTTCTCGCAAGCTATCTCCAGCTAAAAATTTTGATGTTAGCAATCCGGGACTTCAGTTAAACTGGCCCTGAAGGAGTGGCGATACTGGCTAGGGGGAGCCAGACAGCCCTTATTTGTATGGACAGCCTACAAGAATCTATCCTACATCCAGATGGAGAAACGACTGGCAAGCCAGATGGGCAGTATTTTTTGGAGGGTTTGACTTCACCTTAACCTATCATCCTGGTTCCATGAAAATCAAGCCAGATGCCCTCTCCCGTCAGTTCACCGCCTAAGCCTCCTCTGAGCCTGAGACCATCCTGTCCTCCTCATGCATCATTGCTTCAGTTACCTGGGTGATAGAGTCCTGCATACTTCAGGCTCAGAGGAACAAACCCGATCCAGGTACCGATCGCTATAATTGTTTGTTTGTCCCTGACTCTGTCCGTTCTGATGTCCTCCAGTGGGCCCATTCTATCAGACTCACCTGTCACCCTGGAGTGAATTGAGCTCTTGCCTTCCTCCGCAAGCGCTTCTGGTGGACCACGATGGATAAGGAAACCAACGATTTTGTCTCTGCCTGATCGGTCTGTGCCAGGAACAAGACTTTCACTAAACCCACATCCGGACCGCTTCACCCTCTACCTGTACCTACTTGCCCTTGCCCTCACACATCACCCTGAATTTTGTTACTGGTCTTCTTCCTTCAAATGGTAACACAATCATTGTCACAATCATTGACAGATTTTCTAAGTCAGTTCATTTCATTCCCCTGCCCAAACTGCCATCCTCCAGGGAGACTGACTGATGAACCATGTTTTTCATTTACAAGGTATATCTACTGATATTGTGTCTGACAGGGTAACCTAGTTCATCTCCCAAGTTTGGAAGGCTTTCTATTCAGCACTTGGCTGTACAGTTAGTCTCTCTTCTGGATTTCATCCTCAGACTAACGGCCAGACAGAGCGGGCCAACCAGGAATTGGAGGCAGCCCAGCATTTTGTAGTTTACGCCAAGCTGACCCATTGGAGTTCCCAGGTGTCATGGGTTAAATACGCCCATAACTCCCTGACCCATGCCTCTTCAGGTATGTCACCTTTTAAATGCTGCCTTTGTTAACAAAGAAGGAGATATTGCTGTGCCTTCTGCTCAGGACCACTTACACCCTTGCCGCTGCAAGGAGGAAAGCTCGCGCAGCCTTTCTACGTGCTCCTGCTAGGGCTGAGACTTTTGCCAACTATGCACTGTTACAGTACATCTGCCTCAGCCACTCCCTCTACTTCCAGGGGTTAATTGCTCTTCCCCCAATCTCTCCCCCTGTGTGCGTGTGTGTGTGCGTCAGGTGTGCCGGAGACAGAGCAGAGTGGTAACCCCCAGCTGCACCCTATCCTGCAATCAGCCTGCCTTCTTATGCTCAGCCCTGCCACCTTCACACTGCCAGATCATAACCACTGTTAAGCCAGTATATTGCACTTCAAGCCTTGTACTTTGTTTCTGCTCTGCACTCTGGCCCCTGATCATCTGGACCTGCTCCCAGTCCACGCACAGAGAAAGAAATTATCTTCCAGTGTACAGTATTTACAAATGATATGATCTGTAATCTCATCATTCCAGTATGATTACAAATTGTTTGGTTATTTAACCCTCTGAGGTCAATTGACGTGCCAGCCTGTCCAAATCATGTGACCAATTTAAGATGACGTAGCAGTGAGATGGAGCGTGTGAGTCTCGGTTCTGACTTAATGTGTTTGAGCAGACTTCAAACTATATACCAGTTTCTAAATTGTGTTGATAGGCCAAGTAAAACCGGATTTGCGATATATTATGTACGGCACACTTTTTCGCTAATGTTGCCATCACGTTTGCTGCACGTTTGGTAGAGAAGAGACGGTAAAATTGGGCTTTTCTCACGAAAGTGTCCACAAGCAGGAAGTGCAAGCAAAAAAAAACATATTCTTATTGGTGGAAAAAGGCACCACACCAGCCAATCACAAAATGATATGGCAAGCCACGTGATTTGGTTGCTGAGGGACAGGGGGAAAATGTGGGAGGGAAATCAGCAGTAACGGTCACAGAGACAGCGATAGAGATAGCGAGTTTTGAGAGATGAGAGATTTGTGACATTTAGTGTGTTTGGAGTGCATAGTTAATGTGTTATGTAGTGTTTAGTGTGGTGTGTTTAGTGTGTAGTGGAGTCGTTTTTTTTGTTTAATGAGTCAAAAAAATGAGACCGCTGAATGTGGAGCAGGCAGTGCAGCTCTTCATTGAGCTGGAGGGAGCTCAGGCAGACCTGAGCCTGAGGCATTGTCTGCATTTAAATGTAAATAGTTACATATAACTTTATAAATTTCACAAATTTAGCAAACAACAATTTCTATTTGCATTATAAGTAATAAAAATGGTTCGTTAAGCATATTTGTGGTTTTCACAGTGAAAAAAATTACTTTTTTTGCTCTTAACCCTTAACTCGTATCAGTAGGGGAGTGAATGGATGTGGTAAAAGTAGCGGGGTGGTGAGAACAGCACTGGGACCAGCGTTAGTGTTCATTCTTTCTACCGCGTCGGTCACGTAGCCTCCATCCGCAGCAGTGGTGCAGCTATGCGACGCAGCAGTGTTCACAAAGCACAGAGAACACACAAGTCCAACTCTTCTCACAACACTAGAGGGGATAGCAGGGGGAGATGTGGGCTAAGTGTCTGTAGAAGGGCTGATGGGTTTCGTAGGGGAAATAGGGGAAGGCAGAACAGGGCTGGACAAGATGATGATGATGATGATGATGATGATGGTAATGGTGGATGTAGTTCTTATTCTCTCTGTGCCTTGCAATGAGAGGCTCCACAATCTACAAATACTGCAAAATTTTATCTGAATAGATGGCACAGATAAGGCCTCTGCAGCTAAAAGATGCCTACTGTTATATAATAATAATAATAATAATAATAATAATAATAATAATAATAATAATAATAAAGAAGAGAAGAGAAGAGAAAACAAGAAAAAGGGAAGAAAAAAAGACAAGAAACAGAAAAAGTGTCCTGGGGTGGGTTGTGGTGGGTAAAAAAAAAAAGAAAACACATACTGTTTACATGAGTTTTGTGGTGTAGTAATAGTTCTAGTTTACGACTGTTGGCTTAGAATTTACTTTTTCCCTGTTCACTTGATGTGTGGACAACATAACAAATGGATGGAGGGGATGAATCTGATGAAATAAGTTCAACTCTTTCAAAATATCAGGTATTTCATAGAAATGACATGATCCAATATGGCCGCCACCATATGACGTCATAATATGCAAATTAGATGGGGAAATTAAGTTATCAAAAGAATTTAGCTTGGTCAAAAAATGCGAAAATTATTAACAAACAAATTTCTGTTGCTGGCTATAAACGTGTAAACTGTTTGACATCTCGGTCAAACTAAATGCTATTTTCTCACTTAAACGGCTACACTGATTTTTGCAAAATTTGGTTGGTGTGATGTAGGGCCAATCCTGAGGCCAGATCTTGAAGGTGGTCATGACAGGTCAATGTTGGCGTGGCTTATTACAAGATAAACAACAAACATTAATTTCAGACAAACTATTATGCTGAGAGCTTTGAAATTTGTATGGTCCATATGGAATAGGACACAGTTCTTCCATACCAAAAATTTCACATGCACCCCACTAGGTTGCGCTATAATGGATGCAATCACATTTTTGCCTGTAACTCCCACTTTTCAAATAACACATTCGCAAAACTTATATCCATTTTCCTGAACAGAGCTGGGTTTTCTGACATAGGACAAGCCCACTTCTGCTGCACATTTCGTTTTCTAAATCGCCACATATGTAAAACCTACTTTTTCGTCCTCCTCCTTGGGAATTTGTCCCATCTGCCTGAAACTTGGCACGTACACTCTTCAGCTTGACCTCATCTAAAATTATCAAAAGAATTTTGCTCAGTCAAAAAATGCGAAAATTATTAACAAACAAATTTCTGTAGCTAGCTATAAAAATGTAAACTGTTTGATATCTCGGTCAAACTAAATGCTATTAACACCAAATTTGAGATCCTTGGTAACCATGACACTGGGAAGGGATGATCCAAATTTGGCAAATGTTGGCCACTAGGGGGCATTAAAAATATGGCAAGTTCATATCTCCCGAACAGCTACACTGATTTTTAAGAAATTTGGTCAGTATGATGTACGGCCAATCCTAAGGCCATATCTTGAAGGTGGTCATGACTGGTCAATGTGGGCGTGATTTAGTACAACAAATCCAAATCCGCACACATTCAGCCTTTGGCACTTCAGGTGCACTTCCTATTACGGCAAATACCATGGCTCAGACGTTGGCCTGTGTCCTCACTTTTGCCCCAAGCCCGACATTCATTGGGGCCAACTTTCATGGGCTCTGCGGTGCGCAGTGTCCGAGTCATTCAGACGTCTAGCAAAGCCAAAATTGTTACAAAAACATATTCTTATGATCATATTATTCTTTGTGTGGCAGGAGGTGGCAAAAAGCGATGGTACTACGAGATGCTGTAGTACTCCGCAACAGGAGACAACAAATTACCTTTTCAGCTTTTTTTTTTTTCCAGCGTATCTCAGCCAGTGTATGTGTATATATTTAACAGAGATGTAAATTTAAATGATTTTGACTTGGACTAAAGTCAAGTTAACTCACTTATTTGATGATATGCAACTTCACTTGGGGGTGAAGCAACGTCTACCAAATTGGCATATGACAATATTCAGTGTGGCATTGTTTTTGGGGAGTTCCTGTATTTCTGAATATGATGTAGTCCTCTTAGAGTTTCCATACAGCAGGTGTTGCTCTTTAGCTCACTCACGTAGTCACCACTGTTAAGCACTGTCGCACTGACACCACCTCGAGTTGTCTCGAGTCACCACTGGCATACATCCCCTTCCAGGGTTCAAAATAGTCTTGGTCTCTGCACTGAATGTCTGTAACTTAGCTGTTTTTAGCCTCAGAAATTGAAGCTCAGTGTGAGATCAGTCAGGAAGACTATGTTATTAATCATTCATTCACAACTCTCTCCCTTTCTTATTCTCTCTCTCTTCCCACTTCTTAATCTGCTGTCTACGGGTGTTTACTCCTTCAGTTAAACCAGCCATGCCAATCACCTCCAGTCCTCATATCCACTGGCTGGGTCATCACCACCATGAGAGTATAGGCTCCATCAGGGAGTTACCTGTACTACTCAATACTTCACCCCGAACTACTAAACACGAAACACTCATATTTCTCATCAGATAAACACTTATTAATTCAAAACAAAATCTCTTCCGATTGAGACAAAGAGAAAGAGAAAGAGAAAGTGCAGATAACAATAGGGTGAAACATGCTGACAGTGGCCCATAGAAGGAAATAAAAAAAACACTGCTGACACAAATATATCTGAGTGTCTTGGCTTTGCCTAACTGGGCTGTTTCACAAAGAAAATATTAAACAGGACACAGAGACGTAATGTTGCATTAAGCAGCAAAATACTTATTTTTGCTTTATTTAACTCCCACATAATAATAATAATCATAATAATAATAGATTCAATTTATATAGCACCTTTCAGAGTACCCAAGGACACTTTACAAAGTAGAACAAACACATATGAAAACAAACAAAACAAAGAATAAATGGAGCACATGTCAGTCAGCATGGAGGGAACAGCTGCACCGCATATCTCTGCCAAGACCCAACAGTCCCCTTTAGTTCAATCGAGCCTTATCCAATATCAGATAAAAAGTATTTAAATTTAAGTTCCGAATTTATTTTGATCCCTATCAAATTGTACTCACAATTTATATTATTTAATAATACCAGCCACTTAAAGGTGCCATTTTGTTTGATCGATGTTCCCTGCAGAATTGTATTGTATTTTATTAATGTCAAAAAACACCTTATCTTGTAATGTTAAAGAAATTGAGAGAAGAACCCCTGCATCTGTCCCTCTATCTGGATCTGCACCAACACATAAGGTGCTCTATTCTGAGACCCATCCTCCTTAAGTTTTGTGGAAATATATTCAATAGTTATTGTGTAATCCTGCTGACCAGCCAACCAACCAACCAACCAACCAACCAACCAACCAACCAATCCAAAAATAGGCAGGGGAGAAAACGTAAGGAGTAGATTTGATAGTATATTTAGTATATTAATTGTAATTCTTTTTTAACAGGTTACATAAACCTGGTAATTGATATCATAATTAAGACCACTCAGCAGATAAGACTGCAGCAATTTGGGCAGTAAAAGAACTGATTTATGATTAGACTTAACTTGCCTAAGAGATACATAACTTGAGTCACTAATGGATTTCATTTTATTGAATATCTATCTATCTATCTATCTATCTATCTATCTATCTATCTCTCTCTCTCTCTCTCTCTATATATATATATATATATATATATATATAAGGACCAGTGCTTGATGATCTCCGAGACAGGTTTATTATGAGGCCCAGACTCAGACATTTTTTTTAACCTGTACTCAAACCTGAGCAAAAAGAGGGGTGTAAATTAACAACTTAAGGTCAGAAGAGCTACATTGCGATCAGGTACTGATAGGCAGGTCTTCGTACTTGTCTTCTCAAGAGTTGGACTTGGAAAATATTAAATGTTGCTTTATTTATTGAGAGTACTTTTCAGCCAATTTCATTTTCCCTCTTTGTTTAGATGAGTTCTGCTTCTAGTATTCACCTCTACTTTGTGATGCTTCATATGAGGAGAGCAATACCAATACGGACGCCTTTTATAGGGCATGAACAGTGCCTTTTCATTCACTTTTTCTTAGCTACTGATATGTGAGTCCACAGCTCCATAAGTTGAGTGTTATTCAATTAACTAGTTACATTCAGAAATGTATTTTTTTTTTACTTATTTTACTCATTATTATGACAGCTGTCACCTAAAAGATATCATTTGCTGAGATCACTACATTTTTGTCAACCGTAGAACCTCTGTATCCCTATGCAGTTGCGCTAATGCATAGGGATACGGAGGTTCGATACACTGTTAAGTTTCGTTTTTACCGAAAGTAAACCTCTCATCCTGCAGCTGGGCCTCGCACTGTACTTCGCCACTCGCAGATCGCCTGTTGCCCAGCTGCACTAATGTGAAGGTTCTACGGTTGAGAAAATGTAGTGCCAAAAGAAAGGGCGGTCTGATGACAACGCAAAGCTGTTTTAGGTGGTTTATTTCACTTTTTCTCTGGACCACGTTCACTGCAGTACAAAGCTGAGCGTCCGGGCTGAAGTGGCTCTCTACTTCTACAAACTGAGGCTGCACTGATCGGTGATTATGGTAGGGAATAGATCGACTATAGATATGTACTTTATATGACCCCACTTCAAAAACCACGAACTATCCCTTTAAGACCTTCACTTTAGTTTTAGTGGGGGAATCATCAACTTTCTTAACAAGATCAGTGAATACTGATCAATACTGATCATGCTAATGATCTGTTAGGTCTGAGAATATTATACCAGAATCAATACAAGCTTTGTGAGAATTTGTGAGGATATTGTCGATTATTGTTCTACTAGACTCTGTAACTCTAGTGAAAGTATTGATTGTAGGAAAAAATTAAAAGGAATGTAAAATATTAATGAAGTCATTTGTCACAATATCATCCTTAACAAGGTCTTTGTTAAGGTCCCCACAAATTAAACATGTTGTATTTGTTTTGTTTATACAGTATGGGTTTTTTCTAAATTACTTTTGAAAATGTCAATATTAGAGTCTGGTGGCCTGTAAATTACTCCAACTATAATGTTTTTACTACTTTTTGCATCTCTCTCTATAAATAGAGAATCAGAGTGACCATCGGCAATAAGAAATTCATCACAAATGCTAACTGCAGCATACAAACTGACTCCTCCTCCTGCTCTACCAAATCTATTTCTGTTGTATAATTTATATCCATCAAGATTAAGGGTGTCCATATAAGATCGTCCATTTAGCCAGGTTTTGCTGCAGTGACATTAAAGCTCTGGCCTATGCTTGTTAAAAGGGAAACAAAGTCATCATGATGCTTGTTTAGACTCCTAATGTTAAGATGCAACAATGAAAATATATTATCATAACTTAAGTGCTTCAACTGGTCTGGCAAAACTTGCCTACTATTTAGCTTCCCATCATTACAGAGACAAAACTGTTCAAACTCATCATAATCTTCAGTACAATCTGAGTCATTAGATCCCATACAACGCAAACTTGAGATAATAATTCAATGTTGGGTGACAGATGAGAGGAACTAAGACCTCATGTTGCTTCCTATTACTCTACTAAAAGCTCATTTAAGTTCCATCACCTAACTTCTTCTTACAGAAAATAAAAACAAACACATGCAATGTTATTACCACATGTTAACACGGGAAGCCTCTAGTGAACTTTAAACATACTTTTGGGCTCATTGTATCAGAGCAGGTCTGTCCAAAATTGGCTCTAATTCTGTTCTTCGTGGAGCATCTCACCAAGTGAGTAAGGCCTTTAACTCCTGTCTGCTCTGCCATATGCTTTTACACACTGTGTCACATTTCCTATTTTCATTATAGAAATAATACTAAAATTGTAATCCTTTGGCTTTGTAGGGTTTTATGTTGGCTACTTTTAGGATTTTTATGTGGGTTTCTTGTGGGGTTGTTTCTTGTGGGGTTGGGGTATTTGCATGTGCTTGTGCAAGCCAAGCAAGTTACTTGTAAGGTTAATTAACAGAAGCTCCTAAGTGGTTTTGATTTTGAATCCCCCAGAAACTCCCTGCAGCAGGCTGGAGAGGAGGTTTGCGATCAGGATTTTGTCTTAAGTGGCTCTCCCACCCATGTGCTCATATGAATCACTCCATCATTTTGGCTTTCAGATCAAATAATACATGTGCAAACCTGTGCAGGGGCTAATCTGGATTACTAAAATCACATTTTAAGCTCTAGAAAGTCATATCCTCTTTTCAGATATGATAAAGTCTTCCAGCACAACCATACCATGTTATTGGTGATGCTGGACCCTTTGCAGTGAATTTGTAAAGTCATGTCACAGGCTTCCATCAAAGGGATAAATTTGAAGTGGATTTAGTGTAGTGCTTGGCAATCACTCCTCTGTCTGTGTCCAGACTCAAGACAGAGGTGGAAGCTTGGTCGTCAATATTCTCTCTTGCCCTCTGTGCCTTTCCTCCCCCTTTCAGTCTTGTGAGAGACAGATAATTGCTTTATTAGATAAGGTGCACTGGACCCACCAGATCTAATTCTGCGCCTTGTTCAAAGTGGGAAATCATCGTTCCCCTAAACCTACAGTTTCAGGTTAAACTATGAGAAGATATGGTTTCTGATGAGCTTTAGATTCAAATTACAATTAATCAAAATTTTAGTCAGACTGCAGTTTTTAATAAAAAGTCTTAAACATGCTTTGATAGTCAAAAGTAATTTGTTGACACAGCCTGGAACGTGATACACTATATTACCAAAAGTATTCGCTCACCTGCCTTTACTCATTCTATGAACTGAAGTGCCATCCCATTCCTAACTCATAGAATTCAATATGATGTCGGTCCACCTTTTGCAGCTATTACAGCTTCAACTCTTCTGGGAAGACTGTCCACAAGGTTGAGGAGAGTGTTTATAGGAATTTTTGACCATTCTTCCAAAAGCGCATTGGTGAGGTCACACACTGATGTTGGTCGAGAAGGCCTGGCTCTCAGTCTCCGCTCTAATTCATCCCAAAGGTGTTCTATCGGGTTCAGGTCAGGACTCTGTGCAGGCCAGTCAAGTTCATCCACACCAGACTCTGTCATCCACGTCTTTATGGACCTTGCTTTGTGCACTGGTGCACAGTCATGTTGGAAGAGGAAGGGGCCCGCTCCAAACTGTTCCCACAAGGTTGGGAGCATGGAATTGTCCAAAATGTTTTGGTATCCTGAAGCATTCAATGTTCCTTTCACTGGAACTAAGGGGCCAAGCCCAGCTCCTGAAAAACAACCCCATACCATAATTCCTCCTCCACCAAATTTCACAGTTGGCACAATGCAATCTGAAATGTACCGTTCTCCTGGCAACCTCCAAACCCAGACTCGTCCATCAGATTGCCAGATGGAAAAGCGTGATTCATCACTCCAGAGAACGCGTCTCCACTGCTCTAGAGGCCAGTGACGGCGTGCTTTACACCATTGCATCCGACGCCTTGCATTGCACTTGGTGATGTGTGGCTTGGCTGCAGCTGCTCGGCCATGGAAACCCATTCCATGAAGCTCTCTGTGTACTGTACTTGGGCTAATCTGAAGGTCACATGAAGTTTGTAGCTCTCTAGCAATTGACTGTGCAGAAAGTCGGTGACCTCTTTGCACTATGCGCTTCAGCATCCGCTGACCCCTCTCCGTCACTTTACGTGGCCTACCACTTCGTGGCTGAGTTGCTGTTGTTCCCAAACGCTTCCATTTTGTTATAATAGAGCTGACAGTTGACTGTGGAATATTTAGGAGCGAGGAAATTTCACGACTGGATTTGTTGCACAAGTGGCATCCTATGACAGTTCCACGCTGGAATTCACTGAGCTCCTGAGAGCGGCCCATTCTTTCACAAATGTCTTGTTTCACAGTCTGCATGCCTGAGTGCTTGAATTTATACACCTGGGGCCAGGCCAAGTGATTAGAACACCTGATTCTGATCATTTGAATGGGTGAGCGAATACTTTTGGTAATATAGTGTATATTTATTTAGCAAGGCAGAGTGGACTATGCAGGCTTCAACATTCTTCTTAATTCGCTCCTGATTTAAAATTGTTTAATTGAGAGTCCTACCATTACTTATGGTAGGATTATGATTATCATTGTTTTTTCCACTTAGTAGCATTAGAGCTATTGTTTTCTAATGGACATTTGGTGAGCATATTTGAAAATTTAACCATGAAGAACCTACGTCCAGATTGCTCCATGTGAGAAATGTAAAGATAAGTGCCTTAGGCTCATAGTGGTATTGTGGTAGATGACTGGAAATACTGACTAGAATGTTATTCTCAGCTAATGTAAGAAAAATTTAGTCAGAATGAACTTCATGCATGCCCTCAGTTGAAAGTTTTCCCCACCACTCATTTTAGATACTACTCTGAAGTTACTCTGTAACTATATAAATTCTTGATTGAAATAGATAGAATATCGCTGTGGTTCTCAAATGTTTTTCACATCAAGGGCTCCTAATCCAACATAAATTAAGACACTGACTCATATTTGATAAAATTGTACCCCAGGTTCCCCTTTCTGAAAAATATTTTCCTTTTAATGTTTCATAACAGAAATTGTATGAAACCCATGACCAAAATAGTCATACATTCTGTTAATGTGGTACTTATGGATAGAATAGTAGCAAAAATAAATGTTCCACCTCTTTTATTGGACCCTCCTACATCAGTTTGAGAACTACAGAATTCCAAATCCTATTAATAATAATGGGAAATTGCCATTTCACAGTGCCAGAATACATTACACAAAACATAGATCAAGTCAATGGGGGCGATTCGCCACAATTGTAAAACATTTAACTTTTCACTTTTATTCAGCGATTTTTTGAGCTACATGTGTAAAAGCTTTTGACCTATGTATTTAGGTCAAAAGCTTTAGTTTTCATAACAAATCTACAGTAGCTCAGTTGAGGAAGTCATTTTACACTGATTTCATCCCAAGGATGAGATCAGGTAACATACACAACAGAGTAATATTATTACACACTTACCATATGAACAAGATGGGGCATTTCTGTCCTTTCTTGTTAACTAGTACACTGATTACACCTTCACAATGTCATCTATGTACTACCAAAATTGATTGATGGAAGTCATGAAAATTTATGAAAGTTATAAAAATATTATTATAGTGATTCATGCAACATTTATAGGGAATTCTGCTAACTCACTTCATGTTAACGGGTAAGCATCGCTGCTGTGGGGAGAAGTACTTTGAGTGTTCTGGAAATGCAGCTGGCAGCTCCTAGTAGCTATTGATCCCAGAATAATCTAGGAGAAGAGACCATGGGGGTGGGCAGCCCCATAGGACATGAGCCAGAACAAGGGTTTTGACTATCTGGTCCGGGGGGGGGGGGGGGGGGGGGCCGTCACCCTGACCAATAGTAGCTCAAAGCTGGGTCTCTTGGAAGTCTTTGCACCTACGTGTGAAAATTCTGGGGAACTGAGTTCAGTTCAGAGTCCATTTTAAAATCCCTAGTTATTTTGAATGACATCTAACTTAGCCTACTGAGCTCAAACTAGGATTTCAGTGTTGAAGTCTAGTTGAAACCAGGGTGATTTCTGTTCAGAATGTCTAAGAGCATCAACATGTCACACAACACAAGTTTGTTTAGTTATGTTAGTAATATCATCCTTTTCCATCTCTAAACTCCCTAACTGGTGATGAATGAATACATGCAGACAGCCATGTGGATTTTAGGTACATAACATACACAACTTTACGTTAAAAAAATACCCCTGGGTCTTAAAACTGGATTTCTAGCTGCCATTTCCCCTGGAATGGGCAAATCCATGATAATGTTTACAGAGCAAGAGTACTGTTCTTGATTAAAAGTGGCTGTATAAGCCAGTGTGATGTCAACAAATTCTGCTGTATCATATCAGTTTGTATGAGTCCTCTGGTTTCCCCTTTTGAGTGATAAATAGAAAGCTACTGTTAATTTTGGCAGCTATTTCAGATTTAATCTTGAGACAAAAATGCCTATTAGTTTTGGTCACATTTTAGTTATTTTAAACCATCAAGCCTTCATTGTAGTCATAAAAAACTTTTTTAGTCAATCTTTAGTCAACAAAAGTCATACATTGTAAGCAACGTTTACTTATTTATTTTTTTAAATTAAATTTCTCTAACCCTAAACTCATTGAAGGAGGTTTAAAAATCTCCACAATCAACAGCTTCATGTTATGCTATGTACTGTACAGTTTGATCAGGCTGGGATATATTTAGAAAAACTTTAAACAACAATTCAACTTGAAGAGAACTGCAATGCCATGTTCAGAGCACCCAGTAAGCTTTTTCTGTAGTTAGTGAAAATAAAGCAAGCTTAATTACAAGCTGCTTGTCCTCCTGTAAACAAACCCACAGATTATAAACATCACAAACAAACAAGAACAATGCTCTTAGATCTATCCCTTTTTGCCAACAAAAAGCCATCATGTTGCTGTTGCTCACAATCTGTTTGAGACAGTATCACATGGGATTCTGCACAAGTCAGTCAATGACAAGGATATATTGTTTATATTTAGACAGATGCACAATTGTCAGTTGTAGGATAAAATCATCATCGAGTCCACCACTAACATTAAAAACAAAACATACATGTCATCACAGTTTTTGTTATAAGATATCGATTTTTCCTTGACTACTTACAATTCATTAATGAAATGAACACAGCTACCAACCACCTGGTGGTATGAAGAGGTATTTTCAGTCACCCAGGCACCGAACATACAAGCTTGTTGTAAGTGCAGCTTTGTGGGGAGACACAGGCAATATGAGTTGATATTTGAAAATTATATGGTGTCAATTGGTGTTCATGAGGCAGTGAAAAAGTTTCAAAAAACTTGCAAGATCTGTGACCTCTTCTAAAGTCATACATTGCTAAAAATCTGCTCTTCAATCTGTTTGTCTGTAGTGGGTTGGGCTAATCCAAAATAGTGAGAACAAGGGGGGTGTTCTGAAGACACATTGTTACCTGTGAAACGGGGTGCTCTGAAAACACCCCCATCAGTACTTTGTACTTTCCTCCTGATGAAGTCAAATATGCCATATGCAGGACACACAGCATTGGTTTGGAGAGGACCCACTGTGTGTTTGCCATAGCAGCATTTAATTAACACACCAAAATTCAACTATCGAACAGAATTTTGGTCAAGCCGGAACGTATCGACAAATAAATCAACCAGTTGACTGAGATTACAGCCCTACTGGCCACACACATGAACACACAGACAGCATGTTGCCTAATCAGATGTTTAATTACAGTCTATTTGCAAATGTTGATGACTTAAATGGGTTTATGGTAGGATTTTGTAACCATGTGTACAGTGGACACAGTTGATCAATGATTTTTTTTTTTTTTTTTTTTTTAAATATCCCTGTAATTACCAAGTATATTTCAGATTAAGCCTTGCAGTAAGACATGTCACACTAAGGAAGGAGCTTTTCCATGCTAATCCACTGTTTCCACTTTTAACCAATATAAAAGAGCTTTACAAAGTGCAAAGAATTAAGGTTAACA
The DNA here is from genome assembly GCF_904848185.1 of Acanthopagrus latus. Taxonomy (NCBI): domain Eukaryota; kingdom Metazoa; phylum Chordata; class Actinopteri; order Spariformes; family Sparidae; genus Acanthopagrus; species Acanthopagrus latus. The sequence goes on along the minus strand of NC_051051.1, from coordinate 17,438,148 downwards.
CCGTCAAATGTGCGGCTTGGTAAATGCAGTCTTCATCAGTGGAGAGTGTTGAAGGTTGATACTTTCTTGTTGCAGGGGGTTCCAGATCGATATCACCAATTATCAGAACATGTTGAGGTAAATGTTGCCAACAAAAGCCCAGAGTTTCTCCCTTTCCAACACTAGGTCAAAGTACCTCAGTACTCACAACAACTTGTTCTTCAGGAGAGGTATTTTGTCATGTGGCCGAGGTGGAGACTCCGGACTGCCCTGATTTCCTCTCACATGTGCCTTAATGTTTAGGTAGTGTTAAAATAAATTAAATAGAACCCATCATTCTCTACCAAAGTTATCTGTGGTGATTGTGGTGCTTCACAAAAACCTTCAAATTCACTACAAATAAAACATTTAAATGATAACCACTCCTTGTCCTTGCAGGCAACTGCTTTAATGAACTAAACCCAATTTTACCAGTGTTAGTACTTGTACCAACAAAAATATATTACATTTTGTATTATTTACTTTTTAAATCACACATATTGCTGCAGCTAACAAATGACTAACCAGGCACTGTTTCAATTATATTTAGAAATCAGCTTCACAGTGGTGGTAATGCCAGTACTAAAACACTTGTCTTTATAGAAATGCATTTTTTTGCTTGGACTCAAGGAGAAACTGCACAGAGGTAATTATGCAAGTCTTTTGAAATGAGAAAGCAAACACATTCTCCAGTGGAATTCTCATTATCGTAAGACTGCAAATACTCTTGATAGACATACACTAGTTCTCTACAGCTATGATGTCATTGACTCAAAGAAACACAAATTAACACAGACAGGACTTTGAGTAACATTGAAAGTTCATAGCTTTATCTTCATCTGTTCATCTTACACAACAAGAAGGCAGTGTTAATTTTGACAACAAATTCTGATTTAGTCTTAGTCTATTATATTATTTTCTCTCATTTTAGTCATCTGAATTCTTTTAGTCTTGGTCTAGTTTTAGTCGACTGAATATCAATAGAGTTCTCGTCTTAGTCTAGTCTTAAGTCTTTTAGTCTTAGTCTAGTCTTAGTGAGTGGTAAATCTCTCTCTCTCTCTCTCTCTCTCTCTCTCTCTGTGTCTCTGTTTCTCTTCCTCTCTCTCTCTCTCCTCTGTAAATGTCGCTTCAATTTGGTGGTGTTTTTGCTCCACATGGTTTGCAGACGGTCTGATTGTCATATGTGAGGTGTGCCCAGATATCAACTCTTCTTCTATTTTCGTCCTTGACCTGGCTCTGCCATTTCTGTTGTTCATGAGGCATGCTGTTGCCCTCGGACCGGGTGCATCGCAAAATGTTAACGCTAGTGTCTTCCTAACGAACAAAGTCAGATGAAATCCGCCAAAGGTATGCAACTAAATATCATGCAAACAACCTAACACTTGTGAAAATGTCCACAAAACAGTGCAAAGTTCTGCAGACTCATCTTTGTTCTCCTTCTGTGTAAATGATGCTGCCTGTTTGGCTTGCCGCAGCTTTTTAAAACGACTCTGCTGCTTCTGCATTGGTCAACCTACCCTCGAGAGATTTGCTCTGATTGGATCTCTTCTCCATTCGTCTCCCCTTACATTTTCATATTGTTTTTATTTGTTGACTAATGTGTCAGTTATATTTCGTCACAGTCTTCGTCATCATATCTGACTTTTTATTTAGTTTAACTTAGTTTTCGTCTGTGAAAAAGGTTTGTTGACGGACATTTTTCTTCATAGTCTTTGTCAACCAAATTAACACTACAAGAGTAGTATGTGGTATGAAAACTGATGGTTTTCTTTTATGATAGTAAATTGCCCTCCTCAGTGACCTCAAAATACAGGGTGTGTGGCTAGGCCAGGTTCAGAGAAGAAAGCTCTCAACTGTTGTCTCCAGACTCTGAAATTAACATTCCATCATCAGTATCAATGAAATTAATTCCACAGTTCAAAAACTGTTAAAATTGAAAGCTTGAGCTGTCGTTAACTAAAATGCTCTTCCATTTTGGTCACTTGAAAGCAGCAAAAAACTTGAAACCTTACAAGGTATGTCACCTTACATAATACACACCTGAGTTTGTTAGCAACAGATACAGAATAATATAATTAATAAATAATGATGGTTCAGGCCATGTGACAAATGGGAGACCATTACTCTCTATTCTGTATTTGGTTTGCTAACTGCTAAATGCTCCACTGTCTTCACCAGCTAACTGTATGTCTGCTGTTTGGTACTGAGCAAGTAGTGTACAGTGGGTTGTTAGAGGACTTTCACTGGACACTAGGTTGATGACAACAAAGACTACAACAAATTTAGGGCCAGAAAACCAAAAAAGAAAAAGAAAAATGAAGGAATGAAGCGAGAAACAAAAACCAGAAAGCATACCACTAGGAGACTGAAAAAACAGACAATGGACACAGGAGAAAAACCCCGGAGAGTAACATAGGATGAACTGATAAAGACATGAGGGAGCACACAGACTATATACAAGTACTAGTTGCAGACAAGACACAGGTGGACATAAAAAAAGGGTGGGAAAACAAACAATGGAAGGAAATATAAAAAGCAAAACATGACACATGAGGATAGAACTTCAAAATGAAACAGGAAACCACATAAGCAAAACCAGAATCATAACAGGGAAAGGCGAAAAAGCTTTGCAAATGTGAAGGGATCTGCAGAGTCGGCTGATAATGCTCTGCAACTAAACAACCACTTTCACATTCAATCTATTGTTTATATAGAAAACATTAATTACTGCAGCTGTAAAACTCAGAGGACATGCCAGTTTGCAGAATATGAACATCTGGTGAATTGAGATAACTATGTGTTGGCAAATGCTATGCATTTACACTTAAATAGTCATGTTGTTGGCATTAGTAGGATGTAAAAAAATGTTGATAGTGATATATCAGCCGAAATACACAAGATTTGCAATGATCCCCAATTGTGGTTATTAAACACTGGGTGAAATCTATCATCAATCAAAATCAGATCATTGTATCCTGGGCTTGAAAGAGGACTCAGATGCAGAGTAGGGATGGTTAAGGCAGGCTTTTATTTTGAAAGTATTTATCTCTGATGCTCTTAAGTTAGTGACAAATGAACCGGCTATGAACCTCAATGCCTAATCTGGGAAAAGCGAGAAAAACAACAAGAGACAGAACACACAAGGAAATAAGCGAGGCAAAAGAACTCAAAGCAAAATACTAAGTAACAAAAAAATCACTCACAGGGAGGTAAAGAAAAAGGCAAAGAACTAAACCACTCTGACACACTTGGCTATGAAAAACTTATAAGAAAAAATCACTCCAACGGAGGAAAGTGAACTGGCTACAAACTTTAAGGGGTTTTTTGAAGTGGGGTCATATGATATATAGGGATATGGAGGTTCTACGGTTGAGAAAATGTAGTGCCAAAAGAAAGACTAGTTGTGTTACTTTCCCCATACAACGTACACTTTAACTGTTATAGATTTTTTTAAGGTGAGACTTGTTTTAGATGTTTTATTTCACTTTTTCTCTGGACCCCATTCACTGCAGTACAAAGCTGAGTGTCTGGGCTGGAGCAGCTCTCTACTTCTCCAAACTGAGGCTGCGCTGATTGGTGATTACGGTAGGGAACAGACCAACTTCAAAACAGACCCCGAATAGACCCCACTTCAAAAAACCCGAACTGTCCCTTCAACTACGCTTCTCAGCTGAGCTGTAAAAATGTATAAATAAAAGGGCACTCCAACAGAGACAAACGGCTATAAACTTAAACTAGTTTCAATACTGAGCAGAAACTTAGAAACAAAAAATCAATCTCCTAAGAGGATCGAGATACAGAAATACAAACTTGGTAAACGTGGCTTGAGACAAGGCTGTGAAGGCAGGCTGGGATGCATGACTAGAACCAAACTCTCTGGCACAGGACAAAGGGAGACAAAGACTATAGGCATGTTCAAGTTACTCCAGCTGACCGCCTGCAACAAGATCTGCTGGCGACTGCAGTGGCGGGGATACAAACGCTGCTATGAAGTCGGACACTCTCTACGTGACGGGAACAGAAAGGGCTAATAAGAGTGGATAGTACAGATAACACTTCAGTTGAACCTGTGTTGTCTGCATGCAAAACACAGCAGTTGATCACTTCTCTATCTACCTTGTACTTTTTACTTGTTCTTCTTACTCTATTTATATTGTGTGAATAACCGGATGCTGCTAAAATTCCGTTGTACACTGCAATGACAAAAAAGGATTCTGATTCTGATTTTTCAGGGTTGTTGTGTTATATGAAGGATTTTATAGGTTCATTCATGTTAACTACCCCATAGGTCCGGCTATACAGCTGCTACTTATCTGAAAGTATGTGATGTTTGAGTAGAAAAGAGGCACAAGTGCTTGTGGATATGGAAATTCATCGAAACACACCACATATACGTCAGCGTAGATGAGAGCCAATTAGGGCAAAGTCCTGACGTCATGAGGGTGGGTCTAGGCTCGCACACCACCTGGAGAGCAACTGCTTAACTGCTCTGCAGCCGCCTTGCTCTCACCTTGCTCCACAATAACGTAAGGTCATGTGATATCGAATGCGGAGCAGAAACCACTCCCATTCATGTCATCATGGACACATATTAACCAGCATACATCGCGATTTGGGCAGTGCAATGCTGTGTGATCTTGAACTTGCCTAATACGACATACAAGGGTAATGGGGAACAGGTGGATACAATCAGGAATCAGGGGAGACGATCAGACCGGTGACACATGAGAAAGAGCTAGTGACCTGAAACAAGAGGAGAGTTACTTTTCAAAATAAAACAGGAAGACATGAGACAGAAGCCCAGAAAGAGACAACCCTCACTGCGGTGTGACACTAAGTAGACATCATGATATTCCTACTTAATGACAACTGTTAACCCTAAGATAAAGATGAAGGATAATATTGAAATCCATTGTGTGCAAACCAAGAGAGCATCTGCCTTTATCAGTGGGGAGGAGAGAAGTGTTGTAATACTGTCACAAAACACGTACAGTAGATGATCAGAATTCATCCTGTAAATCTAATGTATGGAGTATGGAGAGTAAGCACTTTCTTTCTTACCAAACCAAGTACTGCTGTGCTTGCTCGGCAATAGCATTTTCCCCTCACTGCCCCATTTCTTGTTGAAAAAATTCACACAATGTACCTTGCTGTTTCTGTCAGTGCTTTTATGTCTGATAGATCCACTTATGCCACATGCAAGGGTTGCTGAAGAGCTAGCACTGTAAAATATGAGTCTAAAGCTGCTTTTTTAATCCATAAAATGTTCTGTCTGCCATGAATTCTGTCAACAGCTCATATTTTCCCAAAGTATATCCTTCCAAACAGTCTGATGAAACTACTGGAAAGTATAGCACTGTGTAAAGGCTGACCTGAATGATTCCAAGCTTTTTAACGTATTCAAGTGATGCCATGGTAATCAATGCCCAAATTATTATTCTATAGTGTCGGTGTTTTGTTTTTTTTGTTTCTTTTTAAGACCCCATAGCACCCCAGAGCACCCCTTCTATGTTTCAGTACAACACAGGAAGCCCCATCCTTTTTAAGGGATTCCCAATTCATTAAAACACAGAAGATCTTAAGTTTTGGATGTTGGACACTTAAAGCTATCATCAATAATGGGACCCTGAAATACACATCACAACACCAAGATCTTTTCTTTTCACAAGCAACCACAAGGGCGGTGTCGCACTTCAAGTTTTTTTCGCGGGGCTTGAGAGTTTTTCTTTTTTTGATATATTTATTAGCGTTTATGCCAATTTACAGATGCATCTTTCATGATGTAAGCTTTTGGATTTAAACTGGATTGCTGTGAATTTCACCAAGGTCCATACATCATATTATTTGCAACTGAATTATCTTTACATCTTGTGGAAATCCATAGGTGATTCGGAAGAAGGGTCTTGAGATAAATCCAGTCAACTAGAATAGTTCTTGTTGAGGTGTAGTGGAATTTGTGTGTACATGAGGTTGAGATTCAGGTATGAATACATAAAGATGAACTGCACCTACATTTTTTGTCATGGCCTCAAGGTTTAATGTAAAGACTATTATGATATGAAAAAAATATGTGCATGTAAATACACCTTATTCACCTTGGGTTTTTCATTTCAAGTGTCCCTATAAACCTATGTAAGTCACATGTTTCTACTCCCTTTATGTACTTATGTTTTTTTTTTTCTAACTTTATCTTGAGTTTGGTTCAGTTACAAAATAACTTTTCAAAAAAACAGTTTAAATGTTGAGCTGTACTGCACAGTATGACATGACCTTGCTTTGTTTACCAACATGAAGAAGAATATCGAGTGAAATCCCCTCTATCAAAAATACAATCTCTTGTCATTATCTTGGAAAGCCCTTGAAATACAGTTCTTGCTCAGAGGGCTGGCCAGTGGCTCACTGCACAGTGGAATAAAGTAGGATTAGCTGGACAAATTGAAAATGGGACTGTGTAATTTCATACTTGAAAGACAGACAGAAAGAATGAACATAGAAGCATTAATGGGATGTCTACATATGATCATCATGAGCTTTCTAATTGTTTACTCTTCTCATAAACATTTTTTGAAAGGCTCAATGGATACAGTGTTTGTCATTTCCTCCTGTTAGACTAAAGGGACTGGATTACTGGCATCAAACTAAGGGCATCTGTATGCACCAAGCAGACACAGTGCACATAGACACATAGCAACAGTCGCTCCTCCAGCATGTCCTTAAATTATCCCCAATGCCACACACACAACTGCACAAACAAACACATTTCCACCTAGTTCAGCAGGCACGTTAAGGTCATGGATCTCTGTGTGCTCTCCTGGTGCCTGTCAGACTAAAGAAAAATTAAAGCTGTTCAGAGAAAGCTGCAGAGAGGTGCTTACTGCATCATGCTGATAACGTCCTAACAGCCAGTGCTACCTGCTTCCTCCCTTCGCTCTGTTGTTGAGACTTTCAAGATATTTCTTGACTGGCTTGGGGAGGGATCCCATACCTTCTCAGCATTGACTCTGTCCTGTTTGCATGTTTATGTACTGATAAGTGTTAGATATGAGGAGGCCTTATTACTTTTCAATCAACATGTTGAATGCTTTTTAAAGCATGATTCAGAGCTCAGTGAGTCTCTCCAGGAGGTTGATATTGATGTGCTCTATGGTCTTGTGAAGACATGAGAGGAGCTCAGACATTTACGGCATTGTTTCTACAGTATTTGCCCATAATATCATGGAACTGAGGGTGGATCAGGTGTAGTGAAGTAGTCAGGGTTGTGTCTGCTTTTTCTACTGCACTGAAGCCAGCAGCATATACAACAGGATTTACTAGACCATTCTGCATAGAGTAGTGCACTATCCATTCGTCCCCTGCCATGTGATATTTCCATGCATTTTTACTTGTTGTTTTAATTGAAACAAAACCAGACACAGCAGCCAGGTCTGATAGATACAGAAAAGAGTAGAGCCAGACTGGCATTGGATTTTTGGGGCCGATGCCATAATGACACAATGACATCAATCTGAAATTGATAAAGGAGCCAACATTATCATATGAACAGAATATATACACAAAGACACATTGTTGCATTGCAACAATTCCTCAAATGTAGTTATCATACAGATATGTGTGTAATGAAGGCAGGATATTTTACAGGTTAATTGTGAACCTAATTGTCCAAAATGACATCAGAAGATTGAAATAGTAATCTAACTAAATAGTTTTAATATCATTACATATTAGCTAAATATTAATGCCATTGTGCAGATGTATGTCAGATAACTCAAATGTATGTCTTTACAACAAAAAAAGTACTATATGTAAAGTGTTAGTATAGCCAACTAACTTTGACACAATACCTTGAAAAATAACACAAATGAAAACTGACACAACATTGAGTGGAATCCATTTTATATCTCTATAAAAAGATAAATAAATGAAGGCTATACCATGACAACTCGATATGAGACATGGGACAATCATTCTTTTTCATGAAAAGCTAACAGAGAACAAAGCTTGATGCTGGTATGAGATATTGAAGTGCTAATTGTGTTGGTCCGCCAGGCAGTCACCGTAGCTTGGCCAAGCTTTTCATGCTAATGGAACAGCAGAATAGAGTGACTGTAGTAAGAAATTTGTATTGCACATTTTTAAGAAACATTTGCTGTATATGTCTCCGTGTAGGCAATAGCCATGGCTAGTGGCAACATGTTTTTTTGGTTGTTTATCTGTCCTTTTGTTGGTTTGTCTGTCTCATTCTTGATATCTCAAGAACACGTGGAAGCAGTGCCGGCCCAGAGTAATTTGGTGCCCTAGGCAAGCTCTTAGCTGGCGTCCCCTTGCATTGCAGTCAGTTTCACAATCAATTTTCATACACTCACACAGAAACTGCATGTATGTATTCAAGCTTTCATTTCTTTTAAGTCAAAAATATCACACCAAAAAACCGAAGAAAAAAAAAAACAAGTGATGAAAATACAATATAAATAAGGCATTGTGCAAACATATTATCTCTCAGCCTCAGCAAGTGCCATCTCTTGCTTATCTATTGTCACTTTACAACACGACCTCCAACTCCTTCTGTGTTGCCATGTGGGTATTGTGCTCCCAGCTATCCTCATGAACCTTCAGCAAGTGGCTTGCATTTTTCCAGTCCTTTAGTCCTTTTCTTATGAAAATGTCTATATTCTTTTGGCGAAAAACATTTAGCAGCAGAAGCAGTGCAAGCTATTATGTCTGTTTGAGTATATCAGCCAGCTTCTTTTGATTTTTTAGAGATGAGATGATTTGCCATAGTGGATCGATGGATTGGACCACACCTTTAACATATGATGGATTGATATAAAGCATTTGCTGCGCTCTTGGCAAGCTCTCTGTTTTCCCAGTCTGCAGCATTGAAACAGCAGCTATGTTACTGGATGCATTGACAGTCGTTTAAAACTGACCCATCATAACAATTACTGGAATATAGTTTTGTGTGTGACCAAACCAGAAAAGACAAAATGAAATAGCATTAATTCTTTGACAGCAGGGTCCTTTTCATCATGAGAAACAGCCTCTTTCTCACCTTACTGGTCTTATACACCTTGTTACGTATGATAACCAATGTCCAATCAGAAATGGCAATATGCCTTTGATTAAAGACATAAATAGATATTAAACTGTGTCACAAAGGACCCTTTTCATGACTGCATGCTCCAAAGTCATTTATTTGGGCTGTGATATAACTCACTTCCCATAAAATACTGAGGTAACCAGTTTTCCGGTGGAGATGCCATTTGTTTCTTAATACCCAGAGAAACTCTAGCATTATTGATCTTGTGCACTGTGTGACTTTGAAAAGTAATTACTAGGTCATATATGATGAGATTTCCCTCCCCAAGGGATGACTTTATTACTACAATATAACATCCTTTCTCAACCCCTAAAGAAATACAAGTTAGTCGATACAGCATGCCAGTCGTTTGCATATAGAAGGGATGAGCAGCATCAATGACAAGACCAATTTATTAATTTATTTATCTCAGCCATAAGTGTAAGAGAGTGGAGGGGGTTGGTAAAAGAGGTAAAAAAGGAAGTGTTCTTTTCACAAGCCCACAAACATCACATTCTTTCGCCCGATACAGCGCCTATCTGTGTTTCAAGCTGATTTGTTTGTCTCTCACAGGGGACCCAACCTATTTAAGAATTCTTAAGAATTCCTGCTTTTTCATATGGCTGCCTTCAGAGACAAGATGGAAAGAGCAGCTTACTAGGTGCTTATAGGACCAATCTAGAGGGAGGCCAGTAAGAGACAGAGGCAGTAGAGAGGAATGAAGAAGGGAAGAGATGTGGGAGATAAAGGATGTGGAAAAGGACAGGAAAAGGTTACAAAAATAAGGGAGAGATGAGTGAATGAAAAGAGAAAATGAGATGGAGCAAGGCAGGAGAGAGCTGCGGAGTTATGATTACTGCGCTCCATGCTGTTTCACATGGCTCCTCTTCCCAATAGCCTGAAGCGACCAGGGCTCAGATTTGGGCTGCCAACTAAAAGGTGGATATCAGCATTCCTTTGAGCTTCCCTGCTACCTCCCCCTAACCAGAGTTCACACACACAGCTTCTATCAACTTACTCTGCGCATTCTTGTCTTTGAAGTGTTGGCAATGTGACGCTTCATGCTGTTTTAAATTTCCTTTTGCAGGTTATGGCAGTCATATTAATTTTAAGTTAGTATAATGTCCTACAAAGCCAATTTAGTTGATTAGCATGTGACCATCACAAACCACCTGGAATTGGCCAATAAACCAATTTTACTGTGCTTATTTGGAGCTCAGCTTAAAATTGACTAATTCATTGAATGCCAAATGAAAAATTGACAGCTTTCCACTCAAAACACTGGTATTTATGTGTTTCTCAAAATGTAGATATTTCTAATACACCCTTCATTATTTGCATTATTTACAATGTGAATGTGCCTTTTAACCCTCCATTTGTGCTGTTCGGTCTGAATCTCTTTTTCCTTTAGCTTCACCAAAGCAGAGTGACTGACACTTTGACCTCCATTTGTGCAAGTGAAACTGTGCCAAACCAATCTAACTTCCTGTCATATCAGATTTCCTTCCTAATCCTAATTCACTGATGTGTAGCAGAAAACAGTTCATAAATCAACCCTGTCCCCTCAAAATTGCATTTATATACTACTAATTTGAAATAGCAAATATATGTTCAAAAAAGAGAAAATCTAACTGCAAAATGCAAACTGACAAAAGAATCTCTAGCCCCATTGACCCATGACTGAGTAGTATTAATAGTATGCTCTGTTGATGCAATTAAAGGACTTTGTTATGTTTAGGGAAAGATTGTGGTTTTATATTAAATACATTGTTAAAAAAAATAAAAGTGACTTGTATCATGATTCATAATTTACAGCAGTGCAGGCCAGTCCTACAAGTGTCATCTTTAAAAATCTTGTGGCGCAATTACATACAAAGTCAATGGCAAGACCTGGTTTTGTGTCTATTCACACTGGGTGGTTTGATGACCCAGATTACACTACTCTGTCATAAACCTACATCATCATTCATAATCTTTTTGTGTGTGCATCAATGTGCAAATAAGACCTCATAAAAAGAGTGAAAATGCAGCTGCTTTTGTAACATATTTGACCTAATCATGGCTTAACCATGTCACTTGATGTGCTACTTGAGTACACTTAAGGAACAGGAAAAGTAATTTCCAGACCAGACAACTGCAGATGAATATTTACCATTACAATTTAACTATGAGCAAGATCATCCATATCATCTATAAAACACTGGTGTAAATGTTTGGCCCAATTTAGCACATTGAATATCCGCTCTCCAGCCATATACAAGGTTTCAACCTACACAGGATGCAAACCTCTGTATCTGGTGTCAAAGTCCTGCATTTTCTCTACCTGCTATCCACCCTGATCGCTTCTCTATGACTTGTATGCAATATTGCACTTGCTCCAATGTCAAAAACATGTTTTGCTGTTAACAAAATTCATCCATCCATCCATTGTCTATTTACTTCATGAAGGTAATGTTGCAGAAAGGACAGGTTGAAAGAAGAGAGAGAATTGCATTCTCTAGCGAGTGTCAAAGAGTGAAAATTAGTGAAAATAGTAAAGCAATCTGGTAGATGGCAGAACTGCATGAGTAAGGGGAATAACAATACATTATCTTGCAGTCAAACTGGCTTTTCTAGTGGTTAATACAAAAGGTAAGCCAACTGATTTAATACAATACATTTGGTGGTTTGGCCACGTCGTCCATTGTTAATAGAACAGATTCCAATGATGTCATCCATTAAAATTTCCAAATTTCCAGATCTTGTTTGGACAAAGACAACTTTCTAGCTTTCACCAACAAAAAATAATCACCATTTTAATTATCGGACACATTTTTTTAAAGTTTACAAAGTTCCTTTGTAAACTGTGCGCAATATAAACAAGAAGTTTATAACCCATGGAACTGTGGCAAATCTCCCTGGACATGGACACAAGAGAAAAATCAATGAAAGAATGCAACACAGGATAATTTGAATGTCAGTCGGCTCAGTCAAATTCCACACAAATTCAGGCTGTCCTGCAGATTCAGGGTGCAATGGTGTCAGTTTGAACCATATGTTGTCATCCGAATGAGATGAAGCGCTATGGCAGGAGACCTAGGAGAACCACACTTCTGATGCAGAGGCATAAAAAAGCCAGACTGCAGTTTGCAAGAAGATACCTGAGTAAGCCTCAATCCCTCTGGGAGAATGTTTTATGGACAGATGAGACTAAGGTAGAGCCTTTTAGCAAAGCGTTTCATTCTACTGTTTGGGATGAGGCATACAAAGAAAAGAACATGGTACCTACAGTCAAATATCGTGGAGGTTCAAAGATGGCTTAGGGTTGTTTTGCTGCCTCTGGCACTGGGTGCATTGATTGTGTGCAAGGAATGAACTCTGGAAACTATCAAAAGATTTTGGCCTGTAATGTAGGGCCTAGTGTCAGAAAGCTGGGTCTGTGTCAGAGGTCATTGGTGTTCCAGCAGGACATTGACCCAAAATATACCTCACAAAGCACCTAGAAATGGTTGGAGACAAAATGCTGGAGAATTCTGAAGTGGCCAGCAACAAGTCTGAATCTGAACCCCATAGAACACCTATGGAAAGATCTCAAAATTGCTGTTGCAAGAAGGCACCCTTCAAATCTAAGAGACCTGGAGCAGTTTGCAAAAAAAGTTCAGCTGAGAGGTGAAGGAAACTTGTTGATGGTTACAGGAAGAGATCTGTTTCAGTTATTTTCTCCAAAGGGTGTGTAACCAAATATTAAGTTGAGGGTGCCAATGATTTTGTCCGACCCAATATTTGAGTTTTGTGTAAAATTATGTCAAACTTGAATTTTTTCCTCTGCTTTGTTGTGTTGTCCCAGTGCACTTAAAGGATAGGATAGGACGTGTTGCAATTTGCAATTTTCAATTGGTATACACAATGTGTATACCAAAACATTTGTAATTGCAACACTTTTCTGGGAGAAATGGTGCATTTTCTGGAAAAGTTCCAGGGGTACCAATACTTTTGTCCATGATTGTATATACACATATATACATATACATAAAAAAAAACCTAGTTGTTTTTAAACATCTTCATGAACTTCTACATTATACTTTTAAAGCAATGCAAGTACAAGAAGGCTCAGCAGAGGTGTTTCATTGTACAACAAACAATATATGTGGATGTTACTTGCTGGAAGATAAAATGATATTATCATGTAACCATACACTTAACCTCTTGGCCCTTCGTGCCACTTTGAGAACAAGCTCTATCTTTGTAAGGAATTACCCATATTCATCATCTACAAATACAGTTTGGATAAACACCCATCATGTTAATGCCTGCACTGTTCTGTCTCATAAAATCTAAGCACTGGTTTGCTTTTCCTACACACTGCTCTTGCTCTGTACTCATATTATGTGCTCACATCCCCAGAGAATTCCAATTTTCCACTGAAAAACTTTGTTCTTCACTGTTAATTACTGTTGGCCAATGTTGTCTCTCACCCTATAATTACTATTCAGAAAACAATTACATATCATTCAGGCAACATGATTACCTCCTGTCACTCCAGCCTTCTGTGACATAATTTAATATTTTGCTCAGCGATCATTCAGAGGATTCATAAGGCAAACGAGGCTCCTGCTTAAACTGCATATCCCCGTCATCAGCCATTCTGCTTGTTCTTCTGATAAAAGCTGGGTAAAGGAATGCAGTCTGGTTCGACGATGTACCATTAAGCCATTTGCAGACCCACTCTTGCAGATGCTGCGTGATTAATGTCTTCTCCTTCTCCCTACTTAGCCCTTCAATAATGAACCTGAATTAACAATGCCTTTTCTGCTGGTGAAGAGAGCTGCAAACCCTCACCAAATGACCAGTGAAAATGTATAATCCAAGATTTCTGATGACTTGTATGGTTTCATGTTCCCATACTGAAAGCTAGATGCCTGTGACTCTGTGTTTGTATCAGAACCATTTTACACATTATCTGTAACTGAAATATTAGGAGGCTGGTGTCTGTTGAAAGGCTAGTAGTTTGAGCAGTTATTACCTGAATGCCCTTTCTCAAAACTACCAAGTGACCAATTGAAAACTGAGATGAGGCTGAAGCCACTGAACATCTGTTGCTGAAGTGCCACAGATCTAAGTTGCGTGGAGGACAACACCAGACATTGGTTTTAACATTGAAGTTAATTATAGTGCTGTAAATATATGGTGTTTCAGAAGAAAAACTGCTAGAAAGATAAAAGATACAACAAGATTTCTATTGGACAATAATATGTACTGTTGTTGCTAATTGACTAGGCAATTAGTCAACTACTACTAGTCTCTGCTGTGGGCAGCAGTCAACTTGTCGTGGATGTCATGGAATCGTCTTTGTCGACGGTGAGGAACCTTGGCATAATCCTTGACGACAGACTCTCCTGCGCCCCCAATATCAGTGCTGTGGCCCTGTTCCACAGATTTGCCCTTTGATTTGGAGAATCTTTGGCAAAAGCATTTATGATTGTCACGTTCAAGACTGCACATGGTTTTGAAATTAAGATGCTGGAAAAGCAACTCAAAAGATCAAAAGATAGTTTTTTTTTGTTTGTTTTTCTGTCATGTCCATCAAATAGTCTCCATACTGAAACGACAATGGTATTTTCTGATAAGTTCACAACATAAATTATTGAAAAAGCAAGCATAGTATGTACTATTAGAAAACTGAAACCACCCTGGGGCCTAATTTCCTTAGAAAAACAACAGTCTTCAGCTGCACTGTAATGCAAAGCAGACATGAGTGGAATCAGTGTAAATGGTACCACAAACAAAGCTTGTCACCGTGTGCATACCGAGGTATTTAGAGGTTAATCGCATGCATAGCACAGATGGAAATTTACATTTCATACAAACAACATCCATCCATTGTGAAAAGTCAGGGAACAAGGTTCTACATGCTGTGACATTTATGGTTTCTGCCTCCATCATTTTTTTAATTTGGGCAGCACCTTGACACTGCTGTCAGGATGTTTAGGGATGTAGTGCATAACATTGGATTACATTTGGCCAGGAGTAGGTTAGATATTAAAGTTCCACTGCTCAAAAGGGGAATCCTACACGATAAACACGTATGATTGTGGTTGCTCTACAGCATTTTTTTTTTTCATCATAGCTCAGTTGATACTCTGGTACTCAACCAAACTGAGAAGTGGAAGAAAAAAATTTAATAAGTAAAGAAACAGCAGTAACTTGGAAAAAGATGTTGAACCAAGGTGTTTTCAGTGTAGAGTGAGAAAATAAGATGGCAGGAGGAGCTTTTCTTAGTCACAGTGTTTCTTCTCCCACTTTACTGTCAGATCTCATGGCTATTAATTTAATCAACAAGTTTTCATTAAGTCCTTAAATTGTTGAAGCTAATTTCTTTAATGCAATTATCTAGGGCTGCAACTAAAGATTATCTAATTAATCTCCATTAGTGTTTTAAGTTTCAATGCAACCATGGTTTGCAGAAAATGTGTTAAATAATATAAATATGAAAATTGTCCATCGTGCCCATCGCAATTTCCCACAATGCAAAAACATGTATTCAAAAAGCTTAATTTTGACTGACTGAACCACCTAAATCTTTGTAATTTTTGCTTGAAAATGACTTAAATTTGTTGCCAAATCAATGCTGATTAATTTTCCATCAAACTAACTGATAAATTTACTAATTGTTTCAGCTACAGTGAAATGTGTACTAACACCTGCTGCCTGAAGTCAATGATATTTTATCACAACTTGATGGTCGAGTCACTACAGTTGAGCAGTTTTCACTTAGTTGATTAAAGCAACCACAAGGTTGGTCCTAGTAACTTAATTACCCATTCATCCAACATGCTAAAGATTTGCTGTAAAATGTAATGTTCATGTAGTGAGCCCACTGTCCCAGGAATCTGAATTAAATCTAATGCAAATGTACAGTGCCATTGCAAGCAGTAGTGTTTTTTAGTCTAAGTGAAACTTTACTGGTGGGTGGGGATTGTGTTGACACTTGCCATCTATTCGAATCAGCCCTCACAAGTACTTTTTTTCAAGTTGCCAGGATCTATATTTCTACTGCATCGTCAGTCTTATTCCATGTTCCATGGCTCTTTACTCACCTGTAACTTGAATGTCTGTGTTGAGGATTGCTTGGCTTTGGGGAATAGTGCAAGCAGAAGCATTTTTTTTCCCGCTCTGGCCAATCTTTCTGTAGCATTAGGCAAAGCCCTTTGCCTTTCAGATTGCACAATGCAACCCTCACTGAAAGGCTATTATTAATGGAAAGGTCAGAGCAGGGTTGGTGGTTAGATTGTTGCAAGGAGATACTGTCAGTTATCTCCGCTTCACTATCCAAGGCCAAGGGAAGGAATGACGAAAGGAGCAACCTCATAGAGGCATTATAGCAGAGTATACCCTGAACTGTGAGTAATTTTGATTTGCTTCAAGAGGACTGAATTTCCATATATCTACTCCTTACTGGCAAATTTACAGTGCCCACATGATGATTGCAGCTTATTTTATTCAACAACAACAAAGACAGTTTTTTCGAGAGTGCTCTCAGATGATCCATCAATATTAAGCTGCCTCTGAAGCTATTAATTACTTCCTGGGTTTGACTATAAAACATCTTTCACTGGCACTAATAAGAATAAATGGACACATCCATGCAGTCAGCTGTTGCGTGCTTTATGTTTGCTCATTATTTGTTCCAATAATTAAACTACAAACTCCAGCAGCTATTCAGCAAAAAAAAAAAAAAAAAAAATGATAATGACCCCCCCAACACACACACACCAAAAATGACACGATATGCGTAATGATTTCTCTGTAGTACATTTGTTCTACTAAAATTCGAAGAGGTACTCCAATGATTCACTGATTGCTTCACCAAGAAGGCATATTGACATTCACAAGAAATGAGAACATGAGATAATGGATGTTTTGGGAAACACTGCAGCCATGGAAACAAGGAGGTATAATTGTTCAAAACAATTTGCTGTCTCATATGCCAATGGGTATTATCGCATCTTTAGTTTATATAAGTCTGAAGGAAAACACAAACTTGATGTCTGCTGATTCATCAGCAAAATGTTCCTTTGTATCTTATTTGTCAAACAGTGTCACTTTGTGTCAAGTGCATCATCAGATACTGCAGAAAGTATCATTACACCTTTGCGAACACCACTTCCATCAGCACTGGATATGACCTGAACAATTTTCTGAATGTCATCTAAACTTTCTAAAGTTATCTCTTCCTTTTGTAAACATTCAGGTGCCAGCAGACATTTATCTCTGTTTTTTGAGCATTTTTCCCTTACTGCCTCACTCCTTTCAGGCATTTTGGGGATCCTCGTTTTATGTACAGCCATCTATTTTAACTGTCTTGACAAGGTTAGTGGTCTCATAAATGGCTGTGTATGAGAAATCCCATGGGCAAAATTTCTTCACTGGAGGAGTTTTCAGTTTTGTCTGGCGCTGACTGGTGCAGGAGGGTCCCCTGCTTTGATCTCAGTAGTTCAGTTAACAGGATGCTAACGGCATGATACAGGGAATGGCAGTCTTTTGCTCCACTCAGACCTATTTGTGTCAAGGTATTGAGTCACAATGCATCATAGGAACAACTGATTTACCCTCTTCATTGTGGGCCAATATTGCAGTGATTGAGCAGCAGGTTTGCATTTGCGATTTTGACAAAAAAATATTTATCAGCTGGATACCATAAATTACCAAATAATAGCTGGGGTGTTTATTTGTTTCAATTACTTAACAGACCAGGCGTTTATTTGGGACCAGGTGGCAATTTGGGACAGGCATTTAATTCCTTCCCCACAAAAACTCCTCATCTCTGCTGTCACTAATGGTGGCATATGTTTGTTCGCCATCGTCCTGATCATTTTGCAGGACGCTCTCTCGTGGCGTGCCCGTTTGCTGATAACCCAATCCCGCATGTGTACCTCAGGCTCCTTGCTAGCCTTCTTCCTACTTCCACCAGGCAGCTTGGCCCTTTTGCTGTCCTCCTCGGACAGACGCTGAAGCTCAGTTTGATTTTTGTCACCAATCTGTGCTCATGTTTTCTTCCTTGATGTTTTTTTAAATAAATTAGACTCGGCATTTATTTGGAACCAGCGGTTGATTATCAAAATATACACCTGCATCCGGCGTTTAAAGTGGACCCTGCGGTTAATTGAAAACCAGCTATTATTTGATAATTTACGGTATACATGAAGTGCATGAAGTATGAAGTGTTCTGTCAATATGTTTGTGCTATTCAGACACTATGCTCTTGGGAAGAAGTAGATTATACAAATAGGTTGCATTACAGTAAGTCACTCTCAACTGTGTCTTTCTGTCATTAATAAGCGGATAAATTAATATGAATAGGTTCCCCACTTTGGTGGTACATTGATCTTGTTCGGGATGCAGATTACATCTTTGCATGGTTGCATAATTTTCACAACACTGTACTAAATGTTGTGCAATTTGAAACAACCATTGTTCCAAAAATGATATAATTGTATCAAAAGGGTTTTCACAGAGAGAAAAATAAACATTGTGAAGTCCCCTCATGGTTTCATAATTGCATGTTTTTGTATATGTAGAATGGGGTGGCACTCATGCATTAAAATTTTAGGTATGTAAGCCAGAATACCATACTATTAATAACTCTCACCTTCGTTAACTGCAGTACTTTGGCTTGTTGAATATGACAGGAATAGGTGTTCACTTTAGTCAAGTGTTCCAGTTAGGAAAGTGTTATGTGCATGTTCTTTCATTGTATTTATTTATTTATTTTTGTTGTATACATTTTTACAAATCTGGCTTGAGGCAGGCCATCACTGGGCAGATAAGCACAATCAGGTTTCTAGTGACAACTGCCTTTTTGGCACACTAAGCTTCCAGACTCCCTCTGGCTCTCTCACACCATGAATTGCTTCATCATCGAGCCACTTTGAGGAGAATGACCAGAGTACAGGGAATACAGATGCAGCACTTCAAGAAGAATCACCTTGGATTCAACCTTGCAGCTGATGTTTAAATAAAACAACTCATCAGTGGATGACAAAATGGGGGATTTGGGTGAAGCATCAGCAGTCACTGACTGTAAAGATCCAGATTATGCATCCTTTTTTTAAAGGTGGATGAGAAAATAAAGATAAATTTAAAGACACATACACTTCATGTTGAACAATTCCTCATGATCTTTAACCCTATATTTTCATTGTCTAAGTGTCATTGTAGAGGTGCTCTCTGAAATTATGGAAATGATTCTTCACCTCTTATAAGGTGGAGCTGATGTTTTGAGCGACTTTTCACTGACTTGACATGAATTGGAACTGTAGACATTTCAGCCAGAAGCACAAACTAGACTTCTCTGTAAATAAACTGTATTCTTATGTGTATTCTTATTGTTTTGCTGTATTTGGACTGTCTTGTAAATTACTTTGCAATGTTATCTTAAGTTACATCATGTTACATTATTTAGTTTTACATAGCTTGAATAAAATTAAAATAACAAAATGACCACCTGAGGTTTTCTATGAGTATGGCAGCTCTGGCTTTATTCAAAGTGGAGTTTAAATCTGTTGGATGAGCAGTGTGTGAGAATCTGATTTCATAACAAGGAGAATAACATTTGTGTGAATGTTCATATGAGTTTATGCACATGCATATTATATTTACATTTAGGGCATTTAGCAGACATTCCTGTCCAAAAAGACATACAATATGTAACTTTTTCACAAGAAAGAAACCACAACATATCACCATCGACAAAGTAGGAATTAAACAAAAAGAAACAGTTTTCAAACCCTCATCTGAGAATCGTAGCTACTATTTATCAAGGATACCATAAGTACATAATTGCTAGGAAACATACAAGTACATATATGTTTGTTTTTGTTTTTGTTTTTTTGTTTTTAAGATAAGGGTAGTCATGCTATGTGGGGATGAATCTGAGCACGTGCATTAATGTCTAATTTATCTAGAATGTCACTAGCTTTCTAGGCTAAATTGTTATTGATGGATCAGAAACAGCAAACAAAAAACTTCAAAAAGAATAAAATCTGAAACATGGTCAGTTTTAAAGGAAAAACTTAATGAATACATGAATACAATTGTAATAGAGACTCACATGCCATTTTTCTCCTTTTTCTACAACCGTTGATGTTGTGAGGTAGCTGTGAATCCCATGGGATTAAATGCTCTTAGCAAACTATACTTAGGGCCTGAGCAGGTCTTGACCCTATTGTTTTTTCGAATGACAACTTTTTCGTCATAAATGATTACATTTTTCACTGCCTGAACATACAAAACTCACAAACTTGTAAAAACATATTACACCTGCTGAAAAAAAATCATAATCTATCGTTGTCCTCCATTTCCACAACTAGGTGGTGCTATAATCGAGGAAAGTGCATTTTGGCTTACAACTCAGTCGCATATTCAAAAACCTTATATCCACACGTTTTTTTTCCCCAAATATGCAAAATATTGCAACCCCACTCTTTCAGACTCTTCCCAGGAGATTTCACCGATTTCCACGAAACTTTGCACACAGCATTTGTGGACTCCCCTGAAAAAAAGTTATTAAACGAATTTTGATATTCCAAGCAATAATCAAGTTATTGAATAACAATTTCCTGTACATTTTGCTCAAAACACAAAGTGTTGCATATCTCCATACGCAACACTTCTGTTTGAATGACTTGAAACCCAGGTGACTACTTCCCCATGAGCCACTAAGGCTCTGAGAAAAAAACGATAAACTCTTCCAAGGCCATTTGACCGATTTTAAACAAACTTTGCAAGAAGCATCCTTGGACAAAACTTCAAAGCTTTCACCTATCTCACACCTGGTAAATCACAGGCAATTTAACTTTAGTTACTAGTTATTTCACTATTAAAAAAGAATGAAATGCATTATAAAACCATTTATCAAGCAATTGTTTATTGTAAGGCTATTGTAAGGTTAATAGGTACTGTGTAAAGGTTGGGCAGAGTTCACAACAGGTGGATTACTTACAGTTGATGGTGTAGTAGAAGGGGGTGCAGGTGGTTTGGAGGTAAGGTGCTTGAGTTGGTGGCTGAGTTGAGTGACGCTGGAGCATAATACCTGGAGAGACTCCATTACAGCCCAGAACATAACCCTAACCCCTAACCCAATCCCTAACCGGAGAGGATTAGGAGGAGAGGTAGCTCAGGCTTGTACTGGTGGATATCGTAGAGTGTGGAGCTCAAGGGAACTCTGGGCAAGGCTTTTTGCCGCTGAGGTGCTGAAGGCAGGGTTACTGGAAACTAGAAATGCTGGTAAATGACACGAGGTAGAAGCCTCTCAGTGCACCGCTAAAAGCACAACAAGCACAGAAACCAAGAACACCAAAGCACAAATCCACAAATAAAAATATCTACAATTGCTTAATAAATGGTGTAGAAAAAGGCATTACATAGTTTAAGTGTGATATAATTAATAACTAAAGTTGAATTCACTATAAACTTTCCATTTGCTAAAAATGGTCATTATAACATGTTCGTGTGGTCTTCTTTTTGTAGTCTTATTTTAACCTTTTTTTAAACAATTTTTAGTCCGAAAGTTGAAGATATAAGGGAAAAAAATAAATTACAGCAACCAGAATCTGGTGACAAAAATAACAAAGATCCCCAGCCCCATTAGGATGTGGTTAAGAAGTTCAATATCCTCATTTACAAATGTTCCCAACACCCACTATTGAAATCTGTGGTAACAGATGACCTATAATCCCCACTGGGATGTAAAACCCAACACAGTCAATTGTAATTTGGTGGCACTACAGGAAAAAAATAAAGCTTCTTTTGTTGGTCTTAGCAGGCTTTATCTGTCTGTTTCCAATTACAGTCCTTGAGCCCTGGGCTGACATGCCCATAAGACCATCCCTTGCCAAATTCTGTGCCTTTATTAAATATATTAATGTTGTTGCTATCCTGCTTATCAAACAAATGCCTGCCTGTACTGTTGGCCTAAAACCGTTTAACCATTTAAAAAAATCATGACTAAACCATCTGTTTTTTAGGTGTGATACTCAGTTTTATATAATGGCTGCAGGATTTATACTCAGAAAATACGGTAGGTAAGGTAATATTTCCCAGGTTTAAAATTTTAGTTTATTGTTTTAGCATAAATTCAATTTAATACTAAGTTGAGAGGAAAATCAGCTACTTCTGATGGCAAGGTCCATTTGAACACTGGTTTGGTCAGTGACATCATTATGTAGTTTTAGGTAAAGATCATGATGTGATGAGTGGTGCAGGTGTTTCCAGAACCCCAAAGGGTAGGAGGGAAAAGTGTACAGTTCTATGTAAATTATTCTCATCAGGTGACAATAACATTTAATATCAACCAGCTGTTATTTAATGTTTTCTTTATATCAAAGTATCTTCAATTATATCTCTATATTATATATATTATTATAGTGAAAACACTTCCAGCTAAATTGTCAGGCAAAACTTGAGCCTTATTGTATATGTAAATGACTCGCTGCTGTAGAACCTTAATTGTGCTGCTATCTAAATTTGTATCAATAACCAAAGAACAGCACTAGTTAAGCTGCAGCAACTGGAGAAATATCCCCTCTGTGTAAAAGCTACCAGCACAAACATGTTAACAAAATATTTCCCAGAGAGCTGCAGTACACAGTGCTTCTGTGGAAGCCATTTTAATGTAGATGGAGGTATCTTATGGTTCTGGTACAGAAACTTAGACATACATTGCAAACTTAATGCAGGAAAGGAATACTGTCTGTCACCAAGGCAAGGAATGAAAATAAGCCGCTGTGGTGATATTTTCTTATTGCAGATTCAGGTCGCTGTGCCTGGTGGCTGAGTTCCACAGCCATTCATCATACAGAAAGTCTAACCTGCCTCTCTTTCTCCTGTCTCCTTCCTTTTTTTTTTAAAAAAAAGGGGAAAAAAAGTGTTGTCGATAACGGGCTGTAGGAGCTGATGGACCTGGCATGAATTTTCAGCTGAGGTTTGCTGTACATTTCCACAACAAAGAAAGACCTTGATGGATGTAACTTTTCAAAAGTTGGTGAACATTTTATGTGGAGGATCACAGCTTCTGCGTCCCGACATCTTTCACGAGATCAGACGTAAAGCACTTTTTTTTTTACGTAAATGACTTTTGATATATTATTATTATTATTATATTGAGTGAGATAATCACTTAAAAGATAGCTGAGTGATAGAGATATCTCAACAGCTTTCTTGCTAAGAGGCTGTGTTGACCTTTCAGTAATTGTGCTGCACACGCAGCACAAAATAGATGCCCTTCAAGAGCAGCACATAGGGTCCCAATTTACCTGCACTGTCATGGCCTGCAGAATTGCATTACTTCCTTGCAGAACACAACACAGTGTAAGTGACGCACAGCTTGCCATCCATAGCTGTCTCTTAATGTAATTGATAATAGCTGAACTTGGTTATTCTTAAGACTTTTCTAAATTAACAGAACTGGGTAGATGTGCTTCGTTGTTCAGTTGTTGAGAGGGAACTGAGATGAAATAGCTGATATAAAAATATCTCGATAGATAATGTCAGCACCTTGGTATTCCTATCTCATCATCATCGCTACCATGTCTGTTCTGTTATCTTTGTTCCTTTTACCAATTTGCTACATTTTGAGTGGTCATAGACTCATTCATGGCAGTATTCATTTAAGTTTAGATGTTCAATATCAACCTATTAGCCGGAAGGGATGATGGCAGTGTATATTTCTGCAAACAATGGATGTAAAAACCAGTTTTTGTTGCAGCAAAAATTTTTGAAAATTGTCCCAGTGTCACACTTACAAACATTGAAACGTAGTCTGTTTTCAGTGGCTCAGAATTATTCTCTCCTGTACCTCCACCATCATACTTTCCACCTCGGGACATGTAAGTCAGGTAACATAAAGTCTTAATATGAACATAATATGATATTGTAGAAATGTCAACATGGTACATGCAAATGTGAACATATCCATGGTTTGCAGAATCGTTGTGTGCCAACATGTTATTTTGCCTTTGCCAATAGGGCTGTCAGTATCAGTTATAGTTTAGGAAACCGGAATCGAAACTTACACTTTAAGAGGGAAACCTAAATGAGGACCCAAACACAGACACACACGGGAGGCAGGATTGGAAGAACGAAATAAATACAAAGCTGAAATACAAAAACCAGGGAAACTAGACCAACCAAAAATGAGTCAGAATCAGAATCAGAAATTCTTTAATGTCCCGCAGACGGGGAAATTAGTTTGTGGCAGCAGCGTCAGAATGTTACAAGAACAGAGCAATAGCAAAATAGACAAAATAATTAAAAAGGAAAGAAAATAGAATTGACATATATACATATTTAAACATATACTGCAAAAAATAGCAACACATTTTTATATACAGATTATAAATATAGATAGTAAATATAGGTGTTGAAATGAGTTTGTACAGACTTATTGCACAGTGCAGAGTACAGGGTGAGGTCTATATGGAGCAGTGCTGGTCTGACAGCAACAGGAAGGAAGGACCTGCGATACCTCTCCTTGAATCAGTCTGTTGCCGAAGGAGCTGCCCAGTGCTGTGAGAGTGACCTTCAGGGGGTGGGCCTCCTGCACCAGCAGCGATGACAGCTTGTCCATCATCCTGCTCCCTCCCACCACCTGCACTGAGTCAAGAGAGCATCCCAGGGTGGAGCTGGCCTTCTTGATAAGGTTATCAAGTCTCCTCCTGTCTGCTGCCGAGATGCTGCTGCTCCAGCAGACTACTCCATAGCAAATGGCTGATGCCACCACAGAGTCATAGAAAGAAGTCAGGAGTGCCCCCTGCACTCCAAAGGACCTGAGCTTCCTCAGCAGATACAGTCTGCTCTGACCTTTCTAATATGTTGCTGCAGCATGTTCAGTCCAGTCCAGTTTATTGTTCAGGTGAACTCCCAGGTACTTTTAAGATGTCACCATCTCAGTGTGTGTTCCCAGGATGTTCACCTGTGTGCAGGGTTGTCTGTGACTGTGGAAATCCACCACCAGCTCTTTGGTCTTCCTGGCATTGAGCTGGAGGTGATTCCAATGGCACCAGTCCACAAAGTCCTCAATAAGTTCTTTATAGGCGCTGTCGTCCCTGTCCCTGATGAGGCTGACGAAGAATTGTCAGAGAACTTTTGTAACAAGGACTAGAAACAAAGTATCAACTAAAGTTTGAAACAAACTGCTAACAAAAGCAAAGTACAAAATCCATCCATCCATCATCTGTACACATTATATGTACACCGCTTAATCCTCTGCAGGGTCGCGGGGGGGCTGGAGCCTATCCCAGCTGACTTAGGGCGAAGGCAGGGGACACCCTGGACAGGTCGCCAGTCTATCGCAGGGCTACACATAGAGACGAACAACCACACTCTCATTCACACCTACGGACAATTTAGAATAATCAATTAACCTCAGTATGTTTTTGGACTGTGGGAGGAAGCCGGAGTACCCGGTGAAAACCCACGGAGAACATACAAACTCCACACAGAAAGATCCCAGGCGTTCCAACCGGGACGCGAACCAGCGATCTTCTAGCTGTGAGGCAGCAGTGCTAGCCACTGGGCCACTGTGCAGCCCGAGTACAAAATCAAAAGAGAAAAACAGAAACCAAAACTAGAAACATACCAAAAGAGAGGCACGAGGTGTCACTGGAGGAAACACTTGAAAACACTGGCAGATGTTGGCCAGGAAGCCGAAGGTGGATCAGTGCCTGGAGAACCACTGACAGGTACTGGACTCAGCTGACTAATGATAAGCAATGATCTGCTGAGTCCATCTTTTTTAGGTCAGTTTGTTCTGTTACACTTCAAGGGGGAAACTAAATGAAGATCCAAACGCAGACACACGTGGGAGGCAGGATTGGGAGAACTAAATGTGAGCTTTAATAAATACGAAGCTGAAATTAAAAACAAAAAACAAAAAAACAGGGAAACTAGACAAACCAAAAATGAGTCACAAGGACCAAGAACAACATATCAACTAAAGGCTAAAACAAAGTGCTAACAAAAGCAGAGTCAAAGTAAAAATCAAAAGAGAAAACCAGCCACCTAAACTAGAAACATACTAAATGGGAGGCATGAGGAGACACTCAAGGAAACACTGGGGAAGAAGCTGGTTGAGAACACAGGGTGAACACAGAGGAAGACAGACCAAGATGGACACAAGCTAACAGAGGCTAACATGGGACATTGCGGTTGGGAAACGAAACAATAGGAAGGAGGAATCACAGAACACAGAGGATGGAACACACTGAAGGGAGGTTAAAGACTGTATACAGCCACACTAGTGACGGAACGAGGAACAGGTGGAGTGAGGAGGAACACGGACAGGTGAGGAAGTGAATGAAAAACACTGGAGGGAGGAACTGAAGAGCTAGTTGCAACACAAGAAGGTGTGGTTTTCAAAACAAAAAATGGAAATGTAACATTTTCAATTCCTGCATTTTTTAATAACCTTTTCAGGAATTAATTGTAAAGTCAGAATTGTGCACTCATCATGTCTATTCATACACACTGACTGTGATTCCTGTAGCATAGCATAGCATGAGGATGCTGTTTATGTTAGACTTGTAATATAAATCTGTAATAAACATGAAGAGAGAAAGACATGAGAGGCACATTATGAGCTATGGTGATTTAGCCATTAGCTTGAAAAGATGGAAAATACAATTTTTTTCTCTGAGTTTCTCCATATGACAGGCTTGTCAGTGGAAGACAGTGTACTGGCAGCTATAAGAGATGGGACATATCTGGTAGTGAAATATATCAAAGGTAGTTATTTCCACTAAATTACCATCTTAAAAAAAGAACCCTTGAACATCACTGCGTTATGTAACAAATGCACCAAGAACCATCAAACATGTGCTTGATCTCCCTCGGGGTTCACAACCATGTCAGTCAGGGTCAAACTGCTATAAAGGATGTGTCAGGGCTTCGCATGAAGACTGGCAGGGTCATGCTACTACAGATCCTTACCATTGGTGAGAGTCAGGCAATCCAATGCACAATGAGATCCCACTGGTGCCTGAACTCTGAGCAATTCGCCTCAGCCAAGCCTGTAATTGATATTTGTCAGAGGAAAAGGGTGGTCCATGTCAGCTCCAAAGCAGCAGGGAGATGGAGAGAGGCAGAAGGGCATGTTTGAAGCTTCAGATAGTGGTAGAATGTGCCTGCGAGGTATTGCACAACAAGCCAGTTGAAATGTGCCTAGCAATATGCTTTGTCATTAATGTATTATTATTTCTGCTTTTTTCATTGCTATGAAATGTTATTGCTGCACTTTTAAACTTGTGACAGCATTCTTATAAAATATGTATCATGAGTAGAACTGCTATTAATTGTACAGTTAATAATACTAGTGATAAGAGTACATTTGAAGCAGTGTTTTCCCCTAATGTTAGCAAGTTACTTTTACAGTTAAGGTGAATACCTGAGACATGAAAGCAATATTGTAAAAAAGGAACCTGCTATGTTTTTGATAGAGATAACACAAATGCAGAAGGTTCCGCCAGCGGTAGAAGAATGAAAAGTGGCAGTTAAAGTGAGCTACAAAAGATACAAATTGGTAGCTGATTACAGAACTAACTGTATTGTTATTCAACAGGAGAGGATACTCTGAATGTAAATGAATTGGAAAATATAGCCTTAAACAGGGCTGGACTGACCATAGGGCATACCGGGCAATGCCCGCCGGGCCGACGCACATTTTTGGGCCGGGGCTATCATAATTTAATATTTTTTAAAAAGTTTATTATGCCAATTTACTTACGACCGCAACGGAAGAGTATCTGAGACACGAATCGCGGCCCATTGGTTGACTGTCTTAAAGGACATTGAGCTAGTCTAATGAAATCTCAGGCCACGCCCCGCCTTCCTCCTGGTCAGCCCTCATCTCCCCTTGAAAAATCTGCTGTTTAGAGGTCTAACGGAGTTTGAGATGGATAGATCACAAAAGAGCAAGGGGGGTGCAGAGAAGCTGCGGGAGAAAAGACGTAAAAGCCTGCAAGTGGAAGCAGCAAAATGTGCTAAAATTACAGAGATGTTTGCCACCACCACACCCACACGTTCAATTGCAGATGCAGGTGAAGGGCCATCATCATCAACATCTAGCAGCAGTGCAGCGGCAGTCCAAAGTGCTCAAGCTGCCGAAGTAACACAAAGGGATGTGCAACAGAGTAACGTTAGTTACACAGATGAAGAAAGTGTCCCTATTCAAATTGATTCGGAGGAGGTGGTGAGAGACGTGACGCAGCAGGGACAGATTGAGGAAGGAATAGTTACGATCCGGTAAGAGGTAGCCAATATGTTGGCAGAGTGAAGGGAGGGACATGTAGGGAAGGCAGAGGGCTTTTTTTGAGGCGTGTGTGTGTGTGTGTGTGTGTGTGTGTGTGTGTGTGTGTGTCACTCGTGCATTTAAGTGTTTGTCGACAACCTGCAGTCCTGCACCTTTAGCCTACCTAGCTGCTACTCGCAAATTAACCGTCTGCCAATTAATAGGCCATATTGCCATCCACATCAAATTAACGAGTCTTCTGTCGCGATTGAAATTCGAAATTGTTGTCAGTCTTCACGCAGTGCACCAAATAAACCCCCAGCGCTGATGTATGTTATATAAACGACATGGCTCTGACTACTAGATTTCTAGGTAGACACACGTAGGCCTACACACACGCAGAATGATGATAGAAAATGTTACGTGTAGCCTACATCTTCACTAAATAGTAGGCTATCTGGTGGAATTGTAGGCTAACACTGTGCAATTCGTGCAAATGCTGTCATGACATTTGACATGGTCTCACTGTAGGCCTAATTTATCTTGACTTATCTTATTTGTGTTTGTGAACAGTACATTTTATTAAACACTTGTCTAAAGACATCTCTAGCAGTGTTTTGTTTGACGATAAATTATGCTACAAGGTGGGAATTTTGTCACTGTGGCCTTCTCTTCCAAGTCTGAGTATTGTAATGAGAGTATTAAAAGACTGTATAATACTACTACTACTACTACCACTACTACTACTAATAATAATAATAATTAAGAATAATCTTTTACTAAGGTTATTCGCTTCCATGCAGGTTACTGTGGTTTAATGTTTGAAACAAAACAGTGAGCGCATATATCCTTTGATGTGTCGCATGCCTCAGCATATTGTTTAGATAATCATGGTGGGCCGCTATGGCCAAAAATGCCCGGGCCGTTTTTTGGTCCCAGTCCAGCCCTGGCCTTAAACTTCATTTCTGTTGCCACAACAGACCTGTAACCACACCGCATAGCTGATGAGAAACAGTTTTTTGCTGAGAAAAATATGTACCTTAAATTGTCTGTTGGAGAATGAATATTATCCCATAGGAGTTGTCTACTCCTGCTAAATTCACATGGTGGAAAGACTGATTACTCATACATAGCAGTGGGAACAGCAGTACTAGAGGTGGTAGTATTAGCAAGTAAAGCAATAGTAGGTCTAGTGATGGCAATTTCACTTGCAGTTCTAAAAAGTAGCAGTGGTAAAAGTCCCAGAATTGTATAGTTGCAATCATTCACAAATAGCTTCTGAGCATTGTTGTAGCATGTAAGAGGACACTCCTTTTAATATCATGCGTACATTCAGTTCACTGTTATTATTTTATGGAGTCACAAACAATACTGAGCATTGAAAGTTGGCATTAAAACTACCAGATCAAATTCAGCATGACACCAACATGTTGTGTAACATAACAGAGTTGCCGTCTGCTGTGAAGTTTCACATACAGGGAAGGGATTTCTAAAAAAAAAGGCATGACATGGCGAACATATCAGACCTTTCTGCCATTAAGTGCTTAGTAGGTTGTGTAAGCTTTAATAGTTTTTTCACTGAAAATGTCCTCATGCCGCCAAAAACAAAGCTGTGAAGAGGGAGTGAACCAAAACAGTAAACTTGTGGGCTGGAAAACCAAAAGTATCAGTTGAAATCATGTCATAAGTCTTTATAGAGCTGAGGCTAGGTGATATAAATTTCCCTCAAAACGTCTTTGTTGTTGTAAAATAGTAGCACTGTTTATTTGTTACAGCACAAGTTAGTGTTATGACTCATAACAGTACTAGTGCAGGGACTTCGAAGGTCAGTTACAATTGAGGATACTGAAATCTATATGATATCATTGTAAATGGTGTGCAACATTCCTATTTTTTGTATTGATTTAAATGGCCAAAATAAGTGACAACATTTTTACTACAGCAGATGGCAAATTTGACACCAACATATTATAATAAGCAGCCATGTCATATTGCATTCAACAACAACAAGGCGATGAGGAGGGAAACTTAACACTGTGAATTGTTGAGTTAGGGGATTATTGGTGGTCAGGCTTTTCAGAAGCGCATTATTTTGCACGGTTCAATTCTGCTTCTCTGCTCTTTTCTAATTACATAAAAAGCTGATTTTCAGAATAAACTCATGACTTTATACAGAATGCAAGTCATATAAAAGTGAAACATTCATGCATCCATTGCAAAGTCTTCATTTGTAAAACTAAGAATTAGGCTGTTTGTTAGTCTGTTTGAAAAACAAACCCTTTAACAGAAAGATTGTGGTCATTTTTGATGGAAACCAACTAGAACATAGTACTCAAACATTATTTTCTAATGTTCAAGTGAGATGTTGTGTACATTTATTCACTACTACCTCCTCTATCAGACTTTTCACATAATTTTGATAAGAACATTGAAATACTTCCTGCTTTGCAAATGAATAAAGGTCACATTTTAACCCCTTTGAACAGATGACTAATGCTGATTTTCTAGAGAACACAGTGTTTTTTTGAACAACCCTGAGCGGCTGCTTGTCTTGAAAATGTAATGTGTCATTTCTAGCTGATTGAACAAGCAAGCATTGCTGTCATTTTTTTCTGGTGAGAGCTGTTAACAGTTCTTGTTGTACCATGTAGCTATAGGCCTGGTAACAGTATTATCTAAAAGAAAAGCTGCAACATAAGACAAGCTGTGCTCTCCACCGCAGGGTAAAGGTCACTGCAGTTTTCAATTCTCTGAACATGAACCTGTTCCATCAAAAGCCTGTTTCAATACTATACTCTCTAGAGGTCATTTCTTGTCCTTTTGCTTCCCCCCATTCTGTCATTCGCAATTGAAAAAATTCCATGATGGGCACACTTGTGACTGACAAGCCAGTGGGAAAAAAGGCTTTGGGAAGACAGCTGGTTGAATGTTCAGCACTCCCTATGCTTTTTGCTCTGTGTTGGTTGTCCTAGTTATTTCTTTAACTGTTGACCTTGTGGAAATTGCTGGTTGTTCCCTTGGGCCTCAGCGGTCCCGGTCACAGCAGAGTGCATCTCATCCGCTGAAAGCTGGTTCTCAGTGGACGCTACATTAAGTGCTGCCTACACTCCACAAACCACTCACCACAGGGACCTAAGATCAGCAAGTGCTTCATAGGTCTGTGCTTATATGCATCAGACTAGGAAATGAAGCAGCTGGGCATGAGTGAGCCACAGCATCCATGCTCTAACACTTAAAGACAAGAAAGTGGTTTCACAGAGCATCTCTCTGCTTTCACCAGTATTTTCACCACACTGCAATAGAAATACTTTCAAAGTTATGTTTTGTATTTTGTCAGATTTTACATCCACTTCATCTTTTCTTCAAATTGATGAAGTAGTATAAATTGACTTTTAATAAGTTTGTCTATGTCTCATTTCTGGATCCCCTGCTGCTTGTTCCTGCCTGTAACCCCTATAGGAAAGCTAAGAGGCAGAGATGATTTGATGTCATATGAGAGGAACTATGAAAAAAAAAGTGAGATTGTGATTGGCTGGATTATTGATAGGCACGCCTGTGACAGGAGCTTCCATGATGGCAGAGGAAAGGTGATCTGCAGACAAGGGGCAGGCAAAGAAACACATTTATGTCAATGGCAATCTCCCCTGGTGTTTTATTGTCCCTTTCATAAGAAGAGCAGAGTAGAGCAGATAGCATCAGAGAAAGGTTGGTGCAGACAGAGGCTCATTTCTTTCTAGGCTCTCATCCTTATTACTAATGACTGCCTTTGATACATATTGAAACAATGCACTCAGTAGTTCAAAACCATTTTGAATAATTCATACAATTGCATCACATTGCCAGTGATATGCTGCCTACAAGTATCATAGATATCTCATATTCTTCAGTATTGGCAGAACCTCATCAGTGTTCACTGCCTCTTGGCAACCATATGCCCCACAATATTTGTCCAATCCGTTGTCAGTATTTATGTCACTAAACATTATACATATCGAATGCATGTATGTCCAACATTAATGTTCTGAATAAGAATCTTTTACATTTATATTTATGCCATTAATTTGTAATGTGCTGTTTTGCCCATAAGAATTTACTACAGTTCCTCCATGCACACCAGTAGGTTAGGAGCATTGTGGCATTTTACAGACATTAATCACATAAGAACATTATGTATTGATCTTTGGTGCACCATAGGTGGATCATGAAATGACCTTCAATGCATAATCTAGATAATTCCCTTCAGACTTTTGCTGTAAGAGAACGAAGGCAATGACGGGGATGTCCATGCACCTACAATAGCGACCAGAATTCCAAGCAAGTAATGGCCTGTATCAGTAATTCTGCAGGCTTTTTACCCATTTCCTAAATATCACATTTGTTACTCTGAAGCATTTGTCATAGCGTGCCTTGGTTTTCAGGAAAGTGTTTTTACCAAGCCAGCCATTACTCATTTCTATATAGTGTATCAAATCAACTTACAGAGACTTGAGACTTTTTATAACACAAAATCAGTCACAATGAACATCATGCTTTTATTGTCGAGATGTCATTATTGGAGCATGCTAATGAAACTTAAAGTGCAGATAGCTATTAAATTCCATTACATTATGAACAATATCAAGCATACAACAATAATCACAAACACTTGAGAATAATGTGTATTTTGTTTGGTGTAACAACCTTCTGTAATGATTGTGATGTATTTGTATTGTAACTTAAATAAAATATCCTTGTACTTAAAATGTCATCTCTCACTGTAGAATAGATAACCCATGTTGACTACATATCCCCACTTATCCCGACTCATTAAACCTTCTGCATTTTTTTCTCACTGCAATGTGCAAGTATAGCAAGCTGTTGCACCATGCTAATCCCCACTTTGATTAGGTGCTCGTGAGATCATGTGAACAGGTATGACGTTTATAAAACAGATAAAATGAAGAGTTCTCGAAATATGAGAATAATAGCTGCCCAGACAGACAGAGAGACAGACAGACAAACAGGGATTGTCACAGCCTAACTGTGAGCAATTGATGGAGAAGGTATAGAAACAAACTTACTAAAAGTTTTGGATTCTCCTGGTCTGCTTAGATGCATTGCATTTTCCAGCATCTCCTCTTGTGCTTAGCAGTAGTGCTAACATTAGGGATTGTGACCTGATGATTCCCCAACAAATACACTGAACTCTTTGGCTCTTGCATTTATTATAACACCAGAAACCAAGCTTGGTGGATCAGAATCAGAATCAGAATCAGAAAAAGGATCAGAATCAGAAAAAGGATGACATAAAAGTCCCAGTTTAAGCAGTTTAAGCATAAAAACAAAAGAAACAAACAAAAGAAAAAACAAAACAATGTTTTTGTTATTTGTCAAAAATGATAAAACATTGTCAGGAAAAATCAGATAGAGAGAGAGATGGGGGGGATGATGGAGAGAGGTTTCATGCATAATAGTTTAATGCACACACCTTTTTCCTTGTTTTCCATTCGATATTTATTTATTTATTTATTTATTTATTTATTTATTTATTTATTTATTTATAAATAGATTTCTCTCTGCTGTAAAATTTCTATTCTAAAAGGAGCAACTGTAACATTTCCCAATGAGCCCCCCTGGGAACAATGTCTGGTTTTGATTCTAATAACTATATACTGTACCAAAAGAAAAACTAAAGCTGATATGGTTTTTGTCTTCTGAGGGAAGTGACAAATATGCAGATATAGCCATTATAGTGTTAGATTTAGCAAGGATATAATGCTTTCTTTTGTTGCAGCCACACATTGTAATCCAAAGTGATAATACATATTTTACATAAAAAAAACTTGAATACGGCTTGAAAGGATTTCAACATAGAGAGTTTGGGATGCAAGACTTTACTACAGAATCAGCTGTGGCTGGACTCATCATACCAGGCCATGCTAGCAAGATAAATGAATGGCACAGTGACCCCTGGACTCAGGTTCCCACTTTGCTTGCTTTTTGCAAGGGACACATCTCTGCCTTTCATATGCAAAGCAAAAAAAAAAAAAAACATTTGTGCCCTAGAAAATTGAAATATGCTTTTCCCTTTCAAAAGCCTGGTAAATTGGAACAGTGAAGACCAGGTGCCACATGGGGAAAACATTGTAATCTGACACTCATTTATGATTATGACACAAAACAACGGCACATGTAGCTTTTGAGTGGTGGTTTTTGGAACTGCAGGTTCCATCATTTTGTCATTCTTTGTTTATTTAAATTTCCAAGGCTTCTGTTTATCTACAATATATGACTCATGCTGACTATGATTTTTATTGTTTATTATTCAATAATATTATTTGTTGACACAACTAGTGCCACTTTCACATTAAAGGGCCTATGGCACTTCCACTGTCAGTATAACTGCCTTCAAAGTAAGTATATCACTATATGGGATCTCTAAGGATATGAGAATTTCACAAAAGAGGATCCTGAAACTTTTTCCATATAAGAGTGGCCATCAGTTCACTTTAAGCAGAGCTCAAGTGAACAAAGAGGAGTATAATGATCTTCCTTGGCGGAATCCTGCAGCAAATGACATTGGACTTTAAATTTAGTTGTGGATTAGAATGGGATTACTACAAATATGGAAGATATGGAGAAGTGTGTGAGCCGAGATCCCTCTGTTGTACAGTGTTGATATTCAAGAGATGTTCTTAACAACTCCCATCTGTAAATCACAGATGCGAGGACTGGAAATCTCTTGATGTCTTTGGAACACAGATTTAGAACCCACCATTTTATTAACATGCTGATTAAAAACATCTCGCTATGTGATGAATTTATACACCATTGAGGCACTGTCGTTGTGTGTCTGCTGTTGCCAAAGTTTGTTTTTTGCAAAGCTTAGGCAACTGATGTGTTTACTATTGGTCTGAAAGAACTGAAACTAGTAGCTTAAAATCCATTACCCGAATAAATGTTGCCAATGTATGTGGTATGCTGAAAAGTTACTTTATGTTTTAACATCACTAGTTAAATGCTATCATTTCTTCATTCTTCTAGAAATATTTTTTCGTGTCTATGGCCAGATCTGCTCACTGTGATTGGGGGGCATATATATATATATATATATATATATATATATATATATATATATATATATATATATATATATATATATATATATATATATATATATATATATATATATATATATATAAGCAAATCAAATCTAAAATTCATATAAATGAAAAGTAAGGGTTATTCTTTTTCTATAACTACATGACAAAACAATTGTGTATGAATGCCTAAAATAACGAAAAAGCTATAGTATAATAGTTCTGTTGAAGTGAAATCACTTTATTCTTTTACCAAATATCAAAGTGTTTATGGTGTGTATGGCGGCTATGAAAATACAGTTTGCATAGTGCAGTCTATTCATTTATCCAGCACTAGACGTCACATTTAAAAATGTTGAACCGCAGTCTTACACTGTGAGAGCTGCTTGGCAGCTCCTCACAGCCTGTAACTCCAGCACATCTTCTCCACCAAAAAATATAATGTGTTCTATATAAAATTCAGGTAATGAACATGTAATGTGAATGTAATATGACATGTATTGTAGTCTAAATGTGGCACTATGTTGTATTCTGGGATGAAAATCACTTACAATTACCCCGTAAAATAAGTATATTTAAAGACGTTCTCCAGGGTCAAAAGGACAAGCTGTGTCAGCTCATTCTGGTCTTGTTCACCCTCTCCCTGTATATCAAATGCTGCCTTTAGGCCCCATTATGGAGTGAAACAGTCTTTAGTACGGAAGGCCACACACTCGAACAACATTAAAATCACATACTTCAGGTTTGCTGAAGTTTGGCATTGTTGAAAGCATAGTATTTTCATTTGGTTTCATTTGGCGTTTTTGCTGTTACAGCGCCAGTCTGTCCTTGTGAGTATAAGTCAAAGGCCCTGCATGTCTGCCCTGACAGGCTGAATCTGACTGTTTCTGATATTATGGGCCGGATGATTGTTTTAAAGTCAAACTCTCGCCAAAATGTAAACTAGGGTCTTTTTGTGAATGTACGTTCTTTTAAAAGTATAATTACAATGAAAGCACCACTTTTAAGATTGACCGTATTTTTGTTTTTGGGTTGAAATGATTTTCGGTGCTAGGGGCAAATTTTTCATGTATAGAGACCCTGGTAATACTACGAGCAAAGTTTCATGTTGTGTCGAGCCCGCTTAGTGTTGATGCTAACATAGTATTTGCCCCTAGCACTCCATTGAAAATGATTTTGACCTGAAAAAAAAAAAAAATACAGTCAATCTTGAAAGTGGCACTTTCACTGTAATTATACTTTTAAATGAACATCTGACTCGGGCACATTCACAAAAAAACCCCTCAGTTTCATTTTGGCGAGAATTTCACTTTAAGGCAGCTGTTGCAAATTCTGTGCAGTTTGTTCTTTATTTTTGTGTTTCTTTTGTCATTGGAAGGCAGAATAACATTTTAACTGAAATTTATGTATCATATAAAGCCCAGCCTGACCTTACTCCCAAAACTTGAATTGAAAATATTTTAAAGCGGGTTTGATGCAATCTCTTTTCCTTTTGGGAATGACCATGCTTCTGTTTGCTGTAAGAGATTGTATTTCCCAACTTTTCAGCCGTAAAGTTGCATTGAGTAAATTGAAATAGGACATTTTTGCTATTAGAATTGTCTCCAAACTAGGGGAAAAACATTAATAAAAACCTGCTATATGCTCACAGATTAAATCATGAACTGTTAAATAAGATACATATCACCTTGAGAACAAAGGCAGTAGAGCAGCAGAATGAGACGAGAGACAGTTGTGTTCTCTAAAGGAGGCCACCATTAAAATGTTATATGGATTAGAAAAATATCCACACAACACAGATGTTATTGTAGCATTATTAACAGTTTAATAACTTTTCTGTCTTTCTGGCTATTTGCTTTCTACAGCCCTGTTTCAGAATGGCAGTTATTGAATAATTACATGGAGCTACATATGCCTTCTACTTTATCCATTGGGCTTTGGCTATGGGAATTATATGAGCATATTGAATCATTAGATCATTGTTCCTGGCTGGGGGCTTCAAAGTATATTTAATATTCTGATTCTGGAGATCAGTGAAATACTTCTCCAGTTCCCTCACTGTTATTACAGAGTTTTTCACAGGTTGAAAAGCAACTCCGCTGGATATTTTGAATCACTTTTTTGTCTGCTGACTTTGAAAAAAACCACAGATAGAAAAAGGGAAACACTGTTTTCCTTTTTCTTGTGAAGATATAACTCACTGAAATTCTGTCATTTCCATAGATGCTTTTTGGTGACTGCTATGTAATGCATCCATCAAGGCTGTCCAAGTGCTGTTCTATCTTGATCTAGAACATAAGGTTCATATACTGAGGATCAGATGCTCTGAAAGTGGGTTTGTTGCAAATATGCAGGTTGGATTTACCTTTGATTTTGGGGGGATTTGAATTGACTAAGAGTGAGAACTTTCAGACTTGAAGCTTTACTTTTTCTTGCTGTTAATGTTGTGAATATTTTTCTCTTCTGGAAGTGGAAGTGTGCTTTTAGTTCCATTTTCAAATGTACTAGGCTTATGCCTTCTGGCTGACGTTATCATCATGTCAGAGAACTAACAGTTGGCTTAATAACAATGCATTTTTCTGACTTTTATGCACATGCATGATATTGCCATATAAACAAAATATAGGAATTTCCACCAGATAATTTGATGATTTGATATTTGGAAATCATTGGTCATTCTAGAATAACTGAAGTGAGTTTGTCGCCAGCAGCAACCTTCAGGGCTGGCAAATAGTACCACAAACTGTAGTTCCTCAAATGGACACTTGAGGCTAGCTCCAAAAGATACCTTCCCCGATCAATTTTTTCCCGAAAAATCACAAACTTTACAACAGAAATCAAACATAAACCGGCTATCAATCCCACACAAGTAAAAGC
The DNA here is from genome assembly GCF_904848185.1 of Acanthopagrus latus. Classification (NCBI taxonomy): domain Eukaryota; kingdom Metazoa; phylum Chordata; class Actinopteri; order Spariformes; family Sparidae; genus Acanthopagrus; species Acanthopagrus latus. The sequence goes on along the minus strand of NC_051051.1, from coordinate 17,399,837 downwards.
ATTATTCATTCTGGCTCTATAAACCAAGTGTTGTTATCCCTGTGCCTCTGTCCACTATTTTTAGAGTCAATTGTTTGTAGAGGAAGGTATTCTATGAGGGCCCCGCTTTGTTTGATAAATCAATCAAGAGTGGGTTGCCATGCATCCACAGCCTACATGTTACACACAAGCAACACATTTCGGTGTATCCAAGAACCCTTAAATCAGACTAAATTAAGTAAACCAAGAGACTTCTATTGTAGATTAGTCATGGGAGTTTGAGTATTGCATGCAAGTTTTCCTTTGAATGAAGCAGCAAAGATGTTCTGTGACATGTACAATTTGCCTTCCTTGACGCAGCTCTAGTGATGTGACTCTACACATGCACATTGTGATGTTGATGCTGAAATGATAGGTCAGTGCTAGTCACAGCTTGTATTTGTATTTTAGAATTCATCCTCATTGAAGAAAGGTTTCCAGTTAAGCCAGATGAAATTTTATAACAGTGTTAAGACTTTGGCAGCTCTTCAAAGAGAAATATAAGAGAAATGAATGAAAAGAAAATATTGTTAGAAATGTTCCTTTCAAACTGAACATAGCTGGGATGAAAGGGGAAGAGCTTGTTGGAAATTATATATTCCTTTTAGTGCTTGTTTATGGAATTTATGTCTTGCTGCATTATGATAGTCGCAGACTGTCATTAACTGACAAGACAGAGACGAGTTGAGTCCAAACCAAATATCCCACTGTGCAGTGGTACCTGGGGGGTATTCCAGAAAGTGGGTTTTGTGAAAACTCTGAGTTTGTTAACCCTGAGATGAGAGAAACTCTGAGTTTTCAGTTCCATAAAGAGAGGTACCTGAAACTCTGGGTCTGTTACTGCAGTAACTTACTCTGTGAACTTAACCTGCTCACTGGCAGGTTTACCTGAAGAAACCCTGAGTCTGACGGAGCTGTCTGACAGCGGCTGTCCTTTCCTTCTCAGTCTGATCATGTTGAAGCAGAAATAATTCACATAGTTCTACACCAGGAGGAGAATTTAGATTCATTTAGATGAGCTCTCACTCCCTGACAAGGACTGAACCGAACAGCAGTCCATCATTTATATTCTCCGGCCGCACAGTGAATATCAGGCTACACGTCATCGCTGACGTGTTCGCAGATCTGAACAATCCTCTTTGTTTTTTTAAAAGAAACAATAACAGCTGAGTGTTTCATTTCTCTCAAGTGATTCTTATCAAGAGCATTTAGTGAATTGTTATTACTACTGTTGCTCACTAATCTTTGTCACTTCGTTGTGGCTTTTGCATACATGTTGTGACTTTTACAATTGTGTTTTGGCTTTTGTGTTAATGTAGTGGTATTTATATTTGGTTCGACTCATCTGGGCCACAGTACAACTGTTGAAAATCATACAATTGTTTAAAGTTAAAGTTAAGGTTTTCAGACATTGCGCTCTTACAGCAGTTTTTTTTTTTTTTTTTTTTTTACTTTAAAGTGACTTTTTTACCACATTTGCAGGTGCATTCTATTATTATGAAAAGACAGAAAGAAATCTGTTGGTAACCAACTTAACATGTGCAATGAATTGCAGATGCATTCATATACCACAAATCATGGTAACGAACCAGTGAACAAGTAGCAGTGAAACCTCCCACTGGCCTGAAAAGAGAAGCAAGGTTTATTCCTTAAACTTAATCTTTATCTCAGATTATCAATCTGATGTTGAAGAGGCAGTCATCAAAGCCAAATACTGAGATATTTAAACTTGAGACAACGTCTGCCAGATTTCCCTGAGTGGTAAAATATCCACATTTTGCTCAGGCTTCTTCTTGGCATTTGAGAAAGGCAGTTTAGCAAAAGCCTATGCAATTAAGGAAGCAGCACAATATATTGCTGTATCATCAGCATAAAAATGAAAAGTTGCAATACCCACATCCACATTTTGACCTAAACTATCAATAGTAAAAGCAGACCATTTAATAATAGTAAGGCTAATAGTAGTTTAATAGTAAGTCTGACAAAATTTCTGCACATTCTAATACTTCCCTGATCCACAAGTGCAAAGAACTAGATGTGACATGATAGGTGTTGATTCAATTGAAATGTCAGTTTTCATCCCTTAAATGAATTTTCACCTATTCTGCTGAAGATCATGGCTAACTTTGATTCAGTCCATGTCAAAAATGGCTTTTCCTAATTTTTAATATTCAGATGCTCCATGACACCTCAGATTCACTTTGAAATGCCATTAACATAGATGTGAGCTCAACCCTTGGCAGTAAATGTTAAGGCTCTTAAATCTGGGAAGGAACGGGTAGAGCTGAGGAGGGTTGATAGGGGGTTCTCTTTCACTTTCATCATTTTGTGGCTTTGCTTTTTTCCATTAATCTGTCAAAGGGAGTAAAAAAGACATATCTACGAGCAATAAGCTTCCATCTTTCAATACACTGACGATGGCTCCCTTGTACTCATCAGCCATGATATTTTCTTGTGAGATGTCAGATTAAGTCATGTGGTAGCTTGCACATTGCTTTGTGTTTCAACTATACTCAGATGCTCTTTTGGAAAAGCCATACCTTCAAAGATTAAACATGTAATATCTCCTTGGTTTTCTGCATTTGGTTGTCACTTTTTGACATTTAATTGATAGACAGTACATGCAGCCACTGACATATGTAAAAGTAGTTAATTGTTGAAATGATGAACAAATGATGAAATTATCACATTATTTGCATAATGGGATATTACATAGGTGGAACAGTGTAAAAAAAGGTGACTTTACAATCTACTGGCAGCTGTTGTATGGTACATTGGTGCTGCAGCTGTTGCGGCTGCCAGTTAAAGTTGTGCAAAATAATAATGTAGGCTTAGTAACACATCAAAGCTTTGTGGCTCTGCTCCTCATCTGCACATTTAAGGAGCTTCATTCATTTATTCATCTGTTCAAATATACCTGAACAATTCTATATGCAAAATGTCAGTCTTTTTATCCAGTGGACAAACAAATACACAATGGGGTTTGGACAGTTCCAAGTTAGTGTTTGTGTAATGCACTGAAATAATATATATTTTTTTCATTTCTTGCTGATATTATATCCAGTTATGTCCAGTTAAAACATTTGTCTAAAGAAGTACTTTAATTCAGTCATTGTGTTTATACTACCATGGTTACAAAGAATTTGTTAATACTTACCTGTAAGAAAGATGGGAAGATGGTATACTTACCCTTTAGGAATGGAGCGCTATCCCTTTAAGAGAGAAACACAGGGAGAAGCCATGTTGAAGCCGTAGAGTGGTGGTGAGGCTAACTTGTTGTGCTTGGTTTTGAACTGTAGACAATGTTTCTAAATGTTGATAAAAAGCAGAAGAATGCATTTTCGGCCCGTCACAAGGACATGTACTGTTGAAGTCCAGTATTTTGACTGAGGCTTTAAATAAATAATGAAGGTATCCAGCTGTGTGTAAACTGCACAGGATTTTGGAGGTCAGAATGTGATCCACTGCCAACACGTTGGTCTGAGGAGGAACACAAGTAGTCCATTGAAAACATGGAGCATGTTTTTGCTGCGACAGTCTACACGTATCAGTGTGCTTTTATTTATTTTCATAATTTATTTATTTGTTTATTTTAATCATTTATTAATTCCCAATGGCAGTGGCATGCTCCTCTGGGATCTGGTGCACAGAACTGTTGTCCTCTGTGCTCAGTGGTAGCTCTGAGTCTGTATCTGATTCAGGTCTTGAACTGATTTAACTAACTTTGGCATGCAAGACTTGCAGGGAGAGACTTCTTTTTCAATCAATACATATTTAATGCAACTTGTGCACTGGATGAGAAACAAGAGTCTTTTGGGACTAGGCCCCAACGTTATGTCCATTATATTTTAAGAGGGAAGGTGAAGCACTGAGTAGTTCTAAATGTTGATGTTAGTGACAGGATGAAAATAATGGCTGTACATCTGAATGTCATGAGATGGACTAGTAAGCAGTCTTGGTGCGTGGATATGATGAACTGGAGGCGAATAAAGTGGAGTGGGGTCAAAGTGATTTTACACTAAATCTTCAGCTGACAAAAGCAGGGAGAAGAACAGTTTCTCCAACAATAACATGATTGGTTGATTGATTAATTCATTTGGCTGGTTTAACTGAAGGAGTAAATGCTCATTGTCAGCTGACTAATTAGTCGGGCGAGAGAGAGAGTGATCTAGAGAGGGCTGTGAATGAACATCAAGATAGTCCTCCTTAATTGATCATGTGGTTGGTTAGACTATTTGACCCCAGAACAGAATAGCTGCAGCTCATTTAGTAGTTTGCCCAAAGGTTTAAGTATTTAAATAAGTTTAATACAATTATTAAGTTGTATCATTATAGTCAAGGGAAATAGCTTGGTCTAATTGAATTGAATTAACACAGATCTATACATACACGGTATTCAGTTATTACATATAAAGTTAAGTTAAAGTTAAAGTTGCTATGATTTATGTATTTTGATTAGATTATGTCTTAAATAGCACTCTATTCCAACTCTAATCACTGTTATAGAGTGCTTGGTCAGTTACCCATGTCTCTCCTCCCCCTGCTTATGCAGTAAAAGATAAAGATATTTTCTGTTATCCCTGCCCACCTCATCCAATCGGGACAGAGACTGCTAATGAAAAGCTTGTATCTGCCATGAACGTGCAGCAGGATCCTCCTGTTAAGTTCTATGTCTGGTGATTACCATGGCCTGTTCATTTGGTGACATAGAGAACCAGAAGTTAGCTAAAGCTACTCACAGCAGCTTTAATGAATTTCTGATATGTAGCTACATACAATTGTCTTTAAAATGTAAATGTTGTAGCTCATATTGTATTAAATCCCTTCAATCCTGATTCCTAACATGTCATGAACAAAGAAAAAAATATCTTAAGTCTTAAGCCATGCTGACTGTGGTAGCAAATATATGACATCAAATATTATCACCTCTGCTTTGATGCGATGATAAGTGTGAGCAGGAACTTACTTTTCTTTGAAATCATCCCCCCACACACATGAACACACAATGAAGTAGTTTAATTGTTTCAGTTTCTGTCACACTTCCTTGTCACAGAGATCTAGAAGCCAGAAAGTAAAGAACTGCTCAACTACAACTTCTTGCACTGCATGACATGATTTATAAGGAATTGGGGCATCCACATTGTCAATCTTTCACGTGTTGATGCCATCCTTTACTGATTCCTATTTTAAATTATTATAATAATCAATAATTCAAGACAGACATCAAACCCTAAAAGATATAGGTCAAGCCCTGGTGCACTGAAGCTTTACACAGTACACAAGCCATCTTAGCTCTATCCTCAGTGTCATCACAAAAATATAACATTACTACAACTGAATGAAAGCCTCAAAGAATAAGTAAGTATGGATTAGAAAAATAGACTTTCTGATCTTTGAGCACATGTCGTGACATGCAGTCTAATGAATGTTGCAAGGAAATATCTCATTGAATGTCATTAGCCTGTGAAATGTTTTAGGATAAAGTTTTTCAAAGATTTAAAAGGGATTGAGGCTGTTGAGAATACTGAATATGAAAAATGGCATCAAATGAAAAGAATGACTTCCTTACTCTTTCATAACTTTATTATGTCTTTGTCCTGGAACTTTCCTTCCTCTATTAAACAAGCTAAGTTGTCCCTTTTAATTTCACTGCAAGAAAGATCATTTTGTCAAACACATTTGCTTTTCTAAAGACACATGATAACAACAGCTATTGATAACGTGTTTGTGCAGATGACAGCAACAAAAACATCAACTAAAAATGAAGGGTTGTTATTAAAATGATGAGAAGAGTTTTTACTGTGCAGGTTTTACTTGTTGGCTCACTCATTTATCCATTTCCTTCATACATAACATTGAAATATCTGTTGTTATATTTCCTTGCTTGCTTCCATGCAATGTCATTCTGTAAGTCACATGTCAACATATTTCACACATAATGACAATCTTCAAAGTCAGCTGAGTGAAAAGCCTGCTGCAGCTATTTGTCTTCAGTGTTCTTTTGACTGTTATCAATGTTATCCAAGGAAGAAACTTTGGGATAAAAGGAAATTGGTGTTGTTTCAGCAATTTTAGCTGATAGTATAATTTGAAGTGGTTAGGACATGACAGTCATGCAAGCTGAAGTCTCAACATTTCTTAATAATAATGGGAATCTTTTAGTGCAGTTGGGGCCAGCAAAGCAACTGCTCTTAATGATCTACAGCTACAATATTGTATTATATTGTATTGAATATATTGTATTCAATTCCCGGCCTGGGTCCCTTTGCTGCGTGTCACTCCCCCTCTCTTACCCTGCTTCCTGTCACACTCTCCAGCTGTCCTGTCAATAAGGCCAAAACTTAAAAAATAATAAAATAAAATAATACATGTGAAATACACTGTTACAGTGTTTGCTCAGTAACCATCATTTCTCCTTCTTGTATCCCTGCGGGGGCAGCTGCCTGGGCAGGGACACCCAGACTTCCCTCACCCCAGACACTTCCCCTAGCTCCTCCAGGAGGATCCCAAGGCGTTCCCAGGCCAACCGAGCGACATGGTCACTCCAGCGTGTCCTGGGGTCTCCTCCCTGTGGGGCCTGCCAGGAACACCTCCCGAGGACGGCGTCCAGGGGGGCATCCGATATAAATGCCCGAGCCATCTCAGCTGGCTCCTCTTGATGTGGAGGAGCAGCGGCTCTACTCCGAGCTCCTCCCGGGTCACAGAGGTCCTCACCCTATCTCTAAGGGAGCGCCCCGCCACCCTGCAGAGGAAACTCATTTCGGCTGCTTGTATCCGGGAACTTATTCTTTCGGTCATGAACCAAAGTTCATGACCATAGGTGAGGGTAGGAACATAGATTGACCGGTAAATTGAGAGCTGAGCCAAAACGACTGCATTACTGCGGCTGCTGCACCGATCCGCCTGTCAATCTCACGCTCCATCCTTCCCTCACTCGTGAACAAGACGCCAAGATACTTGAACTCCTCCACTTGAGGCAAGAACTCTCCCCCAACCTGGAGGGAACAAGCCACCTTTTTCCGGTCGAGAACCATGGCCTCAGACTTGGAGGTGCTGATTCTCATCCCAGCTGCTTCGCACTCAGCTGCAAACCGCCCCAGATCATGCTGGAGGTCCTGGCTTGACGGAGCCAACAAGACAACATTGTCCGCAAAAAGCAGAGATGAAATCCAGTGCCTCCTGAACTGGACCCCCTCCGGCCCCTGACAGCATCTAAAAAATTCTGTCCATAAAAATAATGAACAGAACCGGAGACTAAGGGCAGCCCTGTCGGAGTCCAACATGCACTGGGAACAGGTCTGACTTACTGCCGGCAATGCGAACCAAGCTCCTGCTCCGGCAATGCGAACCAAGCTCCTGCTCCGGTCATACAGGGACTGTACAGCCCTTAACAGAGGGCCTCCGACCCCGTACTCCGAGGGGCACAGTCGAATGCCTTTCTCCACAAAACACATGTGGACTGGTTGGGCAAACTCCCATGAACCCTCGAGCACCCTGCGGAGAGTATAGAGCTGGTCCAGTGTTCCACAGCCAGGATGAAAACCGCATTGTTCCTTCTGAGTCTGAGGTTCGACTATCGACCAAATTCTCCTCTCCAGTACCCTGGAGTAGACTTTCCCAGGGAGGCTGAGGAGTGTGATCCCCCAATATTTGGAACACACCCTCTGGTACCCTTTTTTAAATAGAGGGACCACCACCCTGGTCTGCCAGTCCAGAGGCACTGTCCCCAACTGCCACGCGATGCTGCAGAGACGTGTCAGCCAAGACAGCCCCACAACATCCAGAGACTTGAGGTACTCAGGGCGGATCTCATCCAGCCCCGGTGCTTTGTCACTGAGTAGCTTCCCAACTACCTCAGTGACTTGGGCTTGGGTGATGAATGAGTCAACCTCTGAGTCCCCAGACTCTGCTTCCTCTATGGAAGGTGTGTCAGTGGGATTGAGGAGATCCTCGAAGTATTCCTTCCACCATCCGACAATATCCCCAGTCGAGGTCAACAGCACCGTAAACAGTGTTGGTGGAGACCTGCTTCCTCCTCCTGAGGCGCCGGATGGTTTGCCAGAATTTCCTCGAGGCTGACTGGTAGTCGTCCTCCATGGCCCCCAAACTTTTCCCAGACCCGAGTTTTTGCTTCTGCGACTGCCCATGCTGCAGCACGCTTGGCCTGCAGGTACCCGCCAGCTGCCTCAGGAGTCCCCCGAGCCAGCCATGCTCGATAGGACTCCTTCTTCAGCTCAGACAGCATCCCTTACTTCCGGTGTCCACCACTGGGCTCGGGTATTGCCACCACGACAGGCACCGGAGACTTTACGGCCACAGCTCCGAACAGCCGCATCAACAATGGAAGTGGAGAACATGGTCCGTTCGGACTCAATGTCCCCAGCCTCCCTCGGGATCTGGTCAAAGCTTTCCCAGAGGTGGGAGTTGAAGACCTCCCTGACAGAGGGTTCTGCCAGACGTTCCCAGCAGACCCTCGCAATACGTATGGGTCTGCCGTGTCTGCTTCCTCCCCTGCCAGCGGATCCAATTCACCACCAGGTGGTGATCAGTTGACAGCTCAGCCCCTCTCTTCACCCGAGTGTCCAAGACATACGGCCGGAGGTCAGATGACACCACCACAAAGTTGATCATTGACCTCCGGCCTAGGGCGTCCTGGTGCCATGTGCACTGATGGACACCATTATGCTCGAACATGGTGTTAGTTATGGACAAACTGTGACGAGCACAGAAGTCCAATAACAAAACACCACTCGGGTTCAGATCGGGGAGGTCGTTCCTCTCAATCACATCCCTCCAGGTAACACTGTCGCTGCATACGTGAGTGTTGAAGTCCGCCAGTAGAACGAAGGAGTCCCTCTCCAGTACCCCTCTCAGGGCCTCCAAGAAGGCCGGGTACTCTACACTGCTGTTCAGCCCGTAAGCCGAAACAACAGTGAGAGACCTACCCCTGGCCCGAAGGCGCAGGGAAACGACCCTCTCGTTCACCAAGGAAAACTCCAACACATGGCGGCTGAGCTGAGGAGCTATAAGCAAGCCCACACCAGCTCGCCGCCTCTCACTGCTGGCAACTCCAGAGTGGAAGAGAGTCCAGCCTCTCTCAAGGAGTTGGGTTCCAGAGCCCAGGCTGTGCGTGGAGGTGAGCCCGACTATATCTAGCCGGTACCGCTCAACCTCCCGCACTAGCTCAGGCTCGTTTCCCCCCAGCGAGGTGACATTCCATGTCCCCACCGCCGGGGGATTGGGTCGTCGGGGCCCCTGCCCACGACCGCCACCCAAATCACTTAGCACCAGCCCTTTCTGAACCCTCCTGCGGGTGGTGAACCTACTGGAGGACGGGCCCATGTCACCCCGGTTGGGTCCCACGGGCTAAGACCCAGCCACCAGGCACTCGCCTGCGAGCCCCAACCCCAGGCCTGGCTCCAGGGTGGGGCCCCGGTAACGCCATTCCGGGCGACGTGAACGTCCTTGTTTTTCTACTTGTCATCGGGGGCATTGGAACCGCTGTTAGTCTGACTCGTCACCTAGGACCTATTTGCCTTGGGAGACCCTACCAGGAGCATTATCCCTGCCCACTTTATCCAATCAAGAGAGAGAACTCCATAAAGACTCATGTCTGCAGTTGAAAGCGCAAAGAGTAGTATCCCCCTGTTTGCTGTCATGTCTGGTGATTACCAGTGTTTCCTAAGGGATTTTGTGGGACTATGGTGGGAGGTAGTCATTCATCCATCTTAAAGTTAAATGTATAAATCTGGCGCAAGTTAAGAATTAAGAGGCTATATCATAAAATAACATATATAAAAAAGAAAAAGAAAAAAATCCAAACTGTAGGAAATAATCAAATATAAAACTGTGTTTTGGCTCTGCTGCAAGGTGATTAATTCAGTCCTCACAGTTGTACTGTACTACGCTGCTCTGGCTAAACAATGTTACACAAATCTTAACTGAGAAACTACATAATCATTGTCTTATTTCAAAATTATGCACGCCTGTGCATGCCATCTCACGTTTTTCTGTTGCAAAATCACAGAACAGCACTGGAAGTGGCTGGTAAATAAAACACAGACAGAAAGATATAGGCTATGTACTGCCCAGCAAGATTAGACAGAGTCTTGTTAATTAATGGGATTGTTAACTGCAAAGCAGACAGAAAGATAGCTAACAGGCGACAACACTGAGAGCAGCTTTTTGTCTCAAGAGACTTAAATCTAAACTATAATCCTTGTTTACAATGCTGCCAATGATTGTTGTGTCATCTACTTCACTATTTCAGTAATGGATGTACAATGTGAATAAGAAAAACAAACAAAACCAAAACATTCATGAAGTTTGGTTGAATAATTAATTTATTATAGGTCATATGTAAATGTGACCAAATCTGCTGGCTCAAAAATATACATACAGCAACCGAACAATCACACTGATAACAGATCAGATACATACTTGTGTTTCTTAAAAGTGCAAGATGTAAGAATCTGTGTTGAAAATACATTTGTTGAATTTATCAGCAGTATGTGAAGAGTTTTTATATTATGAGGTATATTGAAGAGATATCTGCTGAAGCCTGTCCCATCCTGATACATCACGACAAGTGCCAACCTTCTACTGGTGCTTCTAGCTCCGCTAGCTGTACAGCTAAATTTGCTTACTAAATAATGGCTAGTAACAGTAAGCCAAAATGAATGGTTACTCTGGTGATAGCTGCCCCTTGTTTGTTTTGAGAATGGATTTGACATATGGCATACCTTTAACCATCCTTAACTAACAAACAGGTGTCTGTTAGCTGTGTTGTGCTTTGAAGTTATGATTAGACTGTCACTTTATGTCACAGCATTACAGTAATAAAATTATGTTCATTATAATATTGTTACTTTGTTACCATTAGCAACCTATTATACAAAATGCCGATGAGCCTATTTAATAGACACTTTTCATATTTAAGCATTTGTTGTTTTGAGATACATTGTATAAGCCAGTATTATATGTATCTCTGTGGATGCTTTTGGCATTTTGCTGTTGTGTTCTCCTCTTCACTAAAGTGTTCTAACATGTTTACATTTTTAATTTACTATAACAAGAAATGTTATGATTATTTTAACAGGCCAAATTACTACCTCTTCTCCACTGCATGTATTTCTTTTATCTGTGTTAACCCTGCTGCTTGTCACTTACTGTGCTGAGGTCACCTTGCACACAGCATATGGATGCGTGTCGGAACAGGCTACTACTCCAGATGTGCATGCATTTCAAATTTGTCCCAGAAGTAAATATTGGTAATTAGTGCTCCATTCCTTTCACATTATTTGAAGCTGTCATCTGGGAGATGTAGGGCATTCTTCACTGTCAAGCTCTGCTCCACACTCCTGTCACATATGAGACTTAAATCATTTGACCTGGAACATATGCTGTTCAAAAATAGAACATTGCATGATCAAAATAAACTCACCAATGAAAAAATATAATTAGTACAACAATAAAGAATCAAAGACAATATAGTGTGCTGTAAAAAAGAAACAAAGATGACTTCTTGAAATTGGATCCATTTTGCAGAACAGGACCTGATTTTCAAAAAAAAAATAAAAAAAAATTGGTGTCACAATAAAGGTCCTGTGCTTTTCTCTCTTCAATAGCAAAAAAACTTTTAGCTACATTACAGTAAAGTGATGTCTTTTTCTGAACTTTGCAGACTGTTCTACTTGTTCTTATGAACCCATATACTAATTATATCCACATTACTGATGATTATTTATTAAACATTTTATTGAAAATACTAATAGTCATCCCTGCAAGACTGTCATAATTTCAACATTGAGATATTTGAGAAAAAAGAGTGTGATATTTCATTATGTTACATCCTAGTACTTATGAAATGTCAAATAATCACAGATATTCTATAATTTATAGCAATAATTCCCAATTATACTGCAATGTTTGTTTGTTTTTTGTTTTTCTTTTAGACACCACATTGCTGCTCAGTCTTCAAAACAGCATTGATTTATAAAAATCCATGGCATTGGCAGTGTGATGACTACAGAAAACTGTTCATCATAATTTGAGAGCTGCATTATAGTGTGGTTGGGTCACATGAGATAGCATTTTTATTAAGTGGAACACCCTGCTGATATTGCTATATTATCACCTAAGTGCGCTGTATGCACATGGTGACATTTTCAGTATTTTGGGGCAGGTCTGCATGTCGTCAAACTTTTCTTGAAGGTCACTTCTAAACTAAGATGAGAAGAAAAGGAAACAGGGGGACAAATAATGTAATTAGCTTGAAAATGCTTTGGCAGTAAATGTGTCCAGTGAACACGCAGGAGAGTTCAGGTCATAGCCCATACACCATCCCTGAACAAATTACTCCTTTAGTCAGAGTTGCTTAATTGTATTGATCGAACTGTCTTTTCTTACTTGGGTGTCGATTATTTTGGCCCAACGTAAGACCAAAACAAGTTCAGAGAATTTACAACAAGCTCACAACACCATGAAGGGATTTTTTCTAAAGGCTGTCTGAAAAAACACAAAATTAGTTGAACTGAGTCACATTCAGATGACTGATCAAGTGCAATGTTCACATCCGAGAGCATACACTACTGTGGCTGTACAAAGTGTTGATGATATACATACAGTATGTGATTTCTATCATATATTTATTTGTCTGTATTACTAGCAGTGATGCCTAAAATGGACATGTTTTTATTCTTATACTGGCGCAGTTTACACATCAGTGAATAAATCTATTGGTCTGCAGGCAGGCTCCAAATTGTTACAGTAATGTAGGATCAAATGTACTGAATGTATGAACATTCAAACCGTACATCATGGTGTGTGGATAGATAAAACAAAATAATACAAATGATCCATTTGTCTTTGTGACAACATACTGACCATATTACCGCTTGGGAAAGCTTGTAGCTTAAAGTTGTCTGTTTCATGTACGTATGTGAGTGAACTGACATCCGTAGGCTACCTATGGATACACAAGGCAGACACCTATTACCTTGGTGGAAATCCTGTCTTTGACCCATTCATCCATTCTGACCTCTTCCCTACATGGACTTTGGGGCTCCTTATACTGACACCTGACTTTTGCCACTTTGCCGTCATGTAGAGGATGCTATGCCACTAGAGGATGCCTCTTAACAATAGTAAATATAGTACTTCATAATAAACTTTGCAGATGACCTACAGCTATGTCTTTGAGGGGGAACCTCTAGTTGTAGTTGTAGATGTCAGACCAGGCTTGTTTTCTGGTGATCAGTTCTGGTGATGATGCGCTACAATGGTTTCATCACACATAATAGTGCCTTGTTTTTTTTGTCTAGTGTGGAAACTGAGCCAAATGGTGATGGCGCCCCTGTATAAGGTGTAGAGAATCCAGGGGGGACCAGGCCAGTGATGATGTAGACCCCAAGGAAAAGCACATGTGTGAATAAAGCATATGCCTACTGTGGAGCTTCAGGGTAGTATGGTGGGCTTCACCGTGTTTCACCATAATATTGGACTAATTAATGGACAGACACAATTTGGCCTTCGTATTGATGATGCCAAGAGGCTGATTATGCTACTAAATATTGTTTCACTGAAGATGAGTTAAGCACAAAAATGTTACTTTTTTACTGATTCCAAAAAATGTTAGTGCAGGTGGTGATTATGTTCTTGTTTATTTTCTTGTAAGTGTGAAATGTCCACACTAATGTTTTAAAATCAAGCTAATGGTCTGTTGAATACATTTTATAATACCGCCTTTAATAATTATTGGTTATGCAGTTCTGAGGGGATGAGCTGCAGGTTTGAGAACAGGAGCAGGTAATTGTATTATATATTATATATATATGATAACAGTTTGAGCAAGACTACCCTAATTTGAATAGATTTTGGTTAGTATTTTAAATGGAGGATTCTCTTGAAGATTGTCTGAATTATACAACCACTCAACTGTGATGTTGATTATTCTGCTGTATCTTCCACTAATCAACCTTCTTCGATGTAACACACCTCCTCACAGGGTTTGCATGCACCACTGATAATTCTTCTAACATGCATTAATCATAACAAGTGCCTAGGTAAATTATTAGCAGGAATGGAACATTTTATCACACTGTGTGGTTGTACATTATCATGTTGGGGCTGTTGAAAGGAAATGGGCTTTTAAAACCTTTTCATCAGTCTGACACAAAACTCATGCTGGGAGTCAATCTGCACTTCTCTGGAAATCTTGTGCTATGTAACAATTTGCCAAGATGGAAGTACAGAAGATGTACCTCATGCTAGCATGTTGCACTGGCTCTATGAAGTCATGTTATCAGTTTATTTTACATTTTGAGAGAAGAGAATTAATGAGCAGCAGCCAAAAGATAAAAGGGTGTCACATCACAAACTATATAGGGAACCAGAAGGAGGAGGAGGTTTGAAGAGTTGCTGAAGCACCAAGTTGCAGAATTAGTATGATTTCAAAGCAACTAAGTGTCTCCCGCCCCTCCCCCCGACTATATAGCCATTAGATGAGATGGAATCTGTTATTAGTAGACTTGACTTCCTTGCTCTAATTTAAAAAATTAAAATAAGCATAAATCCAAGGCAACATCGTGATGCTTGTGTGAATGACATGTTTCGTCTGGAATTTGGGATTTCAGATTGAACTTTGTCAGGAGCTCATTTCAATTTTGGAAGTGAAGTTTGCGACAGATGACTTGAAAGTTGTACATCCCACGCGTTATGTTGAAAGTCCCTTGCGTTTTATTTAAAACTTCTCAATAAACAGTCTTGATTTATTGGGGATTCCAAAATGTCAAAATATTTTCAAATAGCATTTTTCTCCCACTCCTCATCTGCTTTCCTGGTTACCATTTCGAAAACCAGCATATTTATTATGTCCTGTATATAATAACTGTACCTCTTGAGCCTAATTAGGACCCAAAAATAGAGGAGGGTAAAACACAGCACAAAGAAAAAGAGATGTGATGCTGAATTCAAAGAGTGATTCACTTCTGTAGCTGCAGGCTTTTTTTTGCATTTGGGGTAAAAGCAGGGTTCATTTGCAACACCCAAGGGATCTTTCAGTCGATTGCCAAGTCTCAGGAGAACAGAAGGGAGGCTCTTAGGAGGGGGTGGCAGCGTGAGTGGCAGATCTGTAGCTTTGCTCTCAAAAACCAATGATTAGAGGAAATTGGAAATACAAATATTGCGCTTCTGACCCTGTCACAAGGATTCAGTGATTCAGTGTCAATGGCAAGTATAGATCAATGCTCTGCAGAAAATGGGGCTTTGGTATAATCATGGAGCATTATTTCTGCAAGGACTGCATTCTCTGTTACAGAGACACACAAACACTCAGCTGTAAACTCTTGCCTAGGTGCACACTGCAGCAGTATGGCAGCACTAATTAGATAAGACTAGAATTAAATCAATGCTCTCTGTTATGAATGGAAATCACAAAAATGAGAGGACCTTTGAGTAGCTGTTGTCATTAATTATTATTCCCATAATTTTTCTGCTGTTACAAAGTTGTGAAAATGCATTTCTCTTTATCAAAATTGCCTGTGGAAGCAAATTGAAAAGTGATGAAATGTTTAATCCAAAATGTTGAATTTGAATAACCTATGATTTTGTCAGATGTTGTTTGTAATTTAGGGGATGTTCACTGGAATGAGTAATGGTATATTTTTTGTTATACAAATCGTTTTAATGCAGAATTCCTTTATTTAAAGACTCGCATAGAGAAGTAACAACACACAGTTGTGGAAAATCATCTGCTGCCATTTCTTGACTGACATTGTCACACATCATCTGACCTGCTTTTAACAAATTCCTCAGTGCAGTGACAATATACACCTGATGGCTCTTGCCATCACACACTGACTGACCACACAGACAAATAAAAATCACTAGTGGTCTTTCTTTGCCCATGCCTTCTCTACCTCCCAGCACTCAGATACTTCTTGTTAAATCTTGTGACCCTTTGACCACCTCGCTTTATCCAGCGCTCAGCTTTGCAGGGCACTGAGCCAGACCTACAGGGATCTATGATGGATGTGTTTCGACAGGAGTCAGGAGTTTTTATTAGTTTCCAGCAACTTGTCATAGGAGGGCTGAAAAGAAATCAGGACAAGATGAATAGAAAATGAGCAGAGAGAAGTAAAAAACAATATGAATGGAGGAAGAAATGTCAGCACCTTACACAGATGTGCTCGCAGAGAGCTCACATGGTCATGATGCCTAATGTTTCTACACACCATACTGCAGTGTCTTATCTTTATGCATTCATACATACACTGCAATGTTATACAGCCCAGTTACTGATGGAGGATTGAAGAGTTGAACAGTGTTTATCAGCGTTTATTTTGCCTCAATGAACTTCAGTTCGCTGATCAATTGCCATATTTACCTCCAGGCCAGTATCTGAGTGTATATAACTGTTTAAGCATTTGTCAGGCCATATTTGGAGGACATACTCTGCATTGTCTTAAAGCTTAGTCAAGAAACTGAGGTCATGTATGCCCAGCATTTGTATTTGGTGGATAATTTTTCCCTTGCTTCAGCAAATCTGATTGGATGCAGTATAAGGTGCTTCCAAGATAAGCAAACAAACCTTTTTTGATTGTACTTTTTAAAAAAAAATACATTTAAACGTCAGCTCTCACTATGAACATTTTTCCTGTAACGTTTATTCAGAAATTGATGTTATGGACTGAAAAATATAGACAGTTCCTATGATTAAGGAGGATAAGGAGAAAAGTTTCCTTATTGTGGTATCAAGGTAGATTTTAATCCATACAACTTCTGGCTTCGAGATAATGCCTTCTATAAAATTGGAGCTCATTTAGATGTGAAATCTTAAATGATTTCTCAGCCTTTATAAAATTGTTTCATCATCAATGTGTCAACACCAGGTTTTTCATCGATAACATCATAAATCAAAGTTTTTTCTGTATCATTTAAAAGTATATTTGAGTGTAGACTAAGTTCACAAATCATAACTGAAGTGTTCCAAAGCAAAACAACAACAACAACAACAACAACAACAACAACAACAACATATTTTATTACTGATATGTCAAAAACATGTTACATTTTATGTGCCATTATAAGGGCAGAATCCATTCAAGCCTTTGTTGCTGTGAAATCTAGATGCAAACAAATAGTCTTTCCATTTAATTAGGCTACTTTACCAGATGGAACATTTATGTGATATCAAGATATGAAGTATCAAACCCCTCTAACAAACATTTTAATACTTGATTCTTAATTCTGACATTCTGGTGCATAAATGGTTGCAGGATCCATACTCTTGAGCCTTCTAAAAATAACTGTCAATACAAAGTCTCACATTGGTAATTCAAATAAAAATATATAGAAACAGAAACTCCAGAAACATTGAAAAGTTAGTTATTGCTCACAGTGGACTCACCTGAAAGCATTAAAATTATGGGAAAATTAAGTCTCTGGTATTTGCTTAAGCTGTTTCGAGTTTGTATAAAGAAACATATTTTTAATCACAAATATCTTTAGTAAGAGAATCTTCATTGTCCCATTGTGATGTTTGATCTCATAATGTAAGTGAGGATCCACATGTTTCTCTGCTGTCATCAGACCCAGAATGGCCACCAGGAGCAGCAGCAGTGTTAAAAAAAATGCTAATTTAAATGTACAAATTAAAGAACACGGGTCTACTTTTTAACACCGGAGCCGAAAAAAATAGCACGACCTACCACCCCACATGCTCCACTCACGCAGAGTATGTGTTCTAGCCATAATGCATGATGCAGAGGTTTTCCATCAGTTATTGTAAACAAACATTGGGATTCGGTCTATAAAACTGCAATTGCTGTTCTCATCCACACTGCAAAGAGTTCCATTCCCAACTACATGGCTGTTTTCTCTCTTCCCAAGGATTAGTGAAGTGACATTGTTTAAAAAATCTTTTCAATCTCTACTTGAAGTTGAATTGCTAGAGCGAACCTGAGATTGGTAACATTAAATGAGTGACAAGGACTCAGGCTGCAGCTTGCTTGCAGTACTTGAAATGCTGTTTTTTTATTAGCTGCAGTTGCATTTCCTTATCCAGGGTTTGTTGAGGTGAAACATATTCTGCTTGACAACTACTCCGTGCTTTTAGTGTTTGTAGTAGACTTTACAGAATAGAGGTCATCGATCCCTGTGGTAACACCTCACTGTTTTGTTCTATCAACCCAAGGGTTATGCTATCAGCATGCACCTCTGCACCACTGTACTGCACGCGGTCCTAATTCAATATCCA
Organism: Acanthopagrus latus; assembly: GCF_904848185.1. Lineage (NCBI taxonomy): Eukaryota > Metazoa > Chordata > Actinopteri > Spariformes > Sparidae > Acanthopagrus > Acanthopagrus latus. The sequence continues at coordinate 17,381,563 of NC_051051.1, read as the reverse complement.
GGACCAGCCTTGATGTAACATGGTGTAGCTGTTCAACTCAAAGTCTCAATAAGGGAATGGCTATTTTCTTATGTCCTATTTCTTTGACACAGTGGGATATGTTTGTACAGTTATGTTCAAAATAATAGCAGTCCAACATGACTAACCAGATTAATCAGTGTTTTTGGTAGAAATCTTAATATTACATCGCAAATAATTTACCAGTCGGTGTAGTAGAGTCAGAGAAACCCAACAGACCCAACATTCATGATATGAATGCTCCTGAGTCTGTGTTGTCGAATAATTAAGTGAAAGGGGTGTGTTCAAAAAAATAGCAGTGTGGAGCTCAATCACTGTGATCAGTCGTTATGTGAAGAAACAGGTGTCATTCAGGTGTCCCCTATTTAAAGACGAAGCCAGCACATGTTTTACATGCAATTTTCTCTGAGAACCTGAGAAAGATGGGTCGTGCCAGACACTGTTCAGAAGAACAGCGTACTTTAATTAAAACGTTGATCCAAGATGGGAAAACATACAAAGAAGTGCAAAAAATTATGGGCTGCTCAGCTAAAATGATCTGCAATGCATTGAAATGGAAAGCCAAACCAGAGAGTCGTGGAAGAAAGAGGAAGACGACTATTCGAATGGACCGAACAATAGCCAGAATGGCAAAGACTCGGCCAATGATCAGCTCCAGGGAGATCAGAGATGAACTGAGGTTACCTGTGAGTACTGTGACGATTAGAAGACGTCTGTGTGAGGCTAATCTATCAGCAAGAAGCCCCCGCAAAGTCCCATTGTTAAAAAAAAGACATGTGATGAAGAGGATACAATTTGCCAAAGACCATATCGACTGGCCTAAAGAGAAATGGAGAAACATTTTGTGGACTGATGAAAGCAAGATTGTTCTTTTTGGGTCCAAGGGCCGCAGACAGTTTGTGAGAAGACCCCCAAACACTGAATTCAAGCCTCAGTACACTCTGAAGACCGTGAAGCACGGTGGTGCAAGCATCATGACATGGGGCTGTTTCTCTTACCGTGGTGTCGGGCCTATTTATCGCATACCAGGGATCATGGATCAATTTGCTTACATCAAAATACTTGAAGAGGTCATGCTGCCTTACGCTGAAGAGGAAATGCCCTTGAAATGGGTGTTTCAACAAGACAATGACCCCAAACACACCAGTAAGTGAGCAGCATCTTGGTTCCAGACCAACAAAATCAAGGTTATGGAGTGGCCAGCCCAATCCCCAGACCTTAATCCAATAGAGAACTTGTGGTGTGACATCAAAAATGCTGTTTCTGAGGCAAAACCAAGAAATGCAGAGGAATTGTGGAAGGTTGTCAAATCATCCTGGGATGGAATACCTGTTTCCAGGTGTCAGAAGTTGGTTGACTCCATGCAACACAGATGCGAAGCAGTTCTCAAAAATGGTGGTTATGCAACTAAATATTAGTTTTGTTAATCACAGGAATGCTAAATCTTAATGTTGTTTCAGTTCATTGAGTAAACATGAGTTTGTTGTGAAAAATTCAGACACTGCTATTTTTTTGAACAGCCAACAACCACTTTTTCTTCATTTTCTGTAAATTAATTCAAATATTGCTACTTTTTTCTTGATGCTTTCATGTAAAATATAATGTGCAGTGTTCCCAGTGAATGGAAATAAAAATATTTGAAGGATTTTGAGCTTTACCCACATTTTTAACAACACTGCTATTATTTTGAACACAACTGTATATGTTTACACACTCCCTGCTAATGGCAACCTTTTACAATAGCACATGGAATGAGTGCACAATATTGTATTGCTCTCTCTAAAAAGAAGGGTTAGACATGGAGGTTGTCTAATAGAAATGGTTTGCATATAAAACACTTGAATCCTGCAGGTGTTCAAATTTAAGGATTGGCTTTTGTCCCATAAAGGAGACGTTTCCTTTTTTGACGATTCCCCAGTAAGTTTTTTTTTTTTTTTTTTTTTTTTCACAAACTTAGACAAAAGACATTAAAGAGGCGGTGTCAGAAGCAGAACTCCAGGTTATTCAACACATGTTGCAGGTTAGCCTCTTTAATAATGTTACACTAGTGTCTCCTACCTTCACCTCAGGGGAATTTCTTGGCAAGCCCACCTCCAGAAAACCCTGTGTTCTTTGGCAAATAATGGGAATTGTTCTGCAGGATTCATAATTGGGCTTTTGCATCAAGCCACTGAAGTGTCCTGCAATCTTGGGAAATCTCCACAAAACATGGCTGGTAATGACAAATTTAAATGCAAATGACAACTTGACAGAGGAAAGAAATTACACCCATCACTTGGCTTAATAGCTCAAAATTAAAGACAAGTCCCCAAACCTGAGCATATTGAACGACTGGTTTATGAAAGGTTGAATATGGAAAACAAGGTTATAGCTAATTTTACCTCTTTCAGTTATCATGGCCTGGCAAAATAAATGGAATGCATCATGATGTATGATTACAGATCATACATACAAATTTGAAATGTTATTCTGGTTGTTGTAATTGGAGAAGCAGTGTCCATTTCCTGTTTACCATCACAGGGGATCCTACATAAGTGTTGACTTTTGTCTGTGTGATTAACAACAGGAAAAGTGTTTAGAGGCTCTTGTCAACATTGTTTCCTGTAAGTCCCTGCCCTGTGGAAGACACTGCCCTATTAAAGTGCCTCAGCAGAGTAATGGGGAATCATCGCCAGTGTTTATAGTCACATTCCTTCTGTCTCTGAATAAATTCAGTGGTGGCTGCAATGTGAGACTGAACAAGTAGCCTGGCTTTGCCTGATAGATTGACTGCATGACATGTTGTTGACCTTTCTACATCCCATTCCAGCTAGTAGCCATTTATTTCCCGTGTACCTCCAACACTGACACTTAATGTGCGCTTCATTGAAAAGAGCTAACATGGGAGGGGAATATTGTCTCTTCTTCCCCATTAAGCCGCAGAGGATAAAAGAACACTCTCCACCTTTTCAACCCCCCTACCTCCCCCACTCACTCCATGTTATCCTCAGAGCGAGGAATGCGGGGAGACTTCAAGATCAGCGGAGGAGTCAGCAGCAGAATACTAATCAGCAGTGGGGAGAACTGATGCTCAGACTATTTAGCATACCTAATTGACCTCGAGCTCAAAACCCCCTGCACTGTGACTTACTCCACCTCCTGCCCCCTACCACTCCCAGTCCACATTTGCCATAATATTATTTTTTGACTCAGTGCTTGCAGTTGCATTAAGTGATGAGTGAGCTTAATCAATATGTTTGTCTGCTGTGCGTTTTACAACACAATGAAACCCTTGTGAGTCCCCCCCACACACCCTCAATGCTGTCAACCAGAGAACAGAATCAAGTTCACCAAAGCTTGATAAGAGAGGCATTCAAACTCAGCTCTAAATGTTTAAAAAATGATCCAAAGTAAGAATTAAATAACACCAGTGTAGCAGCGTTCCAGCTGTTATTAATCTTTTCAAATAATTCTCGGCTCTAATACGCCAACATATATCGACAGCCGGGGTGAGAGTAGTTAGTTTTATGCTTAGTGAGGAGATTAAAAAGACTGAGCAGTTTTTTCTACAAGTTATCAGCAACGCTACTGCACTGTCTCAACTAGCCCTGCCACCACAGTGGGATGTCCCAGGAGCCCTCTAAAAATATGCAGTAATTAAGTACTCACCTCATTCTAATGGGATTATTACCGCTGAAATACTCATAGATCTATTTGAAACCTTAGGAAGCATACGGAGCTGCACCAGATATTTCCCTAAAGAGGATACAAATGTCTAATACCTCTAATGTTTGTATGGTGAAATAATTACATTGAGGTGAAGAAGCTGAATTCTAGAATCATTTAAGACCCATGAGGAATAAGAGAACATACTGTATAAATCATAACATTCCGTGGTAAGATGGATCACTACGTTTTCTACAATGGTCACTGCAAGTCCAGAGACCAGAGGCTGTAACACTTTCACCATTAACATTCCCCCTAGGGGTTTGCTTATAGCAATGGCAAATATGTGCACAGCTCCAACAGTGCAGTGCTCCATAAGCATTATTTTATGGACCAATTTGAACATCTCAAGAATTATTAATTATAGTCTTAATGGAGTTCTCTCTAATTTGTGTTGCTACACCATTAATCATTAACTAACTCACCAGTTAGTCTCGGCTAAACTGTCCAAGATCAAAGGAGAAGGCTTAAGGTAATATAAGGTAATGGCTGACCAAGATGGAGTGAAGCAGGGTTTGGCTGGTTAGGATGAAGTAAGAATTTTGAAATAACCTTATTAGTGCCTTAACCTTATTAGTAATTACTAAAACAGCAGCAAGTCCAGCTGGGTGTCTGTCTGCAGCCTTTTATTAAACTAAGCTGGGGACAACACTAACAAAAGCCAGTCTAAGACTCTGGGTTACTTTTACTAGGTTACTTTTTCTTTTTCTCTTCTTAGTTTGCTCCAGATGTGTCCTCCTCAGTCTCTTCACCTTCTCCATGACGTACCTGACAACTTCCTCCCATTGGTCCAAAGCTGCAGTGGCTGGCAATGTATGCGTCTGTGAACCAAGGACATGTTAAAACACATGCTTGTTATTTGAGAGGTTATGGATACACTCATGGCAAGATTCATATGGATTAAGGCATTCAGCCTTTATAAATATTCAGTGTTAAGTTACAACTTACGTTCTTCACTCACCTCCCAAAATGAAAGTCTGTTTATAAACATCATATGACACAAATGTATGAAGATTGATATAGTACATAGCCTTGGACACATACAAATGAGAGTACATATGTGGCTTGCAAATGTCTTGTCTTTGTGTGCCTAGAAAAAAAAATAGTATACATTGTTGATGCTGGTAGATTCAAATGATAATTTAGTAATATGGTTGTGCTGCCTTTAAACTCTAAGAGATACCTTAATATGCACTGGGAGTCATAATCAGTGATGCATCTTGGGGTCAGTGTCACATTGTGACTTATTATTGTGTCACATGCAGCACTACCCCACGGATCACTCCTTCTGATCCATGGCCATCTGGAGGCTCTATCAGCAGCCTTCTTGATGCCCAGCCTTGTGAATGCTCTGCAGAGCGGGCAGCCAGCAAAGCCTCCACATCCCACCTCTCTGGATACACATCAAATTCTCCATGCCTGCCTCTGACACTGCTCAACCAGCTCCTGATATATGGTTCTGTTTAGGGCAGTCTAGCCAGAATGCAGCAGGCTGAAACCTGACCTACTTTGAGTTAGCTCACAATAGGAGAAGATAAGGCAGGCCTGGTGTCTTGGAACTTAGCTGCCTGTCCACATTCACAAGCAGCTGCCTGCCAGCCTCTACAGTGGGGAGGCTGACTGTAGTTTGGGTTGCTTGAGAGACCAATCCATTCATGTCACCAGATGTTATACCGTGCTCAGCGTAAATGAGTACACCCCCTTTGAAAAGTACCATTTTAAACAATATCTCAATGAACACAAAAACAAATTCCAAAACGTTGAATAAATATATAAGTTTAATATAACATCTGTTAAACTTATAACATGAAAGTAAGTTCAATAACATAATTCAGATTACACATTTTTCAGTTTTACTCAAATAAGGGCGATGCAAAAATGAGTACGCCCCACAACAAAAACTACTAAATCTAGTACTTTGTATGGCCTACATGATTTTTAATGACAGTACCAAGTCTTCTAGGCATGGAATGGACAAGTTGGAAACATTTTGCTACATCAATCTTTTTCCATTCTTCAATAGTTATCTCTATTGAGACTGGATGCTGGATGGAGAGTGATGCTCAGCTTGTCTCTTCAGAATTCCCCATAGGTGTTCAATTGGGTTCAGATCAGGAGACATGCTTGGTCACTAAATCACTTTCACCCTGTTCTTCTTCAGAAATCCAACAGTGGCCTTAGATGTGTGTTTAGGATCATTGTTATGTTGGAAAAGTGCACGATGACCACGGGCATGCAGTGATGGTAGCATCGTTTCTTTCAGTATAGAGCAATACATCTGTGAATTCATGATGCCATCAATGAAACGCAGCTCCCCGACACCAGCAGCACTCATGCAACCGTCACGCTGCCACCACCATGTTTCACTGTAGGCACCATGCATTTTTCTTTGTATTCCTCACCGTTGCAACACCATACAGTTTTGAAGCTATCAGTTCCAAAAACATTTATCTTGGTCTCATCACTCCAAAGTATAGAGTCCCAGTAGTCTTCATCTTTGTCAGCATGGGCACTGGCAAACTCTAGCCAGGCTTTTTTGTGCCTGGGCTTTAGGACAGGCTTCCATTGGGGACTGCATCCATGCATGCCATTCCTCTGCAGTGTATGCCATATTGTGTCACGGGACATAGTCACCCCAGTTTGGCTTTCTACTTCCTTGGATAACTGCAGTGAACTTGCATGCCGATTTTCTTCGACCCTTCTCATCAGAAGACGCTCCTCTTGATGTGTTAACTTCCGTGGACGACCTGGATGTCTCTGTGAGATGGTTGCACTTCCATCTTTTTTAAGTTTGTTGTACCACTTTTGCTACAGTATTCTGACTGATAAGTAATGCTTTGCTGATCTTTGTGTAGCCTTCACCTTTGTGTAAAGAAATTATTTTCTTTCTCAGGTCTTGAGACATTTCTTTTCCGTGTGGTGCCATTGCTAACAACATGAAATGGAAAGGGGTTTTCTACACCCTTTTAAAGTCAACTGTCTGCTGGACACTTGTGTAATAAATAATTAGACTCACCTGTGGTTGATTATTGTTAAATTAGACATTAGTCTAAAATTTAGCCTTGCTGCACAGACTTTCAGTGGGGTGTACTCATTTTTGCATCACCCTAATTTGAGTAAAACTGAAAATTGTGTTCTCTTAGTTATATTATAAACCTTACTTTCATGTTATGAGTTAAACAGATGCTATAAAACTAAAACTTAGTCTTGTCAACATTTGGGAAATGGTTGAGATGTTACTGAGATATTGTTTAAAATATTACTTTGGGAAGGGGGTGTACTCATTTACGCTGAGCACTGTATATGTGGCTTGTCATTGCCCCTGGAGGTTGTATGGACTGGTAAACAAATCATACCTGACTTGGATCACAAACTCGATATGCTGAGGCTCTGACTGGCAGTTATCAGACCATGGGAATTTGAGCCAAGATTCCCACCTAATCAGTGCTCTCTGTTGCCACCATACTTTTGGTGTGAGCTAGCCAGAAGTTTTTCTTTTGTTTGTTTGTTTTTTAAGCAATAAGGAGGAAATCTGAAGGCTGTCCATCCTTATGTGTTGGAGCCGAGTGTAAGTTCAGAACATAATTAAGACAGCAATGAGGAGACATCTATCTGAGGCAAAGATGTACAATCTAATGACTGATGCCTCAGTAGAAATCTCCCTTGATGCATTTGATTACATTAAAGTGATCACCCAATTTGTGTGGACAAGGACAGTTTGATTTCAGGCCAGGTTACAGTAGGTCAGTTGACTTGAGTATAATTTCTTGTAAATGGCTTGTTAATTTTTAGCCACAATGTATTAATCCCCTCCTTTGTCACTGCAGGGGGAAAAAAAGAACATGTATGTAAATCTTTAAGTTTGTTCTGTTTATTAAATGTTATTGTGATCGGGTATTCTGGAAAAATAATTGCCATTGATCAGAATGTTCTCATTATAATCAAATAATATGAACATTTACTTATTTTAGTATTTTTTTGGCCTTTCTGGGTTTTTTTATTGACAGTACAGCTAAAGAGAGTGACAGGAAACAGGGTTAGAGAGGGGGAGTGACATGTAGCAAAGGGACCCCAGCCAAAAGTCAAACGCAGGTCCACTGCAGAGCTTCAGCACATTGGACGCCTTCTCTACCAACTGAGCTAAATGGTGCCCCAAAAATATGAACATTTAAATGATGGGTAAACATAAATTATGAGAGACCTTTAACGACCCCATCTGTCAAAATGACAGACAGCAAGAAAGACTGCACAACCTCTGGTGCCATCCCATAGCACTATGTTAAATAGACCGAATTGCTGTTGTGTCACATTCAAAACATTCACTTCCACGCAGAGAAGTGGCTGATTATTTTTTATTACCGGCATATGTGAAAGCTACATACCTGTTCATTTGTGATGTCATTTTCACCTGTAACCTTTAATGTTTAAAGAAATATATTTACTCACTGTGGTCCGACCTATGATATTATACATATAGCTACTGTGCCTACTGCATGTATTGTACTACTTTGCTAGCATCTTTGATATCTAAACAACAGCGATTCTTGGTCTAACTGCTAGCTTGTGGTAAACTCAAACTGTCACTTGAGCTGTGAGGTTAGGGTCAGGGCTGTGAGCACAGGTCCCACTAGAGGACGTTAGGCTCTCTTGCCACCCTCATCGAATCTGACAGTTTGGTCAAAACATGCACACCAGTAGCCTGTTCGAGGTCATTTGGTAGGGCTCTGTCATACTACTCGTGCTTCTCCTTCCACACAGTAGAAGATATCAGTCCTGCTGCTGGGTTTATGCCCCTCTATGGCCCTGTCCAGCTTTGCTTGTGTAACAGCTAGTCTTCTGGTATCTCCTCCACGCTCTTGAGACTGTGCTGAGAGACACAGCAAACCTTCTTGTGACTGCACGTCTGGATGTGCCATCCAGGTGGAGCTGAACAACCTGTGCAACCTGATGCTAATAGTAGTGACAAGGACACTAGCAGAACGCAGAAAAAGTCAGGTTGCACTTAAAATGCAACCAGTAAGTGTTGGTAGACGAAGGGAAACAGAGCAGCCATTCTTCCACGTACATGCAACCAGTTGAATTCCCAGGTTAAAATAGTATGTAAGCAAATGCCTGATGTGGGGGTTCTCAAACCAGAAGTTATTGTAAACAAACATTGAATTTAGAGAATATAGAATTTCCCTGAGGGGACGAATAAAGTATCTATCTATCTTTATCTTGTGATAGGCTCAATTGATATGGAAAACACAATTTCATTTACCACTGTTGCCAGGAGATGAATGAAAACATCCTGGAAATTGAAAGCTGGTGGGAGACCTAGAAAACATAGTATTACTGTCACCAGTAAAGTTACAGAAAAAAACAGTAAATGGGGTTCAGTCAATGCACTGTACGTTGTTCCAGCCACAGTTTGCTTTCTAATTCTATCACACTTCAGTTTCTTGTGTCAAGAAGCTGATGTACAATACACAGGCCCACATTTGGCTGCAGACAGCAAGCAGATCAGTCAGCTGTAGTTCAAGTGCTGAAGAGTAGAGCAGGGATGATAAGTTGTGAAGGCTGGCATAGTGTCTGGTGATTAGCCTGGCATCAGTTAGCACCATGCCGTCAGAGGCTTCTCTTCTGTGCCAAAGCTAGCATCACACAAATGAGAGAGCTGAGCCAGAGATAGCAGCATCTGAGAGAAGAGGATCTGCCGGGCGATGCAGACACAACAGCAAAACAAACAGAGGGCCAGGAGGCTACCTATCAATCAATGCTGTGTCATGAACGAGATAGGTTTAGGTATCACATTGCTGAATATGAACTGACAGCGGAGTGTATGTGTGTGTGTGTGTGTGTGTGTGTGTGTGTGTGTGTGTGTGTGTGTGTGTCCATGTGGGGGGCACTGCCACACTGTATTCTGCAAAGGTGTGCCCTACCTGTCACTGTCAAGATTGATTGTGTCGTAATGGACATGTGAAAGATGGAAAAAAAAAAATACCTTACACCAAGCAAGTAGGCAAAAATAACAATGGCAAAAATCCAGTAGCTCTCAGCACATCTAACCTTAACACTTATGAAATGACAAACACATATACTCCACTTTAACATACCGTTACTCGCTGTTTTTTTTTTGTTTGTTTGTCCAAGTTCCAGTTTCTTTTTCAGAAATAATCCAAAGCCAGGAAAGACAAAAACTTATTGTTGTCAAAAAGGCCTTCCTTTCTCTCCCCACCCTCTATTTTGTTCTGCGGGGATATAATCTCAAGGTTTGATCCTCAAACAGAAGTCAGTGCTGATCGCACAGACACCTTTGGGCTGCCTGTATTTCCCAGTGTGTGCCCACAGAATATAAAACAAAGGTGCAGGGGTGAGCAGAACAAGAGATGAGTGGACACAGCAGCAGCCAGTGCTTGTGTGTCACCTTAAGACTGCAGGTTGCCTGTATCTGATAAGGACAAAGACATGCCTGTATGCTGAAGTAGACCACAGGGAGAGTATACTTCATACTGACTTCTAAATCTGATTCATATTTGTCTTGTAGTTTGTCTTTTTTCTATTTAAATTTCTATTTTAAATTTTCTTCCTCCCAATAAATGCCATAATCAAACCACTGATATTTGGAAACTTTACATTTCTTTATGTAACAACTTCAATTTTCTTTAGGATCAAAACAATCTACTTATGGTCTTGTTAGGATTGTGAAATGAATATCAGTGGTACGGTTAGGTGTGCCAAGATGAAATTAAAAACACAGCATGCTGAAGCACATCAAGTTATTGTTAACTGTAATGGAAGATGCAGCCATCATGGCAACTGCTGATATAGGAGACACATCAACTGAACTCGACCCCCTCTTGCATCTCTGAAATCATTAGTGTTTAGATATGTCAAATTATGTCAACAATGTTCATGCTGTAATAGTTTGTAAGCTATGCTGTGCACGTGGTGCATATGTGTTCATATGCAACAAGATGAATATGGCCAGATGCACGCTTAACTTTTGACGCATGTAAAGAACATGTACTTCTGATAGCCCCAGTGATGGTGAACGTAAACTCCCATGCTATAAACGACTGCACCAGAACAATGCACAACCCCAATGCATAAAACAAATTAATAAATCATCACAGCCAGCCGCTCCATAACAAAAACATGTCTTACCGTCATACGGTTGAGAAAATGTAGTGCCTAAAGAAAGGGAGGTCTGACGGTGATGTAAAGTGTTGTGAATTTTCCCTATACAACCTATGCTTGAACTTTTATAGATTTTTTAAGGTGAGCCTTGTTTTAGGTGATTTATTTCACTTTTTCTTTGGATCCTGTTCACTGCAGTACAAAGCTGAGCATCTGGGCTGGAACAGCTCTCTACTTCTCCATACAGAGGCTGATCGGTGATTACAGTACGGTACAGATCGACTATAGATGTGTACGTTATATGACCCCACTTCAAAAAACACGAACTGTACCTTTAAGGTCTCAAACCAAAGGAGTGACCAACTCTCAGGTACTCAGTATCAAGCAAAATAGGTTTACAAAGAATCCCACAACACTGACTGGAACCACTCAGACAGGCAACAGCCAGGCAATACTAAGAAATACAACACTCTAAATACTCTCTCGATATACAATGGTGTGCAACCACCAGCGAGGCGAACTGATCACTGATTTACAGCCACGTGAATCTGTGGACACACAAGCTATTTATAATGCAGCTGGGGTTGATTGAAGACTCCCAATTGGTAGGTTTGATTGAATCACAGCCGCACCAATCAAAGACGCCAGTGAACAGGAAGCAGGAAGTGGACCGTCTCGGCTCCAGAAAGGACCAATCCTCACCAGGGAATCACAAAGCTGCATTTGCATCATTGGCAGAATCACTCATGTAAACATCACCATTAATTCACACTAAATGGCAGCCAGCAACAGCCGTAACAAAAGTTATTTGAGGTCTGAGCAGTGCAGATTCAGTGGCTTTAACAACAGATTGCTGGGCCTCCAAAGCAACACAGAGATACATGACCATCACAGCACACTACATTAAGTACTTCACATCTGCTGTAAAAAGTACAAAGTGCAGTTACAACAAGTCACTAGATGACAAATACCCTCTATGACTGGCATCATGGCATCAAACAATGATCCTAGAATGGACTAGTCTAAAATGGTTTAACCAGCTGTGCTGTAAGACAAAAAAAAACAAAAACAAAAAAAAAAAAATACAAAAAAAAAAAAAAAACAATTAAAAAAAAGGTTGAGAACTTAATTGAATGGGCTTCCCTCCACTACAATACTACTCATTTTTGGCCTCACCTGTAATCCAATCAGCCTACACACTCTGGGGGAACCGGATTTGGAAGTTTAATTTGCATCAACTTCTTTCACATTTGTGCTGCAGTTACAATGGGATATAGTTGACTGCTTTCTTATGTTGTAAGTGACGAAATATATAGGTAAACGTATGCAGTTCTAAATGGCTGCTATTACTTCATGCAGGTTAACAGCTAGCAGTTGAACTAGCCAGACAGAACAGCTCCAACTTGTTGAAGATATGAACCTGCTAAATGTGAACGTGTTCGCAAGCCAATTCTATCACTTAGCTTAGCTAATGCAACCTAGTTGAATTTGAAAATTAAATTTTCCTAGGTGTAGTTTTATCTCGTGTTTTGCGACCAGGACACAGACTTTTGTCTAATCATACACAAAGGGTGCTGTTTAAGTGTAGCTATAGCTATATGGCATTTCATTCTCCTTACCTCATGCACATTACCATAGATTCTCCCATACACCAATACATGAATATGTGGATCCACACATACATATAGCCCTTTGTTCAGTTCTTCCTATCAGCCTTGGCACAGTAATAACCTGCATCTTATTATATTTTATTTCAATTTCGCTAATTTTCCTAAACCTTCTTGAATGCTTCTCTCTTGTACCTGCTTTTCATTCGTAGTAACCCAATGTATCTGTATGAGTGTCTAGGGACTGCTGCTGGTCACCTACCGATAACCCTGTCAAACAACCCAGAACCCCCAACTGTCAGCTTTCCCGGGGGCTCTGCTCTTCTGCAAATGGAGACCAACTCCAGCTCTGCCAGAGGAATAGGTGTGTCAAAACACCCATTATCTCTTTAGGAAAAAAAAAAAACTGTCATAGTACAGAAAGCTTTTGGAATACACAGTATAAATTGGTTTAGAGAGAAACAATTTATGGATGTGAAAGGGCCTTTACAATGTTATCCAGTGTGACCTGTGCAGACCTCCCATTTTAACACACAATGTCATTTAAAAAAGATAAAATGTTTCATTCAGCTACAATGCGTACAATTTCTGTGATGTTGTTGTTATAGCTCACTATAAAGTCTATGATCAACCAGGAATTGGGGTTCAGATTAGTGAGATAAATTCTAAAGTTAAAAGAAAAAAATCATCCACTAACTTCATAGCCAATAAAAACAGTAAAGGGAATAAACTTGTAACACCAGATATCTTTGGCTACTTCAGTACTGAGTGATGAAAGGAAAAGTAGATGAAAGAACAGAGAATGCAGGAGCCTAGATTCAAGAGGAAAAATGCATAGACTTTTTCTTGGTTTAATTGCCAGCTCTCAATCAGGTTTTAGACTCAGATCTTCGCATGTTTGCTGTTAAGCCCTACAATGATGTCACAATGAAAGGCTGTGCTTGAGTGCATGTTCAACCGAACATAAACATTTCTCCACTCCAGTTTATGAAATGCCAAAGGTTGCACATACACAGAACTTCATCTCAAAAGCTTCAGTAGTGGATTAATGAAAAACATCCAAATAAAGGCTGCTTCTTGTTCAAGAAATTTCATTCAAATATTTTCATCTGGCATCATTAATGCTGTATAGATGATACAACAAAGGCTGAATTCAAAGTGCTGCCAGGGTCAAGGCACCATCAGCCCAGCTCTCCATGCAACACACCTCCATTTGGTTGACTCCATTGAGTGATTTGAATAAAAACATGACCTTATGATACGTCAGATGTTCTGCTCGACAGTACATACTTTTCACATTCTCCCTGAAAACACAGTATGTAACAATGTAACAAAGCAGTTCTTTATCCTTAGCCTGAGACTGTAGCTGGACCTCATTAGGAATCCTGTACACTCCACCCACATGCTTTTCATGTGCCCACTATGTTCAAGCAGGCTAGAACCAGTCATATGCCCTTGAAATTGACATTCATAGCACTAATAATGGTGGCAATTCAGTGTAGATTGACAAGAATGAAGTGGTCTTTCAGATCTGTTAACATTGGACTGAAGCATGAAAGGCTGCCTTAAATTATTCAGAGCAGCCTTAATCGTGAATAATAACTGCATCTGCTGTAGTGTTTAAAGCAATTTTCTTGGCATATAGCATATCAATTCAAACTTCATGCTAAGATTTCCCTAACATGTCCCTAACAAGGAATTTCTGGAAGTTTAATCTTAAATCATATTAAACACATATTCATAGTGTCATTAGTTTACAATGTGATTCTGTATTTGTTGTTATGTCTCTCTTCGTCTCTTCACTGACTTCTTACTCTTACTGTTCAAGGGTTTGTCATAGCAGCTCAACAAGCTAAGCTAGATGACACATTCTCTGCTGTGCCATGAGTAAAAATTGACACTTTGCTGGCATCTTTTCTCTCAGCTACCCTCTTTTTTCCTTGCAGGAGCAGAGCATAATCAGGACTTTGCAGCCATTGCTAGTAGTTGGTTTTCTGGGCTCAGCTAGACAGTAAAGTTGCTGTAGCAATGTTGCTCTCTTGCACTAAGTTGTGGACAATCAGTAATTTTATATCTGAGCACAGTTTGGACTTTATATTCAGAAGCCAGATTCAGAACTCTGCTACTGAATAGTTATTTAAAGAAGATACATATATTTGAAATATTGAAATTTATACAAAACTAAAGCTATGAGTCTGATTTCTCGCCAGCAAAATGGGAAACTGATGATTACACTGATACACTTTGTCACGTGATCACATAATGAAATTGAAATGGCATCCATGTAATGTCACTTTTACACCAGGTAATGTGTCATTATGAGGAACAGCCCTCTAGGTAGTCACAATATTTATTGGACTAGGGGAAGAGGGAATGAAAAAACACTTACATTCTCAAGCCAATACCATCAATCTTCTTTAACAAAGTATATTAAACAGATTGAACAATCCATCATCACATCTCTACTCTGTCTATTATACAGCAAATGAATAAGTGCCTGTCCTTATTTTAAAGGAGAGGTTTTTTAGCATGTTTTCCGCTGCAGTTCTTGGTTCTGCTCAGTTATTTTCTGTTGTTTGGATGGATGTGATGTGGCAGGGAATATGGATTAATTATGTGATGTGGCAGGGAATATGGATTAATTATCATCTATGGATTAGATACACAGTCACACAGGTTTCTGGAAGAATTTATTCAACTCTGATAAAACCTTGATGAAAGATGTGTCCTGTCAGTGGATGCTTTTGCAACATTATGCATAACAAAATCAGTAAAAACTGGTCACTGATAATATCAATGGCAGGATACTGACCAGAGTTGCGATCCAACAGCCTGTGCTTGAAAGTTTTCAGCCCATTTGCCTAAATAAATGAGGGCAATGTAGATGTCTTCAAAGCATGGATATGTTGAAAGGTTACTTTTCTTTATTTTGCAACTTCATGTTTCTTTAGGTTAAATGACGCTGGCCTTTTTGTTGACAAAACAGATATTTTAAGCTGGTATCAAAGTTTGATACAGGCTTAAAATATATGTTTTGTCAACACAAACATGGATAGAGATGGCACACATCCTGTCAAGAACACCTAGTTTTGTCACTGGGCAACCTTCTTGTCTATCCAGCACTGCCCCCTCCACATCTTGATATGAAAGTCAGGGGATAATCATGCTATGTAAACTTGACCTGTAAAACGTTTTTTTGTTTTGTTTTGTTTTTAGAAATGTCAATATGTATCAATGGTTAAATGTTAATTGACATTTATTGTGCTGGTGATTGGTCTTAATCGTTGGTAACTATCTATGCAGGTAGTTATGTTTTCTATGCCCAGTTAGACATCTGTCCCTGAGACCACCACCACACTCACTCACAGAATAAAAAAAAAAAAAAAAGAATGAACAATGTCCCAGTTACTCAGGATGACCCACAGACCTCATTGTGCTCAGTATTCATGAACGATTTTCTCAACTTGTTCACTGTGTTCTGTAAAGATGGATATACAGTAAAAACAATGTATGGATGTGTACCACTTGAAAGGAAATTAACATTTGTCTCCTTCATTCCTCATCCTTAAAATGGACTGATAGAAACAATGTACTGCCTCTAACAATAAGAAATTTTGTTTGAGATTTTTGCCAGATGGCTCAAGTACTGTAACTGGTGCATTCTATCAAAGGGTTTGATCAATATTACCTGCAGCTCTGGTCTTTACGGAAGGATGGGGAGAGAGGGAGTGTGTTTTTATGTTTGTTTGTGTCCAGAGAGCTCTAATGCATACTAATCTAATGCAACCTTTGGTAATCCACAGTAAAACTGTTAGGCACTATTCTGGTAATAAATTCTGCAGACTCTTTAACTTTCTATGAATTCATTTCTTCCTCTGTGTTGTTTTTGTAGACTTGAACGTTCCTGAGCCAAAAAACTTCATCGAGCCCATTCTGTGTTGGTTTTGCATTGTGTACTGTGATTCTGAAATGCAGAATTGAGTTGGCAGTTCACAGCAACACCATTGCTGTAAATCATAGTCAGGTTAGTGGTCTCACAGCTCAACTAAATTTCATGCATACACATATACAGTGGGGCAAATAAGTATTTAGTCAACCACCAATTGTGCAAGTTCTCCTACTTGAAAAGATTAGAGAGGTCTGTAATTGTCAACATGGGTAAACCTCAACCATGAGAGACAGAATGTGGAAAAAAAAATCACATTGTTTGATTTTTAAAGAATTTATTTCCAAATTAGAGTGGAAAATAAGTATTTGGTCAGCTACAAAGAAGCAAGATTTCTGGCTGTCAAAGAGGTCTAACTTCTTCTAATGAGGTCTAACGAGGCTCCACTCGTTACCTGTATTAATGGCACCTGTTTTAACTCATTATCGGTATAAAAGACACCTGTCCACAACCTCAGTCAGTCACACTCCAAACTCCACTATGGCCAAGACCAAAGAGCTGTCGAAGGACACCAGAGACAAAATTGTAGACCTGCACCAGGCTGGGAAGACTGAATCTGCAATAGGTAAAATGCTTGGTGTAAAGAAATCAACTGTGGGAGCAATTATTAGAAAATGGAAAACATACAAGACCACTGATAATCTCCCTTGATCTGGGGCTCCATGCAAGATCTCACCCCGTGGCGTCAAAATGATAACAAGAACGGTGAGCAAAAATCCCAGAACCACACGGGGGGACCAAGTGAATGACCTACAGAGAGCTGGGACCACAGTAACAAAGGCTACTATCAGTAACACAATGCGCCGCCAGGGACTCAAATCCTGCTGAAGCCAGTACACGTCCAGGCCCATCTGCGGTTCGCTAGAGAGCATTTGGATGATCCAGAAGAGGACTGGGAGAATGTGTTATGGTCAGATGAAACCAAAATAGAACTTTTTGGTAGAAACACAGGTTCTCGTGTTTGGAGGAGAAAGAATACTGAATTGCATCTGAAGAACACCATACCCACTGTGAAGCATGGGGGTGGAAACATCATGCTTTGGGGCTGTTTTTCTGCAAAGGGACCAGGACGACTGATCTGTGTAAAGGAAAGAATGAATGGGGCCATGTATCGAGAGATTTTGAGTGAAAATCTCCTTCCATCAGCAAGGGCATTGAAGATGAGACGTGGCTGGGTCTTTCAGCATGACAATGATCCCAAACACACAGCCAGGGCAACAAAGGAGTGGCTTCGTAAGAAGCATTTCAAGGTCCTGGAGTGGCCTAGCCAGTCTCCAGATCTCAACCCCATAGAAAATCTGTGGAGGGAGTTGAAAGTCCGTGTTGCCCAACGACAGCCCCAAAACATCACTGCTCTAGAGGAGATCTGCATGGAGGAATGGGCCAAAATACCAGCAACAGTGTGTGAAAAGCTTGTGAAGAGTTACAGAAAACGTTTGGCCTCCGTTATTGCCAACAAAGGGTACATAACAAAGTATTGAGATGAACTTTTGGTATTGACCAAATGCTTATTTTCCACCATGATTTGCAAATAAATTCTTTAAAAATCAAACAATGTGATTTTCTGGGTTTTTTTTCCACATTCTGTCTCTCATGGTTGAGGTTTACCCATGTTGACAATTACAGGCCTCTCTAATCTTTTCAAGTGGGAGAAATTGCACAATTAGTGGTTGACTGAATACTTATTTGTCCCACTGTACTTTTATACAGCAAGAGAGACATTGGTTCAAGGGTGAAATAGTTTGATAGTGCAATACAAATAAGCTGCAACTGGATGCAATCTGAATAGGAATTTATTTGAACAAGTGTAATGCCTGTTGACAACATGCTGTTCAAAAATATTATATATAATGAATTGTTATTCATTAAACTACTCTGGATTACATTTGAATGAAATCTGTTTAACAATTGCCAGGGCCCACACAACAAACAGTGAAAAAACATATCCAAGAAAGTTAAAAAAAGCAAACTCAAAATGGCTGCTAAACGGTAGACTAAACTATGATTCAAAAAAATTTGTGACAAATGCAGTACAGCAAATCTATGCAACAACTTGATTGATATTAGCATTATTTCCCTGATAACACTAGAAGAAAGTCTGGCAAACTTACATAAATAGTTACAACGGCACTCTTCCTGTGGGTGCAATATTTTTAATGACATCTTAATACCAATGACAGTGTTTGGCCCATATTATCTGGTAATGTGAGGGGTTTACAGATCCAAGCCTGCTCAAAGACTCATAAAAGCTGCCCCAATAATATCAAAGTTCAAAGATTTTGGATATTTACATTTAAATCTGATTGATTACATACTCTTCAGGCTAGACAAATGATTGCGGCATTCCAGAGCAGCATTCTACATTTTGCCTGTAAGGCTAATCTTAGTTAGCATACTACTGTTGACAGAAACTTAAAGGTCCAGTGTGGATAATGTAGTGGCATCTAGCAGAACAGACTTTGCAGAAATGGAATAAAATAGTCATAGATATATTTTAATTATTGTATAATCACCCCACAGTGTTTTCATATTCTCCTGGGCATCAAAGGCAAACAGCCGGATGCATAAAGCCTCTTATCTCTTATTGTACATTGTTTAAGAGCCCATTGGTATTGCTTGACTACTGCTTTATATTCTATTTCTTCTTCAAAGAGCGTCTTTCTTCCACTGAGACATATGCAATGTGGTTCATTATCGAAACAATCAACTGTATCTGGACCCTCTTGGGAGGCATGTGCGTGTTTTTTTCTGCTTCAAATGAAACGTGGTTTTATAATTTCATATGCATGATTAAGACTGCTCCAACTCTTAGCACCCGATTAAGACATTTCCGTAATAGCAGAGCAACCCCCCCAAAAGCCTGTGTAGTGTTAAAGCCCAAAGGCAGCATACATTGACTCTAGACAGAAACACAGAATAACCATTTCTGTACATTTCTGTTGGAGAGATGATGTATTTGATCTATTTTGTGCCCAATATTTGGACTTACTGTGAGGCCACTGAGGAATAAACAAATAGTATCTGTAGAATCTGAATTGAATATCTAATGCTTGTTTGAGGATGGGAATATGAAGCTGTGCCATTATTGATGCTTTAATGACATACATCTTGGCACAGCACAAAACAATGCTGGCAAAAGGACAAAAATGTCCTGATGTGAAATGTTGCTGTTAGCTAAGTTTATAGACAGAGCAGCATTGTTTTAGTAGGGGAGACTTGGCCCTCAACACTAATTACCATTCTTGTTTTATTTAGCCCAAGCAGCGGCACTGTTCCTTATCTCTTCACTGTTTCTCAATCAGCCAATTTTCACCTTTGAATAAATCACAAGGCTTTATCTGTTGACCTATTTTGAATGTTTTTTTTTTGTTTTGTTTTGTTTTGTTTTTTTGTTTTTGTTTTTCTTAACCTACTCAACTAATCTTAGACCCAGGCTGACCCAAAGCAGGTATTATTTATTCAGGATTTTTCTTAAAAACACAATTAGATTAGAATAAGAAAGTATAAGAGCCTGACCAATACTTGAATTTGGACCAAGCAGTTATAAAATCATTTACTCAATACAAAAACCCATATGCACACACATGCACATACACATGCATGCACACATACATACTCATAATCATAGAAAATATGAAGTTAAAAATGTGTTTGCTATTGACTGAACTCATACAGAACTAAACTTTCTTATGCATAGACAGCATCTACAGGACCAAGATCTCACATGTGACAGAAGTTCACAGACAATAGAGACATCTTGTGATGGGTTCACACCAGCCGAGATGTAGTCAACATGTTTGCGTTCCAAATTATTAATACTCAGTAGTAGCTGATATTGTGTGAGTCTGTGTGTGCCATTATCACATCTGGATTTTGAGACACTCATATGTGCACTTAATATTTTCCATTTCCATTACATCTGCCAGTCTGGCTGTACTTGGTTTGACTCGACACAGCTGGGACGACGACTGTCGTGGCTGGTACTTATCAGTTAAAATAAACATTTCTTAAAAACATTGTTTACCAATGATGTTCTGTCTTGCAGCCAGGACTGCATCTTTCAGTATTAGTACAGTAATTAGTACAAGAACATGTACCTTTATTGTTTCCCCTCAAAATGCTTGATGTGCATAAAATTAAGTCTTTCTGGACTAAGAAGAGAGATAACCCAGATATTTAAAAAGTTTGTAATGAATGACTGGTTATTTTCCTTTTTTTGTTTTTACAAAAGTCTACCAGGCTGCTTTACTTTAGGAAAGGGGGTCAATTTTGATGGGAGACGACGGGAGAGTAAGAGTTCGAAGACATCATGAGGGTTGAAAAGTCATGTGATGAAAACAGAGTCATGTTATATCATTTACAACATCTTACATTTTTCAGCACAAATAAATGTATTTATCATTTTTAGGAATTCATCTAGTCAAAGCAATGTAGTATACACACCAAACTCCAACTGCTCTGTAGATCCAGTGGAACAAGGCCATAAAAAGAGCATTCTGCATGTCTGCATTTTGTTAATTTCTTCAGCATCTTTGTAAGAAAGGTATTATCAAACCAGATCAAAATATGTTCTGAATCAGTTTAAGTCAGCTTATGGGGAAGATTACGCAGGTGTTGGGGTGGCTGGTGAGATGCTGCAGCGGGTCTCCAGATCAAAGCAGGCAGTCTGACTCATTGATCAAGCAGAAGGGGAAGAAAAATACAAGTACCATTCTAGTATCCTGTAGTAAGTATTACTGAGTGTCACCAGGAGGTGAGGATCTTCAGCACATTCTCATTGTAAGCCTCCTGGGTTGTCAGTGCTGCGGGAGCTCTCCCTGCTAGTGGAGGGTCATGTGGAATCTTGAATCTCAGAGAAAAGGTTTGCTTTTTTGAAATTACAAGTTTTGATACTTTTGATGGAAGAGTACTGCATAGTAACCATTACCTGAAAACAGACTGCAGCCACCTGTTTACAATTGTCTTCTAATGGGGAAAGCACATATTCTGTAGGGTAGATTGCATGGAGGTTGTACGGCCTCTTAATCGATGCTTGTTAAAGAAAGGGGAAAATTTGCTATTTTATAGTAGAAGTCTCTGAGGGCATCTACTTTTAATCTTAGACTCTGATTAAATGACAAGATTAACATGCAAACCTTGTGCATGTCCCCGTCCATGTCAGGCTGTCCTCTGTGTACCCACTATTGGCCTGTAAGTTAGAGCAGCCTCTGGATGTATCGCTTGGATCGCTCCTGGATGTTACTTGCTCCGCCCTGCCTTGCTTTTCTCTTCTCTTCCATCTGATTCACTTGGCTTGGGGACAAAAGGGACAGTGTCACAGGCTGCACCCCACTGGATAGCACTGTCACCTGTCTTTTGAGAGAAAGGGTCCAGAACACCTTTATTTGCTCAGACAGAGATGTAGCCTGTGTGTTTACGTGCATGTGTGTGCACCCCCTCTTGGGCCTGCAATGTTCCCAGGAGTTTTGCTGGTGCATCAACATTAAGTATTAAAAGCCCTGCTGGGCAAAATAACAGTAGAGTTGGAAGGGTTACACAGGCCTGGGGAAGGAGAGGGGAGTATGGAAGTAGGTGTGTAGGGAAAGCAAAGGCAGAGAGAGGGCAGCAGGCTGTGGCTTTCCTTCACTTAGTTTCCGCTCATTGTTTTTCCAGGACTTCTACAGTGCAGCCATAATTTTCTAAAAGTGTCCTGCCAAATGCCCTCCGCCAGGGACTGAATTCAGCACTAGCTAAATGTCAACAAAGTGTGTCTTTGGCAGATAAATCAATAGTGTCACCTGCCACACGAGCTGTTAACTTTTTCCACTGGTTTTTCTAACTTTTTTTTCCTCTTTTTTCCCATTCTAATGCCCCAGTGGTTAAGAGTTTTTGGCCACATGGCCCCTGGTCTTGTGCTTAAATTGTTTTCCCTTCTGACCAGGTATAAAGCCTCTGATTGTGAGCCAATCAAAGCAAAGCAAAACTATGGTCCTGTAACAAAAAGGCTCTTGATTGCCTGCCTGTTCTGCTTGCTGACAACAAAGTGATATTGTCTTGTGTTTCTTTCTAGATTGTAAATTGGCTTAATATTACTCAATGTGAATTTACTTCAGAGTTACTGGGTCCAGCGGAGAGATGATTGAAGAAGTTTAAAACTGGAAATTGAATCTGCTCTTGTCTCTATGACACGTTTCAGACATAAATGTAACAATGATTCTTAGTGGGGTTATTTTTAGTCTTGAGCCCTTGGAAGGTGAGCCAAAAAGCCACAGCCCACCAATTGCGAGCACTTTATTGCCCCTCGCCCATCTACAGAAGGCTCCCATCTCCTCTCTCTCCAATTACATATGCTGTCTCATCTGTTATTACTTCTTTCCCTGCATTACAAAACAGGACGTTGATCTATCTCTTAAGCAGGAGTGATAAGTTGCAGACAGGTTGCATTCATTTCCTCTGTTGGAGGGTGGCGTGGGTGTTGGGACGATACATTGCTACCCGAGGGCAAAGATACATCAGGGCTTCTGTATTGATGAAATTCTAACAGCGCTTATAGGCTGTCATCAATCAGCCGGTTTCTCCCTATTTTTCCTTCTTAAGGTCTTTCGTCTCAAGCTTTGTCTCCATCACTTTTGCATCCCCTCCTGCTCTACTCCTCAACCATCACTCGTTTTAACCAAAAGGATATTGGTTACATCTGTCTGCATTCACTTGCAATAGCTCAGCTTTGAAATTGGTCTAAGTGCCTGCGTAATGCTCCATTTGTAACCTTGCTTGTCAGAACTGACTTAGACATCTACAGTCTTTAAATGTTCTGTTACCTTCTTTGACAGTAATATAGTCAGGCATCAGATATAGTACATCTGTGGAAATGGAATGCATTATATTAGAAATGGCAGTCTTTCAATTCAAGTGCAGAGACACAAAGCATAGTAAGAAAACAGATGTTGGTGAGGTATGTCTTCACTGCATGCCTTTTCTCCCCCTTTTATAGACTATTTTCTCATGATGTTTGATAAAGTCACAGAGTTATACCATAGGAAAAGCGAAATAAACCACCTAAAACAAGGCTCACCTTAAAAAATCTGTAACAGTTCAAGTGTACATTGTATAGGGAAAATTCACACCGCTTATTTAGCTTTTTCCCCGGACCCCATTCACTGCAGTACAAAGCTGAGCGTCTGGGCTGGACTGGCTCTCTACTTCTCCAAACAGAGGCTGCGCTGATCGGTGATTACGGTAGGGAACAGACTGACTATAGATATGTACTTTATATGACCCCACTTCAAAAAACAAAAAACTATCCCTTTAACAACAAAAGTCACTCCAAAAGAAGGAAAATGCAAGGGCTAATAAATGTATGCTACGCTAAAACTGAGATGAAAAAACTAAGAAACAAAAAACACTCTGACAGAGGGAAAAAACAAGGCTACAAAACTTAAACTGCGCTTCAACTGAACTGAAAAAAATACAACAAAAATCACTCTTCTTAAGAGGAAATAAGGAGAATACAGACGTGGGTGCTCTTGGCATGAAACAAGGCAAGGACTGTGGATGAAGGCTGGAGGTACACAAATTAATGAAATACTCTGGCACAGGACAAAGGGAGACACGGACTATAAGACACTTGAGGGTAATGGGACGCAGGTGGAAACAATCAGGGATCAGGGGAGATGTCAGACCAGTGACACAAGAGGAAGGGCAAGTGACCTGAAACAAGAGGAGAGTTACTTTTCAATACAAAACATGAAATTCACATGACAAAAAACCCAAGACGAGACACCCCTCACCGTGGTGTAACATCATCATTTTGAAGTAGAAAAGGCAATTAATGACTGGCATCCTTTTCCTGTTTCTTCCTTGACATATCTTAAAATACCATCTATACATTTTTTTGTTTGTTAGAACTTGCCATGTAAAGACACTTTCAGGGACCACAATATTGCACAAAGTACATCCTTTTTATTTTCTCCCTAAAGACAACACAGTGTGTCATCTGTCCTTGAGAATATTGGTTTTAGGCCTTTCACAATCTTCCATTTGTTTTTGTCTATTTTTTATGTTAGGGTCAGTCAACATGACACCTGTTCTTTTTCTCCTCCATGTAAAAAAAATGCTGTAATGGAAAAGCCGGAGTGTGTTTTGTCATCCAGTTGTCTCACCTTGCTGTGAGTTGTGCTGCAGTGTGAGTCGAGTGCTGAATAGTCACAAATGTGTGGCTAGGGGTGCTCCCTGAAGGCACCGCACCAAATCAATGTCAACATATCCACTGGAGGATTTTAGCCACCACCAAAGTACTTGTTTTACACAATACACTGTAATTTGCCCAGCTGGGACTCTCTGAGACACATATTATATTTTCCTGCTGTTTTCACAAATACTGCTTCTCTGATGTATTGTGAGACATGGTAGGGTTATTTCCTTTCTCAGGCCAGAATGGATGATCATTGCAGTTTCTCAGCATGCCACTGACGGAACTTGTTTGGCTGTCATTTAAGACACACTTCTCTTGAGTGCATGGTTAATATTGCTCTCACATGAGCACCACTGCTGTGTAGCACACATTGACAAAGACACACTTAAGTATGAGGAGATATTTGTATTTTGGAATTGAGTTCTAATCCTTTGAAGGAATACACACAATTGTCAGTAAGCATGGATCTGGAAAAAATGTGTTGCTGCCTTTTCCAAAAAAAATAAATTACCAATTGACATCATTGTTCTTTCTCCAGTGTAGTGTCTCTCATTGTTATTATGTAAATATTATGCCCAAATGCAAACTTCTTAGGGATTAAACTGAAAAAGAAGAAATATGGAAAATAATGTTTTCCATCTGAAACAATATCGACTAAAGGACTGGCGCATCCACGGTTTTGCCGGCAGAGATCCCATCAGCCTTTAAAACTCTGAGAAACTGCCTTCAAAAGGGCACCATACTCTTGACTTTTCAATGCCTATAAATCATAAAATACACCAAGGACTATCTGAATGGATTTCTATCATGTCAGAGTGGCAGATTATTTGAACTCAGTTTCAGGGTGTGCTAAGTCTACTTTTCTGTACCAGGGCCTACACCAGTGGGTCCAAAACATTTTGAAATCATGGCAGTGATCCAAAAGAATTTTCTTTGAAACATTATACATTTATTACTGATTACTTCCATTTTGATGTTTGAACATGTAAAATTAGATGTGTGTTAATTTTGAAATTCATATACAAAATGCACAATGAAAACATGGACATTAATACATCTTACAATATCATTTGCACATACATAGACCAACCAACTTTGATTCACTAAAACTAAACTGATAATCTCTTTGCCCAGATTGAACCCTAAACAAGGTCCACATACTCTTAAAAATGGCCTCAAGTAAACCAAGACATCCAAATTATGATAGTAAACACTAACATCTACAAAGCAATATTTGCATCGTATGGCCCATTCCTTTCCCCTTGTCTATGTGCATGTGTGTGTGTATGCGTGTGTCTGCAAAAATTTGGAGCTGAGACAGTGGCTGCTGTAAAGTTCGCTCTGCAGTTCCCAAGGAATTAATGTGAATTATTAATACAGAAACATATTAGTAGAGGATTATTAGCTGTGCATTGTACTGTCAACTCGCTGCAGCTGTGATTGGCAGATTAGTGGCCACTTGCCTGTGTAGGGATTATGATATTAGCTGGGCTGCCAGGCAGTGAACTCTGTGCTTGGCAGCCATACAGATACATTATGGTATGTTTACATTTGGTTGTTCATCCTGCATATGGATTTGCACTTTCAATTCATGTAATTTATCTGAGTTTACTCACTGCAGCAGGAATCTGACCATGCTTGCTCTTATTTAAATGCCACATGTTGCTGTTGCAGGTACAGTGCGATGTTACAGCCCACATGCCTTGAATTGTTTGTGGGCAACATGGCACACAGTCTTGCCAGCAGTCTCAACTTTGTGATGCACCGCCTATTGCTACAGATGTGTACTCATCTCATGCAGCCAAGTATTTTCACCAGCTAGGGCTATTAAGACTCTGTAGGATTCAAAATAAATACAGTGGATCTAATGCAAACTGATACCAGTGTCTTGCTAGAGTCATATCTATCCATAGGTGAATGGATCTCTGATGTCTCTACTTGAGCAAATATCACAGGAATCACTGATAGAATCCTAGCGCCATTCCAGAAAAATCCTCAATCCTCCATAAAGGGGTGAAGCAGAAGATCAGATAGAATCTGCTGTGCATCGTTCTAGCCAGCATGTCTTGTTATCACTCTCAGTTTGGGTTGTCTGCCTCTCTGTCACCACATAGACCTAGTTCCAGAAAAAAAAACAAAAAAAAACAAACAAAAAACATCAAGTAATGCTTCACATGCTGAGAGGCACGCTCACCTGCTCATCTGTCCCCAGCATGCAACAGTGTCGACAGTGTTTCAGTTTACAAGCCATTTTTCATGGTTTCTCTAGTGTTTAACCTTCTTTTGCCCTTTCATCTCCGTGAAGTCACTGACATCCACTTTATGAAATCCATGTAAACTCTCAGTCATGGACCTTGTGTATCTTTTCCCATCCACCCTACCTGTTTTCTTTCCCCTTCACCTGGTTTGTTCTGCCACAGTATGGTGGTGCTGTATTTTCAGAAATGGAACGGAGGAGAGAGGATGGTAGAGGGTGAAGGGAGGGGTAGGTTCTGCTCTGTGGCTGGCCTTGTCAAATTGATTGATGAGAAAGGCAAGCTTGTGTTCTTGGCAGGCTGGGGAATCATCCTCCTGGCTGCGCTGATACACTTATCTAGGTTTAAAGTGTCGGCGGCGGTGGTGGCGGGAGGGGTTGCCATCACACTGCAAGGATGTTAAGAAGGAGATTAGGCTGCTGCACATCATGCCAAATGAGATCGGGCACCAGCTAATGCACATGCTACAATGTCATACCAATGCATGCACTTACACCTTGTTCAATTGAATACACACCCAATTAAATGGTGTGGCTGAGTGATAGAGAGCCTGAAGGAGAGATGAGGGAGCAAATGTTGGAATTCCATGTATTCTGTCTCCCTGACACTGAAGCTCCCAAGGAACACGGCATCACTGGCTAAATGGAAGACAACAAACCAGGGGGAAAAATGAACAGTGCAGGAAGGCTCCTGTTCTGACAAATGATGTTCCCCCCCAGAGGCTTTATAGTACTCCAGGTCCCCTTCAGGTTCATTTCTTTGCTCATTTTTGCGGAATGACCCAGAGGTCTCTGACTATCATGAAATGAATCACGAAAAACTGGAAACATTTCTCTTGTCTGTGCTGTTGACAAATGCAGCATGAAACCTGTGGGACACATTGGAAATTTAATGCCATTAATTTAAGGTATCAGTCAGTGCTGGAAATAAACCAGGTTTACTCAATTTACCTGAAGCCCTACTTCTCAAGGACATAACATAAGAAAATAAGGACATTTACCTTTTTAGTGACATATGCAATTTGTTTTGAGGAAATAAGATTTCCTTTTCTTATTTTTATGGTTTACAATGGATCGCGGTTCCTCACTTCTTTTTCATATTCTGCAGTGGCCTTAAAAACAGCTATCTCACTAAGAAAGCTTTGATATCTTGCCTGCAAAACAATGGACATTTGGAAGCCCTTAATATTCATGATCAAAGGGAATCTGCTTGCAGTGATGACAACACACAAGGACACAAATATTTACTCAGACATACATATAGACAGATAAGCACACACATACACAAACAAGCCATGCATCTATTTTTAGGTCTTAAAAAATTCTAACATCTGGTTTATAGAATAGTAAGACATAAAAAAATATAGAGTGTATACGTGTAGATGTTTTTTTTGTAAATTTTGTAGCATTTGGAAATGAAAGCCTTCAACTTTCATCTCTGCATCGACAACTGCTGCCTAGCAAGAACAGTGCTGGAAGGACAGGAAAATGTTCTCTCACAATTTTATTTTCATGAAAGAAAAACTGCATTGCCATGCAATATCTCTGGGGGGGAGGGATTTGTCTTATAGATGTGACATTATCTTAATCCACTGTCCTGATCCCAGCGGCAAGAAAAAGAAGTCAGTTATATTTTTATTCTTGCAATATTCTCATGCAGTACTATTAAATTATTGTTTGAGAGGGTTTGAGGAATAGCTGAGTTCACTAAGCAGTCTGAGTTGCATCATGCAGAACAAACAAGCCAGAACTACTTTGAACAAAACTTATCTGTCAAAACAACTAATGACCAATGTGGTAACTTGCATAATAACCAGGACCACACAGGATGATGTACTGAGTGGTAGCATTTATATAAGATATGTTCAGAAAAACCTGGCAACATACAAGAGTGGGATTTTCGTCAGTAAGCGGCACTGTAGATTGTCCTGGAAGTTCAGGTTTACAGCTGCACACGGCAATTTGCAGGCAACACCGAAAACTGCTGTGAATTGTCAGAAATTGACGTGGGCCTTGCTTGGCTGTTGTCCCCCCCATTTCCCCCCTCACCCTAATTCTAGGGGAGGCTTTAACATGTAAATGAAAATGCTGTGAGCAATATAAATGCCAATCAAGGTAACAGGGGGAGTTTTACCCCAGGTGACATTTTTCTAAAAGGTTTAACTTTATTTTAAGAAAATCTCTAGAATATATAGATCAGGCTCAGCATAGCCTGATTATAGACTCTTAAATTTTAGCTTGAATTGATTTATTTAATGATAGTATGCTAGATTAATTACTGTTTATGTCATTAGCAATGGCAAATGTTATATAAAAAAGATACAAAAAAAATATTTATTTATTCATTTATTTTTTCTCTCCTGGGAACAAGTTAAAGATAAAACGGCAGTTGTTAAGAAGTTGAAATTTGTAATCATTTTTTGAGATGAATAAGATATTAAAATGTATACATAATTTCTGTTTAAAATGTGTGAATTTAAACTATAATTTCATGGGTTCTGAATGTTTAAAAAAGTTGAAAAGTAATTCTTCTTATGTGTTATAGTTCATGATTTTTAAGAGGCTATCCATACGAAAATGCTCTTTTGCGTTTTGCGGGGTCGAAAAATCCGAAAACACAGCCCTCCCATTCTTGTATGGACGGCGAATCTGCATAATTTCCAAAATGATGACGCCATCGCCCCATCCCTCAACCTCTAGCCTCCGTCCTCTGAACCCTGCGACGTCTCATAACAACAACAACAAAAACAACAATGGCAGACTGCTGCTTGTGTTCATGTGTCTTGCAACTTACAAGCTTTGCAGTGGAGTGTGAGTTGCAGCAGCAGTTCAACCTCATGGACGGTTCACGCAAACGCTTCTGGTTTCCTTGCACTAAACATTTTTCTCTTCTTGTTTTCGGATTCCCCTGCTACTGTCTGTTTGTAAACAGTGCGCAAGCTTAATGCGCATGCTCTGTCTCTTCTTCTCCGCCTCTGGTGAATATTCAGGATTTCAGGCCTGGAATGTGAACTACAGCATTTTGAGTCATTTTCAGTGGACCTGTGTGGACGCAAATATTCTTGAAACAATGCCGATGAAGATGGAGGAAAAAGGTCGTTTCGGTACGTGTGGACAAGGTCTAACAGTTTTTACACTTCCGGGTAGACCAGAGCATGAGGAAGAAGAAGCTGCGAGTTAATGGCATGGAGCAGCTAATAGTGGACTGTGTGTGTCATCAGTGTGTGTGAGTTTGACTCTCCATCACATTCAAAGAGTTTGTGTTTTATTGGACACAAAGCATGTTCAGCTAAGCTAGCTAGCAGGAGCTAGGATAGCGGCACGATCGTTGTCGAGAGGAGGCCTGCGCTGATGGGAGGAGCTTTGCTGGGTTGCCACGGAGAGTGTTGCAGACGGAGGCTGCTTTGCTGCCACAGAGGGACACGGAGGTTTATCACTGCGAGCATTTTGTTTTCACAGACTAACCTCACCTCATAATGAGGCCACGACCTCCTATTTGCTGGGAGCTATGTATGCAAGTCCAGATTTACATGATGCTGATAATGACACCATTGTGTGTAAGTAACATTTACTGTTTTCTCCTTCCTTGTTTCATTTTACTGTGATTTACATTTTTTTTTATTCATGCCACTCTCATCTAATTGTTTTCCAGCTGCCTGGTATGCAGGAGTTTCAGGTACAAACAATCAGATCTTGCATCACAGGCGGAAGCTGTGAAGAGTTCAGCTCGGAGTCAATCAAGAAGAATGAGGGTAAGACTTATTAGATTAGATCCATTTTTGGTAAATGTGGCTATTTTTCTGGTGCATTATTAGATGTGTTGTCTCCATATGCAGTGCACCACGCTTTACAGCTGCTGGAAGCGAGACAGAGTGTGCAAGCTGAGGATGAGGTGGACCTTTCGAAGTGCATCACCATAGACCTGATGTCTGATGAGGAAGACGGCGGGGTGTCTGGGTGGATTGTACAACCTCTGCCCTTTCGCAGCCAGGAGCTCACAGAGCTCTGTGCTACGCTACAGTCGAGATTAGAGGCAATTCCGAAGTACAGGGCAATGTACCACAGACATCTGCAAAATGGACTGTATTCATACAGAATGCCGCCAGTTACCTACCACTGTGAGGCGGCAAACAGAAACTTCACGGTGCTGTAGGATTCTCGTGAGCTTCCCATTTGTTGTGTGGGCAGACCTCCTACGCTTTGTACATAGTTGTGTATGTGTGCTAATAAAGCTCTTTCTTTGAACAAACAGCACCTTCCTGGCATATTTTCCTTTCCCCAATAAATTCATTCATGTCCTTGTTTGTGTGTGTGTGTGTGTGTGTGTGTGTATTTATATACACACATACACACACACACACACACACACACACACACACACACACACACACGCGCGTCTATGTTTCCGTCAATATGTGGCACATATGAATGCAACATTCATAGGCTTCAAACTGTTGTTAACTGCCGAAAATTAGGGAGGAGATTTACAGGGACAAAAATCCCGCTTTTTATGCAGTGTCAAGAAATTTTAAGTGAGCGAAGA
The DNA here is from genome assembly GCF_904848185.1 of Acanthopagrus latus. Lineage (NCBI taxonomy): Eukaryota > Metazoa > Chordata > Actinopteri > Spariformes > Sparidae > Acanthopagrus > Acanthopagrus latus. Next base: position 17,350,201 of record NC_051051.1, on the reverse strand, counting down.
GCGGTCTTTGAGCGGAGCTGTCTGGTATAACTTTGAGCGATGGAGCAAAGCAGCGAACACCCACATAAATGGGGAGTGGAAATTCTCACCGCTCAGCTCCGCTCACATGCTTCAGAGCTGTTTTCACGCCAGATTGATAAATGAGGGCCAATGTGTTTTGATTTGACTGACATTGTGTGCATGCCTTTACCTTGTTCTCCAGATCTAGATCCATTCTTGGCCACGCTCTTCATTCATGACACTCCTGGATGAGTCTCATGCAGTTCTTCCACAATCTGTGAGCAACCTGGGGGAGGCACAACTACCCTTGAATCCCAGAAAATGCAGCCATCCTGCAGACTGAGTTCTGTCTTGCGTTTGACAAATGGTTTCAGTTCCTCACTGACAACAGGGAAGTCTTTACTTTGGACAGTTCTGGGTCTCTCTCTATCCACTGCTTGACCTGGGCTGCCTTTACAGGTGTCTCTGACAATTTTTCTAACGAAAAAACAGTCTCTGGAGGCACGTATGTTGAGACTGGTGTCTCCAGCAATGGCAGGCAACTCAACGCATCAGTGTTTGTGTTGTCTTTTCCAGCTCTGTATTCTATGGTGTACTGGTAGGCTGACAAGATGAGTGCCCAATGCTGGAGTCTGGCTGATGCTAGCAATGGAATGCAGTGTTTTTCACTCAACAGACTCATCAGTGGTTTATGGTCGGTTTGGATTTTGAAAACACGGCCAAATAAGTACTGATGAAAAAACCCTTTACTACAAAGACAATGGCTAGACCTTCTTTGTCTGCGAGTAGCCTTTCTCTGCAGCCATCAGCGTCTGCAAGGCAAATCCAATAGGTTTCTCTGAGCTGTCTTCCATAACATCCGAGACGGCTAATCCCACACCATAGCGCGAAGTGTCACATAAGAGAACAATCTCTTTATCTGAATCATAGTGAACTAGCAGCTTTGCTGTTTGAAGGAGCTCTTTCACATCCTTAAACACTTTCTCCTGCTCTGTACCCCACTGCCACTTTGTGTCATTGTGCAGCAGCTTGTACAGTGGTGCACCTTTGAAAGGCCCTGCAGGAACTTTCCATGTAATTCACTATGCCCAGAAATGAGCGAAGTTCAGTGACATTCTTAGGGCTTGGGGCTTCCTTGATAGTCCTCACTTTGTCCTCCACTGCAGTGATTTTATGTCCCAGGTAGGTCACACTTGAACACACACACTTTTCGCGTTTCAGCCGCAGCCCTGCATCTGAGAGTCTCTCAAGCACCTGCTTTAAGTTTTCAGTGTGTCTAGTCTCATTAGCCCCTGTAATTAAAATGTCATCTAAATACACGGCTACCTGTGAAATCCCATGTAATAAAGTGTCCATTGTCCTCTGGAAATGGCGGGACTGGATGCCACTCCAAACACTAGACAATTGTACTTGAATAATCCTTTCTGTGTATTTATCATGATGAATTCTTTTGATTTCTCCTATCGAAGAAGTGTGCTGGTAAGTGTGGCTCATGTCAAGCTTTGTGAACAGTTTACCTCCAGCCAGCGTTGCGAACAGGTCATCCACCCGTGGCAACGAGTACCCCTCCAGCTTTGAAACCTGTTTCACAGTAAGTTTATCGTCACCACATATCCTTGCGGTTCCATTGGGCTTCAAAACAAGAACGATGGGTGCTGCCCACCTTGAAAAATGGACAAGCTCAATGATGCCCAGCGCTTGTAAGCATTCCAGCTCTTCCTCCACTTTGCTTTTCATTGCATAGGATTCCACTCTGGGCTTGAAGAAACATGATGCTGCATCAGGATCAACATGTAGCTTCACAGTCACCGTCTTTAAGTGTGCCCAGAATGTCCTCTGTTGTGTGTGCATACTTGATCTCATGCCAGTATAGCTTAATTTTTCAAAGCCAGTCATGGCCCAAAAGACTAGGACCACTACCCTTGGCTCTTACAAGTCTGCCCTCAGCCCTCTGACTTCCTGCTGCAATGTTCACATGTAACCTGTGTATGTCCTTAGTTTGAGAGTCAAAGGCTTAATAGGAGGTGGTTTATGTCTCCATGTCCTCCAGTAGGTCTCCTCACTGATGACTGATGCTGTAGCCCCCGAATCAACCTCAAACTGAATGTCCTTTCCTTTAACAGTCACTGTTGCATTGTACAGCATAGGTGGTCTCTCATCTGTGTCCACTGCAAACATGTTGAATGCACATGCTGCTTCTCCTTCGTCTTCCTTGACGTGATGTGTGGGCGCTTGAGCCTGTGGGGCTTTCCATTTGTCATTCTTAGCCTTATTTTTAGCATTCCTGCATATTTTTGTGAAGAGTCCTTTTTTTATTGCAGGCAAGACAGACAGTTTCCTTAAATTTGCAGTCATTTGCATAGTGTGCCCCTCCACACCTAAAAGATTCTACTTTCTTTGATGGCATTGCAGCCTCTCTGTTCATGTGGTGCACAGCCACTGACTGCGATCCTGCCTGATTTTTTTGAATGTTTTTGGCATCATTTGCAGCCATTTCCGATGTGAACAAAATTTCTAGAGCTTTCTTGAAAGCCAGTGGGGGAGTTTCTTCCAGTAAGCAGCGCTGTATGGTGTCATTATTAATGCTGCATACTAATCTGTCATGGAGCATGTCATTCAAGACATCCTTAAAGTCACAATCTTCTGACAGTTGCTGCAGTTCTGCAATAAAATTAGCTACAGACTGACGTGACTTCCTAAAATGGCTGTGAAATTTGAAACATTGGACTATCACTAATGGTTTTGGATTGTGGTGATTCCCGACAAGCTTGACCAGTTCTGTATATTCAATTTCTACCAGTTTCTTCGGTGTGGTAATAAGTTCCTTATTAGCTTGTAAGTCTTTGCTCCGCACACACTCAGGAGAATAGAGCACTTTTTAGCATCCTCTGCTATTCTGTTAGCAGTGAAAAAGTGTCAACTTTCCTCATACTTTGTGCAGTCCTTGTCCCCCTCCACAAATTCACTGAATTAAAACATGGCCATTTGAGCGCGAGGCTCTCCTCCTTGTCTTTGCTGCTCCTGTACAGCCACTGGTGCTCTGCTTCTCTCTGCTACACGCTCTATTTCACTGCTTCCCTCACGAAGAATAGCCACCTATTGTTGGCTAGCTAGCACACTGTGTTTTAGCTAATGCTAATAACAAAAACATGATGGAAAAACACTTCTGGTTCACCTCGTCGCCAAAAATATGTGGTAATTTGGATAATAACCAGGACCACACAGGATGATATACCGAGTGGTAGCCTTTATATAAGATATGTTTAGAAAAATGTGGCAACATACAGAGTTTGAGAACAACACATGCTTCTAACATGAGACACTGCTTAGATGGAGGAAGTGCAAAAACTACATATCTCCATGTAAGAGCTCCCCTAGTGGTATAAAAATGAGTAGGCTTACAACAACCAATAATTTTGTGTTTTGAATTAAAAAAAAAAAAAAAAAAACCTTTGGGCACTGAGTGAAATTTGTGTCAGTGAGTCCATTCCATTATGTCCACACCCCCCAGCCCTCAGTGCAGAGCATCGAGGTTAATCTTCCAACCGGTGATAAATGAATGAACGAGATCTTTATTGCTTCCCAATACATCTGACCCCGAGAGTGCAGCAAATAAATGCATACAGCAATTTCTTTTTCAGCCTTTATTTATCCAGGGAACGCTGAGTAGAGATTTTAGACTAGAACAAACTCCTTTTCAACATCAACTTACACACAGCTGTAGCAAGAAATTATAGACCCTCTACCACCTAGCTCTCCACTCTACCACCATTTTTCTCGCAATAAAAAAAACATTAGCATCAACACTTTGTATTATAGTGTTGTAACTGTATCATAGTATCAAGCATTATATCTTTATAAGCACACATTTGAAGATATCAACATTTTGAAGAAGTCACTGAGAGAGATTGACTATTATCACTATGTGTACACCCAGTTGAAGTCACATACTGCTGGGAGATGTCCAGACAGACTTCTTCTCTCAGCACTGAGCAGCTCAGCAGAAGCAGTTTTATTAGGCATACAACATTCATACCACATAAATAATTTAAGTTTTACATTATGATGTAACTTTTGCCCAACACGACTGTCAGGAAAATGTAGGGGAAAATGAGTCAGTAAATGCCTGTAAGCATTTAACCCTCAAGCTTTCCAGTGGAGCTGAAATGTCTAGGGATGTGGAGATGGGGGGCAGCTCCCAGTAGCCCGCAGTGATGCTCTGAGTCTTGGTCATGATTCAAGCTCAGGCTCATATCAAGAAAACATGTAACCTGGATGCTACCAAGCATGTTCAGACATTAAGGCTTGAAATAAATTAAATGAGAAAAACATTTTTTATTTCTTGGAAGCCTCTAGTGAACAAAACTGGTTCTTGTGCACATACCAAGTTAACTTATTATAAGTAAAATTAAATAATTTGAGTTTTCAAAAATTAGTTCCCTCCAGTAGCTGCATGGTTATGAGTGGCCAGAAATTTACAAAAATCTGCCTCAAAGTGTTTTAAATGTGAAATTAGTCTAATACAGTGATTTAATGTAATTAAGGGCAATTGCTGAAGAACAAGCATATGTTGGTTACTTATAGGGCCTCTGTGAAACTTGTGTTATGACAGACACCGGTCGTTAGTTTATGTTAGTGGACTCCATTAATAAAACTGCTGTTAACTACTATTGCTTTCTGTTAGCAGAGCATAGCATGCGCTTTACTAAGACTGGAGCAACGTGCTTGTAGCTCTGCCACATACCAGGAGAGACTCACTCTTGACTCAGCTGTCTATTCAAAATATATTAATACTGAACATGTCACACGTCCAAATTGAACCAAATTTTACATGAACTTTCTCAGTTCCTGAGTGCCTAGGCAGACTGGATGCATGGATCCCGAGATATGCAAACAAGAGGAAGACAGAGAGAAAGACAGAAAGAAACTCTTTGCTTTTATAGTGAGATGATAAATTATTATTAACTAGTGCTGCAAAATGCTCATTTTTAAATGAATCGGTTGTAAAAAAAAAATAAATTCAAAATTACTTTAAAACTGTAGGAGGAATTTTACTTTTGAAAACAAATCTGGTTAAAATGTTACATATTTATTTTCCTTCTGCCAGTGTAAACTAGTCTATGACATCATCACAAACATCAACATTCCATTTGTAGCTCATGACAACATAAATCTGTTTAGCAACTCAACTTTCATGAGTTAAGAACATGTTGGCAAAAAGTAATTATGTGTGCCTATGTGGAAAAATGAACTGAAATTCGGTATGTCAGTATTACAGTTTTTCTTGATTGTTTACACACATTTTCTGAAAGCTTGCCTCATACTCTCAGAACTCTACACACAAATCAAAAATCACACACACAATGGGCAAAACCCCTCAATGCTCCTGCAAAATGAAACTTTACATTCAAAGCAATGTTATTTCTTCTCAAAATAGTATTTTGTTTTCAAATGGCACACACAGACCATCAAATGAATAGACATTTAGAAGAACCAGTTGAACCCTGATGTGCTCAATGTAAAACACTATGATGAATGGATAACACTTCTTCTTCATTGATCAATGACTTAGGCCTATTTTTTGTTCAGTGTTACACTTACTACAGACAGCTCATACATGAGTGTGTTCTAAAATATTTGAGAATATTGTTTTTATACTCAGGACACACAAATACGCTGTAACAAATATATTTTATTCCCATCCTCCAAAAAACAAAAAAATTAAAAAAAATGTACACAGTGTACATCCCAACCAACACAAAGTTCCACATACAGTGGTCTACATACAGAACAGAGAAATTTGCTCAGTTACTGTAAAAAACTAAAACAAAAACAACTATGCTGCATCCTCTCTTCTGTTTCTGTCTGGCCACAGCACCTCATCCACCTCACAAGCAATGTTTTCCCTGGCCAATCATCTGGGGAAATATCGTCTAGCATGGCGAATCCAGCCATGAAGAGCATTGACTGCTATATCTCCACATGCTTCTTCCATGGCTTTCAGAAGGGGTATATGCGTTTGTGGATTTCTGTCATAAACTTTCCATCTCCAAGCAGAAAAAAATTCCTCAATTGGATTGAGGAATAGAGAATATGGAGGGAGATAGACAACTAAGAAGCGTGGGTGGGCAGTAAACCAGTTACGAACCAGAGCAGCCCGGTGGCAACTTAAGTTGTCCCAAATGACAACATACCTGAGCTGCTCTGGGCCGCCTATCTGATCTGGTGGAAAGAGTATGTTGTGTAGGGTGTCCAGGTATGTGATCAGAAGGGTGGTGTTGTAGGGACCAAGAGTAGCATGGTGATGAATGACGCCGTGGTGGGTAATGGCTGCACACATAGTGATGTTCCCTCCATGCTGCCCAGGAACCACAATGGCACGCTGGCTGATGACATTCCTTCCCCTCCTTTGTCTCTTCGTGAGGTTGAATCCAGCCTCATCAATGAAGATGAACTGGTGCTCCACTGCAGCCACCTCTAGCTCAAGGACTCTCTGAAACACACGTGACAATATCAGAAATAGACATGGAGTGGTCACGATTGTGAAGCACAATCATTATGATTACAATACTGAAATGTATATTTTGTATATGTATATTTTATACAGTGTTGAGAGTATGCATCAATTGTGGGATTGTATAGGACTCACTTGCACATAGTTATGTCGCAATTCTTTGACTCTTTCTGAATTGTGTTCAAATGGCACCCTGTAGACCTGCTTCATCCTCAGATTATTTCTGTGCAAGACACGGTCCAGTGTTGATAAACTTACCCTATCAATATTTTGAAATATCTCATTGTTTTCTATTATTTTTCTTTGTATTTGCCGTAATGTTATGGCGTTATTTTCTAGGACCATGTTCAGGATTTCAGTTTCCTGTTCAGGAGACAGAAGTGTCAGGTTGGGGTTTAAAGGGAAGACTATGGAAGGGGAAGTGGACCCAAACGCAGTAAACGGAGGCAGGATCAGGGAAACAAAAGGCAAGCTTTAATGAAAGCTGTTACAAAAACCAAAAGCAGATAAAACAGGGCAAAAGGCAAAGTAACAACCAAGAACGAGACAAAGTAGCAAAAGAAAACAGCTAGACAAAGTACAAATCAAAAATCAAAGTTCAACTCAAACATGGAAAACTCAAAACCAAGACATACCAAACGGGACAGGAGCATGGACAGGAGCAAAGCCAGGAGGGTGGAGGGGGTCAGGGGGAGGGCCAAGGTCCAAACAAACAGGAGGGTGGAGGCGAGGACTGGAGCCCACTGGAAACCAGGGACATGGACTGGAGCCCACTAGAGGCCGACAATGAACATGAAGGCGTTCTAGAGGTCGCTGACGAAGACGTAGGCGTTCTGGAGGTCTGTGGCGAGAACGAAGGCGAAGGGGCTCTGGATACTGGCAGAAGCGGCATGGGGTGAGACGCACTGAATACCGGGGACGTGGGCTGAGGCGTACTGGAGACTGGCGACGAAGGCGACCAGACCACTGGCTGGGAAACCCTCCAGTGTCTTGGCCGGACCACCGACGGAGTTTTGCCGGGAGCTGGTGGCCTAGGAGCCGATGAAGGGTCTCTGGCAATAAACAACCTCGACCGAGGAGCAGGCACTGGACCTGGCATGGGACTCGGCCGGTGCTCCGACCGAGGTGCAGGCAGTGGACTTGGCGTGAGACTCGGCCGGGCCTCCGACCGAGGTGCAGGCACTGGGCTTGGAGTGGGACTCGGCCAGTCCTCCGACCGAGGATCAGACACAGGGCTTGACGTGTGACTCGGCCGGGCCTCCGACCAAGGACCAGGCACTGGACTTGGCGTAAGACTCAGCCGGGCCTCCGACCGAGGTGCAGGAACTGGCACTGGACTTGGCATGGGACTCGGCCGGGCCTCCGACCGAGGTGCAGGAACAGGCACTGGACTTGGCATGGGACTCGGCCGGTCCTCCGACCGAGGTGCAGGTACAGGCCTCGGCCAGTCCACCGACCGAGGTGCAAGAACAAGACTTGGCGTGGTCCTCGGCCGGTCCTCCGACCGAGGTGCAGGAACTAGACTTGGCGTGGTTCTCGGCCGGTCCTCCGACCGAGGTGCAGGAACAGGCCTCATCTGGCCCGCCGACTGAAGACTACTGGCAGGTGTCGACCGGACCGCCGACTGGGGGCCACTGGCAGGTGTCGACCGGAACGCCGACTGGGGGCCACTGGCAGGTGTCGACCGGAACGCCGACTGGGGGCCACTGGCAGGTGTCGACCGGAACGCCGACTGGGGGCCACTGGCAGGTGTCGACGGGGTTGAGACTGAGGCCTGGGCTGGGAGCTCGGCTGTGGCTGAGGCTGAGGCCTGGGCTGAGAGCTCGGCTGTGGCTGAGGCTGAGGCTCGGGCTGGAAGCTCGGCTGTGGCTGTGGCTGCGGCCTGGGCTGGGAGCTCGGATGTGGCTGCGGCCTGGGCTGGGAGCTCGGCTGTGGCTGCGGCCTGGACTGGGAGCTCGGCTGTGGCTGCGGCCCCTGAGCCTGACTTCAGGGAGCCAGGACGTGGACGGGCTCGTCGCTTTCTCAGTGGGGGCACTTTGTAGGCAAGCCGGGTTCCCCAGAAAGGAGACACTTCGGCTGTGGCATGGGCTGAGGCTGGAGCTGTGACATGGGCTGAGGCTGGAGCTGTGGCATGGGCTGAGGCAAGGGCTGAGTCATGAGCTTGAAAGAAAAGTTTGCTCGCGGCTATCTGACGAGCCCTGCTAGCAGGATTAGATACAAAGTCCTGATACCACCGGATTATCTCCAGGCCATTTACTGCTGGGTCCATTTTATACGGTCCAGTCATTCTGTCAGGTTGGGGTTTAAAGGGAAGACTATGGAAGGGGAAGTGTACCCAAACGCAGTAAACGGAGGCAGGATCAGGGAAACAAAAGGCACGCTTTAATGAAAGCTGTTACAAAAACCAAAAGCAGATAAAACAGGGCAAAAGGCAAAGTAACAACCAAGAACGAGACAAAGTAGCAAAAGAAAACAGCTAGATAAAGTACAAATCAAAAATCAAAGTTCAACTCAAACATGGAAAACTCAAAACCAAGACATACCAAACGGGACAGGAGCAGGGACAGGAGCAGGGACAGGAGCAGGGACAGGAGCAAACAGAAAACAGAAAACAATGACCAGACAAAGAGTGAGGGGAAACACAGAGACTAAATACACAGACACTAATGACATGACGAGGCACAGGTGAGGAGAGAGGAGGAAGGAAGCCAGGTGTGATAATGAGGGGGAGGAGCACAGAGGAACAGACCAGGAGGGAACAAGACAACAGACAGAGGGAGCCAGAGGGGAGAACATAGGAGAAACTTAAAAGACACATGAGGGCATGGAAAATCAAACACATGACACACAAGACATGGAAAAAACACAACACAAGACATGATACAAGGATGTAAATCATAAACAAGAAACCAAAAACCAGACACAAGAACAAACAGAAACAGGAGTCCTGACAAGAAGACGTTCCCGACAACCTTGTGCTGGTAATCTTTCAGTTCTGCAATACAAATAGTAAAATACTGTAAATACTGTGTAGGAATACAAAGTAGGAATACATTTCCCAAATACTTGAAACATACTTTATTTTTACAGTCAACAGAACACTCCACAGGCAATACTGTACTACTGTACTCATTGAGTACTGTATTGATATGCAGTACTGCAATTTTCTAGTGAGAGTAGATTTCTTACCTATTCTCATTTCGGAAAGTCCAGATGATGGATGCTACAGCGTACCTGCTCACATTTGGCTGTACTCTTTGCCCAGCCTCCCTCATTGTTAGACCATGGTTGACCACATGATCAACCATGGTCTATGGTGGCTCGGATCTCATCAGAGATTACAGTCCTTGGCCTTCCTCGTCTGTGTGCTCTTACTCTCAATCCTCTGGCTCTGGCTCTGCCTCTGTTTCCAATTTTGGCATCCATTGCTCCAAAACAGAAGAGCTCACCTGTTGGCCTTTTATGCTAAAGCTCTGATTGCTAATTGTAAAACTGTGTGACAGGTGTTTGCCCATGTGATGAGTCAGTGTGCATAGTATAGCAATTGACTTTAGAATTTTGAATGACAGTGTGTTCTATGTGAAAATAAGAGATTTTCTCCATGAAAATCATGCCAAATGCAGAGAATTGTGTGTAGTGTTTTGAAAAAAGTGTGTTTAGAACTGCAATTTGAGTGTAAAGCAGGAATTGTGCTTGTAGTTTAGCAGAATTGGTTTAGGGGGTTGGTGCATGAGTTACATGTTGTGGTCATTGTGTCTCAAGTACCAGTTTTTGCGTGTAAACAATCAAGAAAAACTGTAAAGGTTTTTTCGATTGCTAAAACACAATTTTGCAAACTAGTGTGGTTTTATCAAAATACTTAACACAATTCACAAAACCACACACCCAAACTGCAAAATACCTCATATATCCTGCAAAATTAAGCACTGCAACCAAAACGACATATAGCATTATCAAAATCATACTTTTGCACCAGATGGCAAACACTTCATTCATATTTCAGATTCTTGTCTAATGAACTACACACTGTTGGGCATAATGAAAAGCACTCCTATCTTTTGTATGCTTTCCCATAATACTAACATAGTTCAAACTGTAGAGAATTCTTCAGATTGTTCACATGCATAGAAATATTTGCATATACACACACATGCTGTTGAAACATTTACTTTTACTTTTTTTTTTTTTTAATTTTTCACGAAACAATTCAGTGCAACATATGTACAGCAGATATATTTACATTGGAGTGAACAAAAATACGCTCACAAAACAGTAAACTGAAAAAGAACCAACCAAGAACCAAGAATCAACCATGGGCTGACACTGCGAGAGGCTGGACAGAGAGCCCACTCGAAGTGTCAGCCCATGGTTGCTCTGATTTCATTTCAAAAGTTGTAGTCTTCTTTGGCCATGACCTCCTCTACCAGCTCTACCTCTCACTCCTCCTCCCCCTCTCATTTTCACCCTCCCTCCTCCTCTTCTTCTCACCTGTGGTCTTTTAGTGCTTACTTCCTGATTGAAGTGGTAACAATTACGGTAACTGTTTGGCAGGTGGCACATAAATTGGCCAATGAGCTCATGTAGTGTTATTTTAAATGGCAGTGTTTTGAAATGGCAAACGTGAATTTATGTCAGATTGTTGTGTCTTATGCAGATAACTGTGTTCAGTACATTTAAAATGTGCCATTTTGAATTGCAAAATGTGTGTAAAGCAGAAAATGTGTTTAAACTTTTGGAGACTTGAGAAGAGGTTTTGCTCTCTGTGTGTCAGTTTAAATAGTTGTGTTATGCATGTCATTTTAGTGCGTTAGCAAGTGGAAAAAACTGTAATCCAGGGTTTCTACAGGTTTGAACAAATCAAATTTAAGATTTTCTAAGACCATTTTGAACTAAATTTAAGACCTACATGAAGTACAAAAAAGTAAGAAAAAATGCTGCCCCAGAATTACATTCAAAAATAACCAAATGTATTGCCATTCACAGAGCAACTCAAACAATGAAGAATGGAGTGTGTGTCAGGGTTATTATAGTTTCCTTAGTTTTCATTTCATTTTTATTACTGTATTCATTAGATTTTATCTTAATTTAGTTTTTTTTCTGTCTTTTTTTTATTTCAGTTTAGTTTTAATTAGTTTAACAAGTGATTAAATAGTTTTAGTTCAGTTTTTATCTGGGAATTTTATTTAATTTAGTTGACTATAATAACCCTGGTCTGTGTGTGTGTATGTGAGGTGTGTGTGTGTGAGAAGTTCCACTCAGTTTATTCAACATGGGGAGAAGAGAGGCTGCAGGAAAGGAAAGGACAGGAGGGGCCGTCAGATACCTCCCCTCACATCAGAGAGGGGTACATCTTGTTATATCCAAATCTGTTGCCCATCTAAAAATCTTTAACAATGCTGTTCAAAATCCAAAGCACCTCCACTTTCAAAGTTGGAGTTGAGCCGAAGATGGTTTGATTGATGCTTGACTGTGAGACGGCAGAGGCGGTGCAGTGTTCGGGTCAAGCAGAACTGGATGAACTTGGATCAGAAACTGGTGATAAAGCCATACAAAAGTGTGTGATAGCATGACTTTTAGAAGCTGAATGCTGTTTTTTCCGATTTTGTGAGTGACACCAGCAGTTTCATTCCAAGTGTGCCCAATTTGAGGGTCCTCTTGCAGAGCGTGCACTGTACTTCAAATTCATGATGAGGTTCAGCTTTTAACCAACTGAATTCTGGTTGTTCAAGCCAACTCTTGTTAAATTGATACTTCCCCATAGTTGTAGCAGATTCTGCTGTCGAAGTCTTTCTGGAACTGGCTAAGTGTACAGCGATAAATTCCACCTGCGCTGTTGGCAAAATGCCACTTACATTCCTGGATACATCAGTAAGAAGTGCAACACATGAAACTGTGAATCTCACAAACACATTTCCCCAAAACAAAAAAACAAAAAAAGGTGATGACAGAACCTAACCAAATGCAATTTAAGACCTATATGCAAAACATGGATTTATTTAAGACTTGTTAAGGCCTAAAATTTAAATTTAGTCAAATTTTAGACTTTCCTTTTTAAGACCCCGCAGAAACCCTGTAATCAGTCTTGGGATTTGGGTGAAAGGGGTATTACATTACTGCTTTCATCTTATCACACATCCCAAGGGGTGTTATTACAAGCTGTTGCCAATAGCTTAACAAAACTGTCAATGCATATTGTCTGTTTTTTAAGTAATGATCAAGGAACCATTTAGAGGCTTGCATTTGTAATTATGTAGTAGTAGTATATTCGATTTAATATAAGGAGTATTGAAGGCTTATGAAATTGAACTTTACATTGCATCTAAAATGTTCCACAGATCTCAAGCTTACAAATTACCAAAGTTTCTACTTTTACTAAAAGCAGCTGCTACTACAAGTAACTAAAGTTTCCCAAAGGCTGTATTGCCCAAAGTTTTTACCCCAGTGCTCAAATGTACATGTCTTTTTACAGCTTTTCACTGCACATTAGTAGGAAAATATAATCCCAATCAGCTGTTAGAGTCATAATATTACAGCCACTACAAGGCTAGATTAGACCATTGTACGTTAGCAGCAAGAATGTAGCTGTGATCTCTGTAGAGATATCTGAACTGATCTTGAGTTGTGTGATGGGAGCCAAAGGCATTCTTAGTGGTATGTGAAATTGGGTTCTTTGTGGTTGGGTGCATCTTTAATTTTTCACATTGCAGGCGCCAATGACAATCAAATCCAAATGCATTACATTATTATTTATTAATATGCAAACAAGCCCAGATGTTCAGTAAGCAACAGATGCGCACTTCTTGTACACAACAGCTTAATGTGAGAAACTGTACAGGGATAATGACACGGAATAGGATTGAGAGCATAGGTACTTTATTAAAATGCATTTTAACCACACTTATTTTTTCACTACATCATTAACATTGGAGATCCATGCAAATCAGTCATCAATATGATTCATCACTTCCGTTGGAGTGATCCACATATCAGATAATTTCAAAGAGGTGTAATTTAGCAACATAATAAAACGACATATTCATTTTAAAAAAAATCTATATATTATGCCTACCTTATTCTCGTCAGCTCCACTGACTATGACCTGGACAGCAACTGCACTATGGAATGAAAACTTCAGTTCAGTGTTTTATTTTATGTTGGTATGGATAGGTTTTGGTACAAAAACCACTTGGTTAGGGCAAGGAAAAGAGCATGTTTTAATTTTTTAAAAAAAATATGTTTCAATTGCCAAAAACACAGTTGGCGATGTCCTGACATCTTGTCAAAAACAGCACATTTTGGCATCACAGACACAGCTGAAAATTGCCTTCTTAATGATATCAATTTGTAAGTTTTTCACTTACAAATGTTGAAACACACGCTCAGAGGTCACTGGATTGGAAGGCTTCTAGCCTGAGACTCCATCACCATCCCATCCACCTTATGATCTGAAAGTCAGGTTATAAACATGTAATGTGAGCATGATATAACATATTGTGAAATGTCAACATGGTAAGTAGCCTATGATACCTATAAATGTGAATATATAAGAAGTTTGCAGAAGCTTGCCAATGTTTTAAAAATGTTAAAGTCAATTGAGTCAATCAGACTTATTTTTAATTCATTAATTTGTTCTCTTAACTTCTGAACTCTAAGCAGGAAGAAAATAATGTTATGTTGCCCAAAACTGAAGCCAGTGCATCATTCCCCAGGACAGTGGCATAGATAGTGTAGCTCATAGCTTATGTACATGGCTTGGCTGAGCTTCCAACACACAAAAGACTCCTCCTATTTTTCTCGTCTGCCATTCTGTTTGAAAGTGATGTTAATGTGTATTGTGTTGGGCCCACTGGGGTATTGCAGGGCATAACAAACAATGGGACTTCCGCTCCGGATTTTTTTCATCAGTACACATTGGGATATTTCAAATAACCACTGTAATACTGCTGTTGCTATTACACTCTCATCTTTTTCTCAAGCACCACCAATTATTTGACTGCTGTCGAGCAAGTTGCTATGTGAGCCACCTGCTTCTTATTCATTGTTACCCCGCTGAATCTCTAGAGTGCTGTTTACCCTACAAAGAATTTCCAAGCCTCACTCTCAATCAATATGCTTTAGTGGCAAGAGGATGCATCAAGAAAACAATAGAGCATGCACCTTGGCAAGCTCATTTTACGAGTAAACAGTGCCTGGATGAAAGGATCCCTGCTGCCTGAAATCATTTGCATTAAATAAGGAAACACAATGTGAACGCTGAAGTTTCACATGAAACCCTGCCTTGCATACAGGGATTTTCAACAGCTGGAAAATATGCAGTCAGTGTTGACTGAATGGCAGGGGAGAGAACACTTTTCATAGGAATTATCTCAGCTCCAGACATAAGCATCTGAGAAATAACAGCGTGTTGGCTAATTTGTCTTAATCCGCTGGTAGATATCACTCGCTACATGTGGTACACAAGCTCAAATATTGACAGAGGTGATACCAGCGGTGTGTGATCATACCACTTAATGGATGTCAGGTTGGGTTTTTGAGTCTCTAAGTGGATTATACTCTCACTGTTTCATTGCAAATTTTGGTGGATTTGTACCAATATCAAAGATCTCACTATAGCTGTGTTCAGGAGTATCTTGAAACACACACAGGTAATTTTTGACCCAGTGAAATCTAAGCATGTTAAACAAAACCCCATACACTTTTAGTTAGAGCAATCAATTTTGTGTTTGCATTATTTGAAAGCTAGTAAGTAATACTACAAGTACTACAAATGTGTAGTAATTTCACAAATTCACATTTAACACACAAAACATAAATATATTGAGGTTGCATAACATGATGCTGTGTTCTAGCTTAAACTAGTGGTTATATCGTTAAAACCATTCCACCTATTCAACACATACTGTATATGTACACTAGGGATGCACTGATATAGAAACTATGTGAGCATCATGCACATAGTGGATACTGAAATTGATTTTCTTTTGTTTGTTTTTTTGTCTGTGTCAAGGATTGGTCTTGTTGCAGCAAATAGTCACATGTCATGATGATTTAGACTAAGAAGTGTGCAGCTGGTAGGATATTATGCATGATGACTGTTTCTCTATTGTGACAACTAGTTTTCTTTTGTTGATTCTAATTTCAAGACAGATTTGGTGTTCACAATGAAGCACCATCTAGTAAACAAATGATGGTGCATTGTCTGGACACATCAATAACATGTTTTCTACATCGTTTTGGATTTTACATTGTTACAGATGCTAACTATAGGCCTCCATGATAGCGACCTCATGCACTGGCCTCTGCTTCTATGTTGTGTACTAGCGTCCCATATATATTCCAATATTTGGGCACACTGAAATTGTCATGTTGAGTGTTTCAAAAACAGAAAGCAACTTCTTTATTTTATTTCATAAAGGAAACTCAATTCCTTTTGACTCATCTGTCGTAAGTCTAAGTCAAATCTCAAGTCATTAATACCAAGTCAAAGTCCAGTCGAGTCTTTCATCAGTTGTGTGACTAGAGTCCCAAACTCACAATCATACTGTGTATAAAACACACTGGGTGTCTATAATGCATATTAATGTAGTCTGGGGATGCAGGTTACTCTGTGCTGTTGTGCCTGTGAGGAAGCTTAGAAAGGAAAGGACAGAAAAGCATGTTGACCAAGAATGCAATGCCAGTCACAGTCTCTCTCATCTTCCATTATGCATGGTTGTGTATGAAGACAGAGGAAAAGGAATAGCTGAAGCTTGTGTATCTGTCAGTACATTGTTTGCAAAATTAGCTTGACCTTTTTTAGAATAAAGACAATGCTTGTGTTCATGCAGGCACAAAAAACCTTCCTGATGAGCAGCTATTGTGAAAAGTACAAGGAGACTTACTCCCACATCTCCACTACATAATGTATGAAGGGCAGATGTGTTCCTTTTTTCACTATGATCTAGTACATTCATGGTTGGACTGGTCTTATTCTCTGCATCATTAAAGCTTTCCCCCTCTGCAGAGTGTAACAATATTGTAGCATAAGGATCACTCTGTGTCTCCCTTGTCATGATTGAATTGCCATTATTGTTCTGCAGTTTACTTTGCATCTCCATCTGAATGATCTACTGGAAATTGACCTGATAGAGTGAATTAGGTGAGCACATCAATGAACAACAGTAACACCACAGCAAACTGTTTCAAAGAACAAACTAGCTTCCAGTTTCTGCTGATTATTCAAAAAATCTGATCAGACCCCTTCATGAGATCTTTATACCTGAAGCAAACAGAATGTGACGACCTTTGTTGTCATGCTAATCCAGAACATGAATTAGAACAGCAAACAGTGAAAGGCATCATTCGGCTAATAAAAAATTCTGACTTCTGTAAGAATTGAAATGAGCATGAATGTTCAGGTCAGGTGAAAATCTTTATACAGCCTATCAGCAAATAATAAGATTCTGCAAGTTATCTTAAAGCATATCACATATTCTAGTTATTAAGTTATCAGGATGAGCAGGTCACTTGGGTAATGCCAAGGATTATCATTTTTAAGAAATCCTTCCTGTGTTGCCATAGGGAAATTCACAGAGATTTCAAGCTTAGTAAGCCAAACTTCAGCTGCCTGCTCTGTCTGCACATGGCTGATGCTAAGAAGTTAAAAATATTTCAAGGATCCTAGTGAAATAAACTTTTTGCTCTTTTAAACTTTTTTTGCAGGTACAAGTCAATTATAAGCTAATCATTAGTCATTTACTGGCTGATGGCGAAGACCTTATTCCTTTTGTCAATGCACCTTGGGCCTTATCATTATGCTAGACATCTTATATACCCTATTTGATGTGGAATGGGAATTTGCCCTCTTGAGGACCCTCACAGGAAAGGAGGTCGATGCATGATCCTCACCTGGAAAAGCATTAAACTGCAGCCATATACTACAAATAACTTGTCGTATTTCTCGCAACACATGACCCTGTAGAACACACCCTGTTTACCTCGATCCCTGGTGAAGGATATTTGAGGAATAACAGTGAAACTTACTGCCATTGTTGATTAGATCAGGAGAATCTCATTCTGAAGTGCTAGAATCTCATTCTGAAAGCAGTTTTGAGATACAGCTTATACAGGAGCTGTCGTCTATGAGTGAGCTCAGTGTAGTAGTGGTTGTTCTCTAACTGCAGGCTTGGCCCTGAGGTGAGCTCAAAAGGATGTTGTAATGGCTTTGAGTTATATCTGATGCATTTAGGAATGGTTTACTTAGTGCTTGATCGTACTTAATACTGTCCTTTATGGTTGAAATTAACACATCCTCATACCTTATCGACATTATAAGTTGTCTGTACGTGACTCCCATGATGACATTCATATATAGGTTCATATAAAGATAAAGATGCCACATTTCCAGCCTCCAAATTTTGATAAGAAATGTGAATAATAATTGCAGTTAATACAAACACAGCAAGCACCACAGAAGAATTTCATTCTCAGAAGTAGGACTAAGGCCAGTTGCTGTAGTCGACTAATATAGGAACCTAAATAAAACATGCAAAGAGACAAAACCTGCTTCATCAGCAAACAGGGAGCCTTCTGTTAAGCAAACATTTCCTGTGCAGTTTGGACTGTGCACGAATATGAAATGGAAAATTCAGTCACCCAGTGGGACTGCAATGAAAGCTGCTGCAGGAGCATTAACTTATGGAACACTGGCGACAATATACAAGTTAAGAGCATAAGCCTTACACACCTCAGCTAACACACTATGTTTAATAACATCACTAAATGACAGTACTGTACTTTTTATGATGTATTAGCTGAACCTGCAGTACTCAAGTTACTATTGTTGTAAAATAATCACTATCTTGAGGATTATTGTCAATGCAGGAATCTTTGAACTTTCTGGATCAGAAAGAGATTTCAAATTTTCACAAATAATCTAACATTCTAAGTTTTCTACCCTGCTCCTTAATGTTCATTGTGTTTTAAAATTACATTGTAACAGTAATTCTTTAATTTTTAAATACTTTTTACAGAAATTTAAAAAAAAAAAAAATAAATACATCTACCACCTTCCACCCTTGTGTCTATCTGTGGTTGAGTGATTCAGCTGCTGGTGGTTTATGGAAGCGGTTTTAGGCCAGCTGTTATTCGTTTCTTAAATAAATATGATCAGTGTCTCTTTTTGTTTTCAGGCCATAGTTAGTGTTGTCCACAGTTTGTGGAGAAACCTTGAACATAAGTAACTATTGTAAAACATTTGTGGTATTTTTTGTAATTATCCATAACAGTACCTTTACAGATAGTCCTGCTTCAGTCATGAACAGCATGAAATCTACCATTGAGGTTTTATTGTAACTGTTGCTCTTTTGACTTTGTGTCCGCTTTATTAAAATGTGATTTTGTGAAACATATATGGCTAGAGTTCTACTCAGATCAAGTTTTTTTAAACGTGTGCCAATGTGGATCCAGCACTGTCTCATGCCAAATAATGAAACCAACCCCTGATCCACCAGAGGACACCCTTGTGAGACAGTTTGTCCCGTTTAGGAATACTTGTATGAAGATGCATCAGGGAGGTAGTGGCACATCTGCACAGCTCAAAACTACAATGGATGTAGTACTTTAGACTATCTCTAAATCCATTTGTGATCCATTTGTGATCCAGCGTGCAAAGACTCAAAATGAATGAATAAAAGAATAAAATCATTTTAATGTTTGCCCATACATTCTATACTGTCCAGTAGCCAGCTCTGGGCACAGAACAGCAGACTGTGAAGGCATAATTGCCCTCCACCTTATAAGTGGACTCGGTTCAGTGGGAAAATTGAACAAACAGAGGAAAAGCTATAGTAAATGTTTGCCAGTGCCTGAAGCACTCTTCACCTCAAGAAAGTCAAATTGGCAAATTAAAACTTTGGTCATATGATCACACTGTTGTCTCACTAAGGAAAGCTAATTTAATTAGCTAGTTTAGAAGGTGAGGCAGAAGGATTTGATACAAAACGGTTTAGTCCCTCTGTAGCTTTATACATGCAGATTATTACCCATATGGCAAGCATAAAAACACAAACTGTCTATCATGTCAGCTGATTATCTGTCAAATTTATACCCAATTAGTTCTGTGTCTTTCCAAAAGTGCCAGTTTGGGGTCACTCTATGACAGCGAATGCATTTTATTTTTTTAACGAGGAAAATGGGATGTTTCCCCTATGCTGATCAAACAGACACTACAGCATCCCATTATGGGACCAAGAAGCCTCCAGCCTGTCTTGAATCTGTTTTTAATTCTTTAGAATTAACCCGCTCAGTCTCAGGGCACTTGGATTCATATTTATATTTAGTCAAAGACTATTGGAGGAAATCTTGCCACACTGCTATCAGAATTTTCCCAATGACAAATGACAAATTAACTCATCTGAACCAAAGCAAACCCGCATGCCTCATATGCTCTATCTTGAAGTTGAATATAGTTACTAGATAGTTTTTGTTTTGGCAGAATTTCATAGGTTTTTCTCCTGCCTTTTGTTTGTTTTGCTGGAGGCTGAATTCATAACCCTACTGGTCAAATTATTAGCCTGAGCAATTGATTGACAGGCAAGAATGGGGATTGTATATTCTCAGGGTTTCAGGGTAAATACATCTTCTCAGGATTTAAAATGCTGTACATAGAGCTGTGAGTGCAACAGAATATCTGCTGTAATTTCCATCTTGCAATCTCTGTGAGATATCATGGCTCCACTTTGCTCAGAGGGGTAAAACACACTCCCTACCGTACTTTGTAACCTTGTTGCCAACTGCCTTGTGTTGTCCTGCTAAGTCATTTTTACCTCCCCTCTGTACCAAGTCACGTACGATCTCTAAAGGCAGGAACTGACCGGCCCAACCGTTGGATGTCTGAAGCGTTTGGAGAGACTCGGACGAGGTCGGGAACAAATATGTTCACTGTGTTCAGCTGTGTTGGAAGCTTTCAGAGCTGTGCGGACGTTGTCTGCTCCGATTCAACATCGAAAGTCTGACGAGGTTGGCTGTCGGCCGTCTGAGCCATTGGATTCTCTGATTGGCGGTGTGATTTCTTGTTTTCCGGCATGAGACTAGTTGTTATTAAGTCCGTTCTAGACAAATTATTCTGTGTTCGTTTGGTAATGCCTCGCTGCATGTTTAGTATGCAGCTGTTTTTGTCTGAAATAGCTAAGTTTATTTTTGATCGAAAGTAAAGAGAGTTGCGTGCATAAACCTCTCGTCCAGCGTCTTTAAATCTAGAGCCACCCGCTTATTGCATCTCACGCAAGAGCAGAACGTACATGCTACTGTGGAGCTGGCACCACGTCGAAGCAGTGTGTTCATTGGAACTTTTCTGCCTAATGGGTCAGACAAGAGGCAACTGAGTGGTCGGAGAGTAGTTGGATATGGCAGTTGGACATCTGGGCGGTGTGTGGGGGCCTTAATGTATTTAGCCTCATTTTGCCACGTGAGTAAATGCACAGCTCCACACAACCTTTTCCCAGTGGCCATAATTTCATCAACACTGAAGTAAGAGCAGTTGGCACTGGTTAGAGCTGAAGCACTTGTTCCATGAGGGTGTACCTCCCTCACCACAAGACTTTTAATGTTCAGGTTTTTGAAGATTTCATATGCGCAAATCATAGGTACTTAGTTACTGTTGCCCCAAGTGCACAAATGTGCATCACATAAAATTCTGCAACCTTTATCAGCCTTCTCCAGGCTTCTGTTGTCAGCAATTTCAAGTTTCCCCTGGTCCTGTCCCTGCTATTTGACCGTTTGTGCTCTGACAATTGAAGCCAACATTTAAATGTCAGTTTATTCTTACACGTCACTTTACCTCATGACAACTGGTCACTTTTTTTTTTTTATAATCCATTTAATGTGTGCTCAATTTATGTCTTAGCATAACCTCTAAATTAAATTAGTCACTTTTATTGTTGAAGCTGAGTATTTAGGATATTTCAAACAATACCAGTTATGCAGTGCATGACAATCAATCATTTCCTCCACAGACTGCTCTTGTTTTCTAAAGGCTCTGAGTTCTATGGATTATTATCAGATGAAAAGAACTGAATGGACTAAAGGAGTAGCAGAATGTACCATGAGGTCTAAAAGACAACCTAATCACCAGAATAAATGATGGCCCTATATGGTTTTTGCAAACAATGTATATATTGGAACTTTGTTTAACATTATGTTTAAGTATTGTGTTTTGGCAATGCTGTGCTTATGCTCTGGTTAGGTTTAGGCATCCGATATCGCTCTCAGGAGCTCAGTGAATTCCAGCGTGGAACTGTCATAGGATGCCACTTGTGCAACAAATCCAGTCGTGAAATTTCCTCGCTCCTAAATATTCCACAGTCAACTGTCAGCTCTATTATAACAAAATGGAAGCGTTTGGGAACAACAGCAACTCAGCCACGAAGTGGTAGGCCACGTAAAGTGACGGAGAGGGGTCAGCGGATGCTGAAGCGCATAGTGCAAAGAGGTCGCCGACTTTCTGCACAGTCAATTGCTAGAGAGCTACAAACTTCATGTGACCTTCAGATTAGCCCAAGTACAGTACGCAGAGAGCTTCATGGAATGGGTTTCCATGGCCGAGCAGCTGCAGCCAAGCCACACATCACCAAGTGCAATGCAAGGCGTCGGATGCAATGGTGTAAAGCACGCCGTCACTGGCCTCTAGAGCAGTGGAGACGCGTTCTCTGGAGTGATGAATCACGCTTTTCCATCTGGCAATCTGATGGACGAGTCTGGGTTTGGAGGTTGCCAGGAGAACGGTACATTTCTGATTGCATTGTGCCAACTGTGAAATTTGGTGGAGGAGGAATTATGGTATGGGGTTGTTTTTCAGGAGCTGGGCTTGGCCCCTTAGTTCCAGTGAAAGGAACATTGAATGCTTCAGGATACCAAAACATTTTGGACAATTCCATGCTCCCAACCTTGTGGGAACAGTTTGGAGCGGGCCCCTTCCTCTTCCAACATGACTGTGCACCAGTGCACAAAGCAAGGTCCATAAAGACGTGGATGATAGAGTCTGGTGTGGATGAACTTGACTGGCCTGCACAGAGTCCTGACCTGAACCCGATAGAACACCTTTGGGATGAATTAGAGCGGAGACTGAGAGCCAGGCCTTCTCGACCAACATCAGTGTGTGACCTCACCAATGCGCTTTTGGAAGAATGGTCAAAAATTCCTATAAACACTCTCCTCAACCTTGTGGACAGTCTTCCCAGAAGAGTTGAAGCTGTAATAGCTGCAATGCCCGAGCCACCACAGCTGGCACCTCTCGATGTGGAGGAGCAGCAGCTCTACTCCAAGCTCCTCCCGGGTGACAGAGCTCCTCACCCTCTCTAAGGGAGCGCCCCGCCACCCTGCGGAGGAAACTCATTTCGGCCGCTTGTAACCGGGATCTTATTCTTTCGGTCATGACCCAAAGTTCATGACCATAGGTGAGGGTAGGAACATAGATTGACCGGTAAATCTCTTCACCATGACAGACCGATACAACGATCGCATTACTGCGGCTGCTGCACCGATTCGCCTGTCAATCTCATGCTCTATCCTTCCCTCAAACGTGAACAAGACCCCAAGATACTTGAACTCCTCCACTTGAGGCAAGAACTCTCCCCCAACTTGGAGGGAGCAAGCCAACTTTTTGCGGTCAAGAACCATGGCCTCAGACTTGGAGGTGCTAATTCTCATCCCAGCTGCTTTGCACTCAGCTACAAACCACCCCAGAACATGCTGGAGGTCCTGGCTTGACGAAGCCAACAAGACAACATCGTCAGCAAAAAGCAGAGATGAAATCCAGTGGCTTCTGAACCCCTCCGGCCCCTGACTGCGCCTAGAAATTCTGTCCATAAAAATAACGAACAGAACCGGTGACAAAGGCCAGCCCTGCCGGAGTCCAATATGCACCGGGAACAGGTCTGACTTACTGCCGGCAATGCAGACCAGACTCCTGCTCGTACAGGGACCGTACAGCCCTTAGCAGAGGGCCTCCGACCCCGTACTCCCGGAGCACCTCCCACAGAATGCCGCGAGGGACACGGTCGAATACCTTCTCCAAGTCCACAAAACACATGTGGACTAGTTGGGCAAACTCCCATGAACCCTCGAGCACCCTGCGGAAGGTATAGAGCTGGTCCAGTGTTCCACAACCAGGACGAAAAACGGCCAGGACGTAAACCGCATTGACGCGATGACTCCTCGTGTTACCTTAAAATGTCAGACAGCCATGGAATCTATACTGGATTACTACCAGGGAGAAAGGACTGAATGCTGTCCTATGAGTCTGATACAACTTACTTTTGAATCCAAGAGCAGTATTCAATAGTGACGCTTCAAAAGTTGTTTCAGGGGAAGGATATTATATTTTTATAGCATATAGAAATCATGAAACATATAGCTTTTCTTTTGCTCAAGGGCTGTCCTTCCTCCATTTCATTTTCATTTTTGCATCAGTTTGAGTTTAAAATACATCCAGCCTTACTTGCAGCAATAGAAGAGTGTGGTGTTTTATTGTATTGATTTTAAGTAGCCTGAAAGGGATCCCAACCGCTTTGGATTCTAGCACTGTATATGTTATATCTTTTCCTTGTCAATAGTCTTAGAACACAGTTTTCTATTTGTGTTATTTTTCTAATTGCCTTAGGGAAAAGCACATACTACAGCTGCAGGCGAGACTTTCTTCTTCCTTGAATTCTATGAGAGTGGTGCATTTTCAAAGCCTGCAAGTTAAAACAACCATCTGCCTTGCTGCCTGCTTTTGGTGGTGTAGGGAGGATTTTTACCTGTAGTACGAGTTGTGTAATTATTGTTATCATCAATTTATCTATTGCTATTCTTTTTGGCAGTCGAAACAAATAACAGCATCTCCACTGGTATTGATCCCTGCCCCTAGATGTGCATCTATCTATCTATCTATCTATCTATCTATCTATCTATCTATCTATCTATCTATCTATCTATCTATCTATCTATCTATCTATCTATCTGTGTGTGTGTGTGTGTGTGTGTGTGTGTGTGTGTGTGTGTGTGTGTGTGTAGGGTAGAGGCTTCTTTGCAAGGATCTTACAGTTTTTCTCAGTTGCTCTGGTGCTTTTTTCAGATCAGAAGGGAAGATGTCATAACTATTAGTTATTATAGACATTTAGTCATTTGTGCATATCATAGTAGCAATTTCTCCTTCCTCTGAACAAATTGCAAATGCTTTTGGACATGTATCATTTGCTTTCATACAATTTCCTGCTGTTTTATAACATTATCATTTGCTTATTTCATGTCCATCAAAATGAACTATACTTATGGATGCTGAATAGTTGTTCCCAATAAAAATAATAGTCTTAAATTCATTGCTTCAGTCATTACATACACAGTTGTTAAACTTGTTATCATATTCTGTCAAGCAAGTGTTATACCTTTCTTTATCATCTCAAATATCAAATTGAACAATTGCTCTCAGGTGAACTTCAGCTTTCACTCACGAGGAGGTGTGTGAAGTATTAGTTGTAACCAATGAAAAGTCACTTGTTCACAGTCACTCAGGGATGAATCCCATGAACTCTCACTTGGCAAGCATATATGAACCGAGCAGGACATAGTGTGTACCATTTCTAAAATTCTGTGACACAGAAATGGAAGGTCAGCATCGTGGAAGAGGGTTGAAGATGCGGGGAGGAAGGGGAGGGGGAAGGGGAAGGGGAAGGGGACAAAACAGGGGAAGAGGGAGAAGAGGCCAAATACATGGGCAGATTCCTAATGAAATTAGGGCTACAGTTGTGGACCATGTTGTCAATCACGGTCTCACATTGGCTGAGGCTGGTCGGAGGGTGCAACCAAATGTTGGAAGAACCACCGTGAATTCAATCATTCAAACATTTCTCTTAGGGAGAACAGGTATGTATAGTATTGGACAGTAATCCAGCATCTCATAATATTTCATGTTTACTGTACAGTACTGTAATTTACTCTGCACCACATAGGATTGAAAGACAACCTCACAGAGGTGGAAGAGGGCCCCTTTTTACTTTGCAGCATGAGGAAGCCATTTGGCTTGGTGATTGCAAACAATGCAATAAGGTTGAAAGAAGTGTGTCCGAGTTCTGACCTTTTTTTTTGCTTTTGAAAACACTGAGAGAATAAACTGTCATAATGAAAACATGACAAAGCCATTTGACTATCTTGTTCATAAACGATGGTGTCAAGACTTCTCATTTTGATGACACTGGCAGTTTCATTGACATGAATACTTGCATTTGAGGAATGGACTATCCATTTTGAGCAAGTGACACACTTTTGCAGGTTATCCACTAGGTTTTGCAGTTTGCACTAATTGTTCTGAGAGATGCACTAACTGCTGTGCAAATGTTAATAGTGATGTGAGAAAAGCACCAATGCAACTGAGAAAAACTGTAACTGACATTTGTTTATGTTCCAGAACAAAATATTGGCAGTTATTCTTTCTACAAACCACAGTGTGTACATGTGATAGTAGCATATTGACATTTATACAAAACATGTCCTATCACATACATGTTCATGACCAACTGTGTTTCAACATATGTAAGTGTGACACCACTGGATATACAGTTTAATAAGGAGACCTTTGGACATCTCAGGCTGTGTTTGTGGCGACAAAAACAAGTATTTTACGCCAAAACATGATATTTTTCTTACTTTGACCCTAACCTTTGCTGAATGATTCACTGGCAAAAATTATTTTGGCAATTGAGTTGACTCCAGAGTGCTGATTTTTCCATAAATGTCAATGTTTCAGTCATTCTTGTCCAGCCTTCTCACTAAACATCTGCTGCTCTTCATTTTGGTCAATTGTTTATACTATAAACAAGAAAGTCACAATTCCGCTGATTCACACCTCAAGCCTGGTCCTGATTTTTTAAGACCAACTCAAGCATATCCAATACTTGTTCTGTTAAATGAATTCCATAGTTTCCAAGTTTCAAAAGTTGAAAATGAGGTATGTCTCAAGTTTAACAAAAGGAAAGAAAAATAAACTCTTAAGATTAAATGTGCAAGATGCTTTGATGCACTGCATAGATTTCAGCTGAGCAGAGAGCAGATGGTGCAACACATTACTGTGCTCCATGTGTAGCTGGGCATAGATAGAGCAAACTTGTTTCTCACAACTTGTCAAAATTTAAATGTAAATATTCACTAGCACATGGGCTAAGTTTTCTTACAGTCACAAAAAAACAAGAAGTATCTTCCTACAAGCTGGAGGAAAGACAAGGTGTTGAAGCAATTTGCTCACACACACACACACACACACACACACACACACACACACACACACACACACACACACACACACACACACACACACACACACACAAAAAATCCCCAGTAGAGGATGTTATTGTTAGTGTTATTTTAGTCAGTCTCATTTATTTTCTGTTCATTATTATATTGTATGTCCTTTGTGTATATATATATATATATATATATATATATATATATATATATATATATATATATATATATATATATATATATATATATATATATATATATACACACACACACACATATCACCCCATGTCTTTCTGTTTACACCTTCACCAAGGAAGGCACTATACTTTACTGGTATTCTTGCGTATGTTAGTTTAGCACCAATCTTAGGTGAAGTGAGGTTGATATCTTGTCCCTGTTGAGTCCATCTTGAATAAAATGAATAAACACTGTACATATATAAACAAAAATGATTAGCTAGCTCAAGGTTGTTATTATTAAAGCTGCAGTCTGGAGTTTTGAGAAAAAAGTGGACTTAGCCCGAAAATTTGAATAAGCACAACTCCCAGGTCCCTCCGTCTTCCTCTCTGTTGTGCTGCAGCCTTCAAAGCCTGTCCCCACAAAGCCTCTCCCCACAGAGGAGCCTGCTGTGCACGAGCAGGCCTGTAACCACGGTAACAGAAGATGCCAGATAACCAAGACACCATACCAAAAATAACAACAACATAAGCCCTGATAGTTCTATTTCTGACCAACACAACTAAAGTACAACGATGAGTCCCTCCTGCCAATCACTGTTGATATCCAGAGTAACAAACAATATTCCTCACATCAGTGTAGAGGGAGTTACCAGGTAATCATTCAGGTAATCATCATCACCATACTGCCTTTCTGAAGCTTGAGTAACGTGATTTCTCTAAACCAATTCAACCACTTCAGAGCATACTGAACACAAACGAACATTATAACTGCCCAGTCACTTGAAAGAGACTTTTGCTAACAAATGGCCATAAAGACAGAGCCAAACACTGGAGTTAGCACACAAGCTAACAAGCTAGCATCCACAGACACAAAGAGCAGACTTGTCATGAGATAGAGAGCTGTTCTGTTCATTGTCTGTTTATATATATATATATATATATATATATATATATATATATATATATATATATATATATATATATATATATATATATATATATATATATATACTGTATATTATATTAGTTTTCAGAAACAGTGCAGCCGTAGTACCATACTGTTTGATACCAGCCCACTTTGTACGTGACAGAAGGAATAGACAAAATATGTAGCCAGTAATGTCTGGTGTGATTTAGTGTGTGTGTTACAGTGTGTCACATGAGTGAATGCTAAAACTCAACTTGTTTGTTCAGGGTCAAGTGAAACACATTCCAAGCCCCTACTTTAGCCCGGGTTTACTGGGCATGCCGAGAGGCATCACTGTCCAAATCCCCAACTGAAAGATGGCTTTAAGTGATGACCAAGAAGCGGAAGGCACTTTTTCAGAAAAGTCAGAAAAGCCAGAATTACAAAGCTCTGCAGTCCTCCGGAAATAGGTTCCTTCACCTCTCCCGCTTATCCAGTCTGTGTATCTGTCCTTCTATCCATCCATTCAACTATTATATCTCCTCCTGTCTTTATGTGTGTCTCTCACCTCCCACACTCATAGCTCCTCAGCTCCCTAGATTTATATTTAGTGTTTTCCAGGGATTGTTTTGCATGCAAATTTCCCAAATGGCCTACAGTTACCGCCACCTCAATTTCCCCCTCCTGAATGCCTGTTTAAAACTTTAGTTAGCCCTACTGGTTACTTTACTTTACTTGTGTAATTTATATTCTATATCAACTATATAACGTTGTAGCTAAGTTAATATTATAGCTTAAGTGCCCCAGCAATATATATTTTTTCAGCTTCTGTTTCCATAAACAAAATGGTTGTTCACAAGTTTCCTACTTTTTTAGCTAAGTACTGACGAAAAATGTTCCACACTGTATATTAAGGGATGAAAAGGCAGTGTAGGAACATATTATTGCTTTGTGTGTTATCAGCACTGCCAGTTATAGACAGTTTGATCAAAGTTTAGAGAAGCACAGCAGCTCTCACTGTTGAGATCTGTCTGAGCTCTATGTGTCTGTGGACACACACTGACAAAATGCAGGCGAAAATTCTCTAGTTGATTCAACAGCCCTGCAGCTGCCAGATGAGTGAGGGGGGCTGGGAGTCCTGTTGGGATGTACACTGAACAAGAACAAAAAGATGCGCTGTAATGCTAATGATGTGTTTGGTCTCTGTCAACTCCCAAGATACACAGAGGATGTTTGTGAAGACACTTTCATAAACTGATTGCATCTATTATCATCTGCCACTGCATGAGGAATATCACAAAATTATACAGCGCAATCATCATTTTCTGCTGAAAATGTGTCACCTGAGCGTAATAGATAATGTAACTTGTAACCATCCACACCCAGTGAAATATTAAAACCAATTACTTCAAATACAAATATAGCCGCAAACGGCAATCCACGGGTTCTAACCTCTTTCGCCCCAAATTGGCCACCCTGACCCTCATCCCCGCAGTTGATGACATCAGCCACCATGTTCCGCAAAGATCTGTGCAACACATACCCATGATAAGCCCCAGATTTCTCCAAATTGTTTTTTTCAGCTACATGCTAATGGCATTTATAGCGCCCCCAAAAGGTTGAGCTCAACATGCTTTGGTAGGCAGATTCCCAGTCCCATTGTCAACCTAACCACCAAGTTTTGTGATGATAGGGCAAAGGGTGTGGGAATTATGGCTAATCATTATTAAGCCCCGTCCATTGCAAAAATACATTGGTCTGTGGCTGCCATTTTTCTTTAATTTGTTTTTACCAGTCTGGCTCATTTCTAGAAGAAGTGTGTGTTTTCATCCCCTGTACACCAAATTTGGTGTTGATAGAGTCAATCTTTCAAAAGTTCTATTCAATGTACTGTTCTTAATGTTATTCAAATTTGCAAAAAATTCTGTAATAGTGGCTTTCATGGTGCAACAGGCTTTTTTGTAGAGGACTATCAGGAGGACGTGCAGGAAAAAATTCAAATCAATAGCACTTATGGCTTTGCGGGGAAAGCCTTTCGAAGTTTACACCCTATGTTATAATGCCCCCATCTGACTGATTGGGATCAAATTTTTGGAGCAGCATTTGGACGTCATTTACACTCAACATACCAAGTTGTATGTCTCTGGGTCCTTCTAGCTTGCCATAAATTAATAAAATGCAAACAATGATGTTTTTTATGACCAATAGGCCATGCCCTCTTTCACTTATCAACATGGCACTCAAGACATTGTCTTGAAATATGCAAAGGGTGTTTGAGATAGGGCAAAGGGTGTTGGAATTATGGCCAATAATTTCTAAGCCCTGTCCATTGCAAAAATACATTGGTCTGTGGCGGCCATGTTTTTTGACCAATCTGGCTCATTTTTAGTGGAAATTTGTCTTTTTATCCTCCAAAGGCATATACCAAATTTAGTGTTGATAGACTCAATCTTTCAAAAGTTCTACTCATTTTACTGTTTTTCACATTATGCTAATTGGCAAAAAACTTAAATAGGCGGAGCTTCATGGTCCAAGAGGCTTTTTTGTAGAGTACGTGGAGCTGGACTTGTGTGTCAAATTCCAAGTCAATCAGACTTACAGTGTGAGGGGCGTAGCCTTCCCAAAAACACATTTTCAAGCCTTAGTTACATTGCCACCATGTGTCTGACTGGGCTCATGTTTTAATAAAGTTGATGCACATCATTTGCAATCATTGGATTCCAGCCCATTCCAGCTC
Source organism: Acanthopagrus latus (assembly GCF_904848185.1). Taxonomy (NCBI): domain Eukaryota; kingdom Metazoa; phylum Chordata; class Actinopteri; order Spariformes; family Sparidae; genus Acanthopagrus; species Acanthopagrus latus. Next base: position 17,319,608 of record NC_051051.1, on the reverse strand, counting down.
ATGGGAATTTGAGCTCAAGTGGCAGACAACAAATAAAGATAATAAACCAGCCCAATTTTAGAAGGGTTCTACCCCTTCGGTGTTAGAACATTAAATATCATCACAGGCCTAGCATATTTAAACATTATCCTCCATATCATGTGGTCATCAATATTATGCCTCAGCTTTTTGTTTTTCAACAGTACTGCATGGAAATGAAAGTAATATGGCTGGGAAATAATGATTTAAGAACAGCAGGGCAAACTATTATGGTACAAGACCCAAAAAAGTATTATAATAATATTAAATATAATATTGATGACCTCATTATATGGCAGCCTAATAATCATGGGAATCACACTCAAACCTGTCATATACTATTTGACCATGATACAGAAAGAAGCTTCAGCTTCCATCATCACTGGTCCTCCTGGCATGGCTGCAGGTGAAATACAATATGCTTATCCACAGCACAGCGTAAAAATTAAAGCTGCAAGCAGCGATGAACGGGCCCTTGCAGTCCATGTGCATCAGAGCATGCTGCCGTCTGGGTGTGCTACATTGATGTATTCAGGGCAAGACCCTCTACATGTTTGAGAAATTTGGAGTAGATGGCAAATTGCCTGTGGAAGTTATAATGAGTTGATTATTTTATGGAGAAGCATCAAAATGGACCACGCCACCAGGTATGACGTATGTGAGAGCTTTTGATAAGTTTTATTCATAGGTGCTGCTAGCAAAGTTTGTTGCAAATCAGTCAAATGGCCCAGGAGGAGTTCAAAACAGTAAGTTTATCATTTTTTCACAGAGCCTTAGTGGCTCATGGGGAAATAGTCACCTAGGTTTCATGTTGCTCGGACAGATCAATGTGTTTTGAGCAAAATGTACAGGAAGTTGTTATTTAATAACTTAGAATATCAAAATTATTTTAATATGTCTTTGTCATGAGAGTCCACAGATGCTGTGTGCAAAGTTTCGCGAAAATCGTTGAAATCGCCTGGGAAGAGTTTGAAAAAGTAGGTTTGCGAGATTTCAGGAATTTGCGCAGCAAAACAGAGCCAGAAATGGGTGTGGCCTATATCACAAGATTCAGCACAATTCAGTGAATGGGTGAATATAAGTATTTTGAATGTGTGACAAAGTATATGTGAGTTATAAGAGAAAAATGCACTTTCTTTGATTATAGTGCCACCTTGTGGTGAAAATTGAGAATGACAATAGACAATTATGACAAGTTTGGTGAGTTTCGGGGTATGTTCAGGCAGTGAAAAATGCAATCATTTGGGACGAAAAAGTCATCATTTGAATAACAATAAGGACCTTGCAGGTTGAGACCTGCTTGGGCCCTAATAAACTATAACAGTGTATTTCTTCAGACTCACATATGAACCACCTATCTGAGTGAAAGATGTTGGAATAGAAAATACCCCTTGAGATGGACATTAAATCTGCATGCAGCATGTTTGAAGGTAGTTGTGATTATCATTTTATAATTATCAGTTTTTGAAGTAGCTCATGCCTGTTACAGACTGTGTAATTACCTAATCACTGACGTGTTTAAACTGTCAGAAGATTTTGTTGTTCACGGACATCACAATGTACCCATTCGTCTTATTATTCCAACCACCCTAAACTGCAGGTGCAAAAGTTCTCTGTGATGCGGCTGTTTTTTTCATGACTTCATCATCCATGTTCTGCCTTTATTTAGACAACATGATATTAAAAGAGTTCATTCACAATTTTGATTATTATTTTTTAATTGCCTTTGAGGAATCAACATTCTACATTTAAACATTTTGCTTTAGTTAAAAATTTCATAGCGCTCCAAATTAAACTTATGACAGTGTTTTTGGGTAAAAGCAAAAGTTGCCAAAGGTTCCCTGGCAAAGGGCACATGTCACAGGCACACCACTGTGGAATTGGCAGCACATTGAAAAGCCTTCTGTGACAGACAATGCATCTGTCTTATCCATTTCCTCTGTGGTACAGTGGCCTCTGCATTTGGGCCAAAGCAGCTCTTGAATGAATCTCTGTGGCTCAGTGGCTGCAGGCTCATTTTCAAATGTAAGAAACCATGGTAGCCTTAGTGTATATGATAGAAATTGCATTTGAGGAAAAAATCATGGGAGACAGAACTCATGCTGTGAAGGCTTCCTTAGAAAATGTCAGGAAACTGAGTTAGGGTGAATGTACTTGGCCTACATGCATGGCCTCTGTTCAAGGCAAAATGACTACAGGGTAGTGGTTTAGAATGAAACAGAAACAAAATGAACAGGAAAAGTGGAGAAAATATATTTGGTAAAGTTCAACGAGTTAAGCAACATTTACATCGGCCCAGGTCAGGTAAATCATTGCTACAATGATATTGTTAAATATCATCAGGGAGCACCAAGCAGTCCAATTCATTAATTAGTTTCAGTCTGTTACATGTTGTGTCTATGGATTGGATGTTGCATAATTAGAAGAAATAACAAGCTGTTTTTTTTTAGTACAAACAATTCATGCTTTGGAGGACGTCAGCTAAGATCCAAATACACTATATTGTGAAAAGCATTCACTCACCCATCCAAAATAGTTGAAATCAGGTGTTCCAATCACTTCTGTGGCCACAGGTGTATAAAAGCAAGCACCAAGGCATGTAGACTGTTTCTACAAACATTTATGAAAGAAAGGGTCGCTCTCAGGAGCTCAGTGAATTCCAGCGATACGGTGATAGGATACCACCTGTGCAACAAGTCCAGTCATGCAATTTCCTCGCTCCTAAATATTCCACAGTCAACTGTCAGTGGTATTATAACAAAGTGGAAGCAATTGGGAGCGACAGCAACTCAGCCCCAAGGTGGTAGGCCAGGTGATACAACACAGCAGGGTCAGTGGATGCTGCGCATATTGCGCAGAGGTCGCCAACTTTTTGCAGAGTCATTCGCTACAGACCTCCAAACTTCATGTGGCCTTCAGATTAGCTCAAGAACAGTGTGTAGAGAGCTTCATGGAATGGGTTTCCATGGCCGAGCAGCTGCATCCAAGCCAAACATCAACAAGTGCAATGCAAAGCGTCAGATACAGTGGTGTAAGGCACACCGCTACTGGACACTAGAATGTTCTCTGGAGTGACAAATTGTGGTTTTCCATCTGGAAATCTGATGGAAGAGTCTGGGTTTGGTGGTTGCCAGGAGCGCGGCACTTGTCTGACTGACACTGTGCCAAGTGTAAAGTTTGGTGGAGGGAGGATTATGGTGTGAGGTAGTTTGTCAGGAGCTGTTTTTTTTTGCAAAAATTGCTGAAGAACTGCATTTTCAAAACCCATCTGGAATGAATTGGAAGCCATAAAAAGGTAACAGTTTGATAGCTCAAATGATTTTAGAGCCTCGCAGTTTATGTTTCTGAAAAATGTTGGTCCATTTCAGGTTTTATAATGGATGTGTATTGTGTCATGGCATCATCGCTAGAGTGGAGAGGAGAAAGTTGCACAATTTTTCTAAATGAGGATCAAAATCACACAATTTTCACTCAACACACATTAAAAACATCAAATTTGGGCTCTACACAGGCATATAATTATTGACGCAAACAGACTTACAGTGGCTGCACATGCTTTCAAATGACAACAACAACAACAACAACAACAAAAAAACAAAAAACAAAAACATAAGGATCAATGGTAATTTGGAACAAAAATTCCTGATCAAAAGTAGACAGCCCCCATTTTCTAAATCACTTTAATTTCCTAATTTTTGACTCTGAGCAAACCTTTTGGATGCAGGTGTGTGTCAAAGTCTCCTTTCTCTTACCATATTAGAATTTTGGCAATAGCAGTTACAAAACCAGGTGTTCAAGAATAATTCCTGTAATTTCTCATTCAAATTGATAGAAAATCCACCTACATGAGCCAAGACAGGACGCACACACTCACTCCCACAGAAAAAAAAACACGCACACAACAAACATAATACACACACACACACACACACACACACACACACACACACACACACACACACACACACACACACACACACACACACAGTATATTTTGTAATGCCTATTTCTTTACCACTTTGCCACCCATTTATAGTATATTTAATCATTTGCTCAGTCATTATTCAAGCCAGAAACTACATAGGGTCAGTCTTATGTCTATGGCTGCGAACTCATTGAGATATGAACCTTAGTCACTATCCAAGCCCTGAAACTCCTTTGAAATATTAATGTTCCCAATTGTTGTCTGTACTAACTGAGTAGTTGGTAGTAAATGAGTACTACAAAGTACTATTTAGCGTCAGTCTAATATCCATGCCTGGCAAATCACTGGCCGAACCTCTGGCTCGCCGTTTTATTCCCCACTCTCTCACTGACACCCACAGCTGTCTGTCAGTTGGTAGCTACCGACTTACCAAGTATCAGAGGCATCCAACCTTTCTTGAGAAATGTTCTGTTTCTTACTTTCCTTTAGCCTATGATGCCAGAGCAGGTTCACACACAAGTGGTGCGTAATGCTTTTGATGTATGACAGTTAAATTGACTCAGAATAAGAAACAAGGATGAGAGGTCCTCTTTCAAAAAGTAGCTGTTCCTGTGGTAAATGGTAAATACTGACAAACATGCAATGCTAGTATTGCCTCATAATCCTTGTAAACTCCTGACAACCATAATGCCTCCTCTTACTTTACTGAGACATTGAAACTAACAAATACACAATTCCTTTGTAGAAAACAAGTATGCCAAATAGATATTCTTGTCCATGTCTATTTAACACCTCAGACCAGACCAGACTGGCTTTCTCTCTTCAAGATGAAATGATACACAGGGTCCCCTTGAACCACACATAAATATTAAATGCATGAACAAAGATAAGCAGCACTTGCACACAGTGCCCTTAAGTGCAAAACACTCCTGGGGATCCCTTACCTTTTCTCTATTGTTCTTTTCTTTGTAAACCTTTGGTTTGAAGGCCACCACGGGCTCCCCTGCACCAGTTGAATAAAGGGAAATCACCTGCCCTGTCATCCAAATTCACCTTGCAGCCTGGCAGCAGAAAGACAGGGGAATTAAGCTACAGAGTGTTGCTGTGTTCAGGTTTCACTTCCACAGCAGTTGCACAAACCATGCTTTTTTTATGCATCCCTTTATCACAAGCTTGCAAATCAAATACTTCCTTTTACATTTGACCTCTTTCTGTAGGTCCTTTCCACCCATTTTTGAGTTGCTTATTCTGGTCAGTGTTGGATTGATAAAAGGGCAAGCAGAGTAGCCCAAGCATTCCTTTCCCTCGCAATGTTCTCCAGAGCATAGAAAAGTTTGTAATTAAGAGGCTTTTTGCTAAGTTCATAGCTGGCACCTCAGACACGGGTGGCATCCCCACAATCAATAAAAAGAGATATGTGCAAACAGGGTCTAATAGAGGCCTAGGGAAATTTCTATTGTAAAACTATGCTAAGGTGGTGGTATCTTCTGTGGTTGTTTGGCTTTCCAGCAAATTCCTACTGTGATGATATTTAATTGAGATTGACTGCAGGCCTTACCATGGGAAGGAAACAGGGGGTAAAGCAATGAAAGGATGTTTCCTTGAATCCTGTTTACTGGATAGCTGTGACTTGTTTACCTTTTACATTATCTGTGGAAGATATTCATCTGAAAAAGCTGCAAGCACTTTATAAATAACTGTGACAAGTGTTTTCTGGTGATTTTGACCCCACACAAAAGCTTCCTTCACACACTGTATTATGATAATGTCAGTGAATGCTGTCAACCCAGTAAACCTGAAGAAGGTGACACCTACATACTATATAGACTATGGTTATGGGGGCATAGGGGGCTTGTATCCAAACGATTACAAGCCATAACTTGCAGATTTCTTGTACACAATGAAAACAGGCTCAATAGTTATCACACAAAGATAGAAGACCTTGAAGTCAACATAGTATGAATATCAACCTGGAGACAATCTTAGAGCCAATGAAAAGTATGAAAAATTAGCTATTTAAAAAAAGTTACAACAGGATGGAGAAATATTACTTGTTATTATATTGTATTACAATACATAGTTTTCATAATATAAGTGCTGCATCGTAGACAACCACCTACTTTCAGCACAGTGAAGGTTTCTACTGACAGAAGCATGGCTGTGACATGAGCTCACATGTGGTGTCAATAGTGACTAACCTCCACATAGAATAACTTGAGATCAGAACCTAGATTACCTTCACAAGAACTGCTTCTAGCCACTGGTTCAGATATCTATGTAGATGACACCTGGGTCAAAATCAGAACAAGGGAAGTGGAAGCCTTCACAGACCATGTAAATCCTGTTGACAATAACGTGAAGCTGGGGGTCATCAGAACCCTAAACCATTGTGCTGAGACCGTGCCCACAAAGATAGAGGGATAGGAGAAGGAATAGAAGCACATTAGGGGAGCACTTAAAGTGAAACTCTCGCCAAAAAGCAGCCAAGGCTTTATTTGTGATTGAATATGAGTCAAACCTTCGTGTAAATGCGTAATTACGATGAAAGAGGCACTTTTAAGATTTACTTTAGTTTTGTTTTTTGGGCAAGCTAATTTTCAATGGAGTGCTAGGGGCACTGGCATGCTAGCATCAAAATCGCTATTTTTAAAACACTAAGAAGGCTCGACACAACATGAAGCTTTGCTTGTAGTACCACCAGGGTCTCTACACATGAACACAAGCATTGAGAACATTGTTTGTGTACGACTCTAAAAGGTCCAGAGCAGATAGAGAGAAGGGAATGAGAAAACATTGTCATTCCCGATGTCGCAGGAACAAAAAGCATTCCTTTGAGGAAAACACTGTAAACATATTGGCCAGAGAAGACAGATATTTTGTAAGGAGTAAAGTAATTGATCTATGTCAACCTGGAACCACCATCTTTGAACAGAGAAGGTGGCCTACGACATTACTTTTCAGCCACCTATCCACCTACCTACCTACCTACCCATACAGAGATCAAAAATATCTCATATATATATATATATATATATATATATATATATATATATATATATATATATATATATATATATATATATGGTAAGATAACACAGTGAATTACTTGCAGTGGTAGCCAAAATAAAATTGCTGGTCAGTTCTGGATGGGAATGAAATAGAGTGAAATAAGCATTTTGTTGGCTTAAGCAACCACACATAACAGTGACTGCTCTATATTAACTACTAAAGGCCACTTTGTCGCCTTTCATCAAGTCGTTGAAAATACATTATTTTGTTTTTTGTTTTTTAAATTCATGGTGTTTTTTTGCATTTTCAGGCATTCAACAAATGTTGATCGTAAATGTCAGAGAAGGTCTTTGTTTGCAGCGACACATCCACCATGTCTCCCTACATCTGTTCATCATCACATTTGTGAGAGTATCACAGATCTTGCAGGGGGGCTGCTTGTTCAAAGCTTTTATCTTGTTTGGGTTAATGCATTATTTTACCTTTTTCTCTGTGAGGATAATCACAGATGATGTTTCTGTCAGTTTAATTTGATTCAATTTTACTGTGTGAGATATTAATGAAACCTCATATAAATGCCGTAGTAATCCTGCTCTGGTTGCTTATCAGTGGATGATGTCTCTGTATTTAGTGTTCTTATTTATTTTTAAATACAAATAATGTTATTGTATCTTTCTCTAAATCTAATCATTCTAAATCATTAGGGTGACGAAACAAGCACACTTTCTGCCCAGTCCCTCAGGAACAATTAACAGTGAATTCAACTCAGTGTCCACAACAAATGTTAGTAATGTATGTAATTAGCCTGGTAATGGAAGAAGGGGACATGGACACAGGAGTCTTAATCTGATGCTTTGTTTTATTGTGGTCATGTCAAGTGTAAAGGGCATTTAGATGTGATGGTAGGACATTTTTACAGAAAAAAACAACCATGCCTCGTAACTACTTAAAAAACAATGGCCAGTGATTTCTCAGTCTTGAACTGTGGTCACAACCATGCTATGTGCTCTTGAATTTCCTCCGGGATCAATAAAGTATCTATCTATCTATCTATCTATCTATCTATCTATCTATCTATCTATCTATCTATCTATCTATCTATCTCTATCTATGTGAATGTTTGCTAGCAATGTCGATATGGATGGGACGTACCCCTATGGCACATAGAAATAGGAACATATCAGTTATTTTGCTGAGAGATTAACTGCAAACATTTTATTCTTATGCCTGGGCTGCTGAATTTGTACTGCACAATGATGTGATTTGTGCTCCACACCATAATGAGTTTTTTCATCAGACGGGTATAGAAGAATGGGTATAGAAGAATTGATGGGTATAGAAGAATTGCTCAAATTAAACAATCAGAATTTTAATTTTCATTGGACATGGCAGTTCAGAAAAAAGGTTTCTGTTCATTTCTCAACTGCAGGTGGACAACGCAAGTCTTTTAGCACTTATTATGATTCAAAATACAGTCCTACCATGTATGCTGATGACTTTCATGTTGCACATAACTGAGGATATATTTTGTATTCTCAATCTAAATAAGAGGAAATGGTGAAAAGGAACCACTACATTAAAAAAAAAAAAAACAAAATGTCTTCTCCCTCAGATTCAGAAGTTGTGGTATAAAATGATGCATGCCTACCAATAAGTATTTATGGATGGATTTGGAAAACAAATCAACAAAAATTGAATCATGCAGCAAATGTTTTTGGCATAATCAGGAATGGATTATGTAGAGTGACTTTTCAATTTCTTTACTTACTTTAAGTATTCCTTAATCCACAACATATTTAGGAAGATCTGTGTCGATTTTAATACCAATCTCACTTCTTTCTCTAACTCACCTAACTCCGCAGGGAATTGCCTGTGCATACTGGAAATTTGTCATCACTTTGAGATGCTCAACTCACTCTGCTGGGGAGCACCAATTTTCCTCATGTCAGTACCCTTTGATGTGTATTTCCACTCTCATAAACAGGGTGTGCCATACATAGCAGGACGCAGCTCTTTTAGCAGAATTATACTGAAGTAACAGACCTGTTAATTCACTAGAAGACATCAAGTGCGATGAGTTTGCATCAGGCACAAGGTAAAATTATATGTATAAACAGAATACAAAGAAGCCACATTTGCTAAGAAATAAAATATGGCGGAAGCTAAGATTTAAAAACACAGGACAGTTTACATTTCATTTTAGTCCATTTCAGTGTGAGTTAATCCTTCTTTTTTATCCCTGGCCATATACAGCAATCAACCTGTGGGCTTGAGCATGGAACACAGTGAGTTAACTCAGAATTTTTAACCCCATCTTGATAGAACAGATACAAATCTGTGTGTAGGATACACATGTCATTGTCGGAGAATGTAAGAATCACTGTGGGCCTAAAACAGTGATGATGATAAAATCATGATGATTTCACTTTCAGGGTAATTAACATAGTTTCACGTTTTCATTATTTTACTGTGAATTTTTGACAGTAGTGTGTAAAAGCTCTACTTTCTAGACTGTTTGTTGTACACCCTGAAGAACCTGACATAAATAAGTTTTAGCTTAGTGAAACTTTCAGATTACTTTAAATCTTTACTTGTCCAACCCCTTAACTCTTGTGACTGAAAAGTCATAAATTCTGCAAATATTATAAAAATGACAGAAAACTTGATTTATATGGAAAAATAGATGAATAGACAGAACAAAAGGTTACATCTGAATGTAGATTCTCACATCCCACTGTAGTCAGCTGACAGTCAAATCATGAGTTGAAATATAAAGTCTACTTTCTTAAAAAATGCACCCTTTGGAACAGCCACTCTATGGATATGTTGGTCAATTGTGTCTGTAACCTCACCCTTACTGTCGCTACACATCTCGTGACCATAGGTGTGGGTCGGAACGTAGACAGACTGGTAAATCTGTAAATCCATCTTCAACATGATGGTCCAGAGCAGCACGCGCACTACTATTGCTTTTTGTATTGTATAACCTACTAAGGAGCACATTCATATACATAGAGCAAACCAACTTGATATGAGAGAAGTACACATGAAATGTATCTATCAGAGATACATGAAGAACAGTGGTCTGATCCATGTTCCTATCAGGATCAAGTTACATTCACCTGTCAAAGAGAGACTCTGAAGAAATATTGTTAACAGCTGTGCATGATTGTGCTGTGAACTGACACTTTGAGGGCTTGAAGGTGATATGTCCCTCTCATAACTGTAGAACACCGTAATAGGCTAATCTGTATGAATGAACGTCACGTGAATACCATCTAATGACATCACCTCACAAATACAATGCAACCTATATTCAAAGACAAATGCGTTTTCCCCATGACCTCCGAACAGTGGACTTGGCCTTTCAGACATGTAACAAACAAGAATTAGTCTGCTTCTCATATACAGCTCAGCTGGCTAATGTCCAAACAGCCCAGGGTAACAATGCACGTGTGAACACTGATATATGGATTCAGGCCTCCGACTTTATCAGTTGTCTCCATCATTGAACAGCCACTCCAATGTTGACTCTCGTTTCACTTCTTGAGCTGTTCAACTTCTCTTTGTTTGTAGCCTTCTCCAGTTTGATCTTTCTTCTCTTGCTCTGTTTGGCAGTACAAGCTGCTGTAGGTACAGCTGATAATGAAAAGTGTGGCTCGAATTTCTCTGCCATTTTGTCCGTAAGCAATAAACTCACTCCACCACAGCTCTAGCTGTGTATTGCATAGACTCCGGTCAGCAAAGGGTGGGCATATAAGGACAGAGTGAGGCAGGTAGGCTGTCCATACAATATCTCCGGGCAAGTCAAATTGATTGGATTAAGTTAGTTCAGCCCTGTCGCTGCCAGAGACCATAGGTCCAGATAGCAACATTTGGTTGAATCAACATTGAGATATTGTCAGGCTGAAGATTGTAATCAACATTGATGTCAGATATTGAAATATACATTGAAAGTGCTTGCTATGAGCAACACTGAAATAACATTGAATGTCCAATCAATTCTGGCAATGAATCAACCTTTATTCAACTATGATATGATCAACATTGAAATAATGTTGAATGACCAATCAATTCTGACAGTCAATTCTGAGTTGATTAAATGCTTCAGGTCTGGTGTTCTGTTGCTTGGTTGAAGAGAAAACCCGCAGCCACACCAGCCCTTTATAGATATAGTTTGGACATGCCTGTTTTAAAGCTACTGTGCTCTTATGCTCAGTTCATATTGAACTGGGGTCCTTTTTTGTAATGTTTGTGTCCCTTGGATTTTCAGGGCAAAGGTAGCCAGATAATTAATTAAGATATTTGTTCATGTTCAACTGTGGTCTTATTTCTGAAGGACAATTGCCATGTTTGTGTCCCCTGGAGTCCCCAGGGCAATATATATGAATCAATGTTCAATGTTGATCATATCATAGTTGAATAAAGGTTGATTCATTGTCAGAATTGATTTGACGTTCAACGTTATTTCAATGTTGATCACATCACAGTTGAATGAAGGTTGATTCATTGTCAGAATTGATTTGACATTCAACGTTATTTCAATGTTGATCATATCACAGTTTAATAAAAGTTGATTCACTGTCAGAATTGAGTGGACATCCAACGTTATTTCAATGTTGATCATAGCAAGCACTTTCAATGTATATTTCAATATCTGACATCAATGTTGATTACAATCGTCAGCCTGACAATATCTCAATGTTGATTCAATCAAATTTTGCTATCTGGGTTGTCCTCATGATGATGAAAATGTGACTTTCCCAGAGACGTAAGAAGAAAGCAAAAATATTATCAGTTATAACAGCCCATGTATCAAAAAAATGTTGGGTTTAAATCGGGCTCGGACTCATAATTACAGTTAATGTGTCGGGCTGGGCCGGGCTTGGACACAACGTGCTCGGGTCGGGTCAGGCTAGATTTTTTTGGGCCCCATCTAAGCTCTAGTTCTAGTTAACTTGAGAGCCTATTGTCTAGGCCTAACAAGACATTGACTTGGTGGATGGGATGGGGTCTCTATCGATTTGGCATTATACTGGGTTGGTTAGTTTCACTGATCAGTTCATTCATCCGCACAGTGAACACATGTCATTGAAGTAATCAAGAGATAGCAAAATACTGCAAGCCAGGCCATTAAGGAACACGTCTTTGCTTATTTTCAATGGGGGGGAGGTATCAGGGAACAATAGGGAGAATGAATGAAGGTGGGATTAGCAGAAGAGGCCAGATGGTGGACAGAGGGAGTTCAAGCTTTCCCATGGGCAGCCAGAGCTGAGGAGGGGGGCAGAACAGTTGGGAGGATGAGAGGCCTTATAAAACCATATTACCAACAGTATTACCATTGTCATGATCACAGGAAGCATACCAGCGATGAAGCTTATTATGTCAAACATTCCATGCCAATGGACTCAGGGCTGACTGATAGCAGATTGCTCAGGGCAGAGGGGGGAGAGAGAGGCACAGAATGAGAATGTCTACTTGTTTGATCTAGTTTATGGGTAGTATTGAGACAAGTATCCCCTAAGTTGGCAATCACTGGCTTGGGCCAACATAGGCTGCTTGAAAAGCATTCTCAGACAGAAAGTCTTTCTGCTTTGAGAAATGTGTGAACTGAAATGAATGTGGCTATGTGAGAGAGAGTTGTGTGGCAATGTGGAGCAGACATGCTTCATATGTCTTACGGATTGCTTTTCTACATGTACTGCCTTCCTTCTCTGCTTCCAGTAAAAGCAAAAGTAGAATGAGTGACGGTCAGTAATCTCTTATTGCCAAAATAGCACGATGGTGGTGAAATTATGGTGACCAGAGGCATAAATCTAATTTTAGTTTTAGCGCGTCATACAGCAGTGTCTGCAATTCTGAAGTTGTTGGATGGTACATTTCATTCGTGTTTATTCAGCTGAAAGGAACTTATTTTATGCATTCTTCAAGAAGTGCTGGATGACTTTTATAATTATTTGTAAAAATCCACCGGCTGTGGCTCAGGTGTGGAGCCAGCATCTTGTTATCTGAAGGTTGCTGCTTTGATAACCCTGGCCTGCATGCTAAGGTTCCTTGGGCAACATATTGATCCCCAAACTGCTGATGTGCTGGTCTGCACCTTACATGGCAGCCACTGCCATTAGTGTTCAAATCTAAGTACGAATTACTATAAGTCACTTTGGACAAAAGCATCTGATAAATGCCCTAAATTTAAAGGGCTGCATTTAAAATTGAATTATTTTGTGCATTTTAATATTTATGACTGATTAAATTAATTTCTATCAAAATGAAATAACTAATACAAAAGTGATCTTCATGTGGTGAGTATACACCCATCAACTTCATGAACAAAAAATTATGTTACAACTAGATGCAGTCAGTGCTGATGGAAACATACACACAGTTTCATGAGGTAAAGGTAGATACCAGAATTGCCTTGAGCTACCTGACCTGCATAAACAAAACATCAGCAGTGCCATGCTATGTTATGTCTACCTGTGCAGGAAAGTTTGTTCATGTTTCTGGTATGTTGGAAATTAATGTGTAGTTATAACAATAACAAAGACTGAATAAATAAGGGTGACGCTAACAGATAATATATCAACAGCACATCCAAGACATATCATTATGTCAGTGGACACATTGTTTGACTGCTGACTGAGCTCTTGGAAGTGCAATGCAAAAAAAACCCACAACAATGGCAGTGAACCATCAAATATATTGACAGCTTAAAGAGATCTGAAAGAATGACAATACATTTCCCAAAGCTCAAGGTAAGCTTAAAATGGAAAGCAGCTGTGAAGATGTAAGAGGTGGCACCTGTGATGTGGGTATGACAGTGTAGCACTTGTGTATTCAAGATGAAAAAATATGTGTATGGATGTGTTTCTTTGTAAAGCTGCACTCTCTGTTTCACAAGGGCTGTCAAAGCATAATAGCTCCTTATTTCCCTGAAGAATGGCATCAAACATGGCTGTGTTGTACATGCAGAATATTTAGGTATGCACATGATTATGTGTGAGTGTCACAGTGAGTGCATGTGCACACATCTGAGCATGCAGTTGAAGCTATGCCAAGTACATTTTAAAACATTTGTCATGTAATTGCACTGGGGCTGTGTTCAGCAGCATTAGAATGTGGATAAGGACATCCTCTGATGAATAATACAACAAGTTCACAAAAGGGGCTTCCAATGAGCTTATACCTAGCACTAACAGAGCAGAAAAAAAGAAAAGAAAGCTGGTGAAGGAAATGTTTGAGAGCAAAGTGTCATGAATAATTTAAGAGGTTTTTGAAAGATTCAACAGTATCTCACCAGCATGAAGGTCAAATCCCTGTCATGGTGTTTGTGCCCCTTCAAATGGGAAGAGTTATCATCAGTTGTTTAGCTAAGATCAGTTACCACCAAGGGCAGTGGTTGCTTGCTGGGCAATAACTGGGCAAGTAGTGAAGGACTTAGATAACACAGAGACCTGTAAATGTGAGAAAATGTGTAAAGCCTGTAGGCACTCAGCCTAAGACATGACCTTTGCAGTCAAAGACAATGAACAGCATGAAATAAGTTCACATTCTACAGATATCTTTTTGCAATTTTGAGTGTGCAGGACACAGTACATTCTGATATTTTTCAAGGCCACCAGATCTCAGTCTATTATAAGGCAGATGGCTTTATCAGGGATAAAAGCAGAAACAAGCTGTTTTAAACTCTGGTCTTATCTAGTCTGAGCTCTCACCTCAAAGGCTTATACCTCCAGACATGACTGAGGCCTCATTCAGACACAATCAGGTGTTGCAGCTTTTAGTGTTGGGCCGTCCATGGCTCATTTCTGTAATGTAATTTTTGACCCCCGCCATTAAGCAATGCTACCAGTGCCCCTGTCTCTGACCTGTTTTACTCTGCCTCTGGTCATTCCTTCACCAGTGGAGAATTTTCAATTTAGTATGCCAGTCCCACAGTGAATGTTGGCATCAACAGATGAAGAAAATGTTCCGCTTTATGGTACGCAAAACCAAACTGAGTGAACAATCGTGAAACATCATGTTACACTTCAGTGTCTTCTCAGTCATTCATGCTGCTGGTCTACTTGTCAGCCTCTATGATTGACCACAACTTGATGTTGGGTTTGTGTCTCTCAAAAGGTTGGTTTTGTTTGTTCAAACATACTACCCTCATTTTTGCTGCAAAGCCTGATTTTGTCTGAATGGGCCCTGAGACTCAAACAATGAAAAAATATTCTAGTATTTCTCTGATTACCAGCAATCGGTTGTTTCATGTAAAACACTCATACATACATCTTTCCTTGTAATCCTTGCTGGTATTTAAGTTTGTGTAGTCATTCATTTGTGCTTTTAAATTTCAACAAGATGTCTTCCGGCAAAAGATAATTACTAGGTTTGGAAAAAAAAAATAGTAAGGGAATTTAGATCTGTTTAATCATTGATCACTC
This sequence comes from Acanthopagrus latus, assembly GCF_904848185.1. Taxonomy (NCBI): domain Eukaryota; kingdom Metazoa; phylum Chordata; class Actinopteri; order Spariformes; family Sparidae; genus Acanthopagrus; species Acanthopagrus latus. The sequence continues at coordinate 17,304,227 of NC_051051.1, read as the reverse complement.
ACTAGAGTCTCGATTTGTGATAAAAAGAAAAACTTGCTTGGCAAACACTGTCATGCAGAACCCGATCTCAGTCTTAAAATTTAATTTGATTTAGTCAGGCTCATGCTACTCTCTGAGCCTCTTTTTAATTGAATCATCAGTGTTATATCCACCCTGCCTTCAACTGAGGTGGTGTTAAGATCAGTAACAGTGAAGTTAGAATAAGGTAACTGTCAGCAGGAGATGAGCACAGGTCAAAGATGCAACCATCATGAATAAGCAGAGAAGCACACATACTCTGATTTGCAGAGGGTTTTCATCTTGCAGCTGCTTTTCCATTTATTATAGAAGAAAAGGTGTTATATTTTACAGGCAGGGACGAAGGGGATGGCAAACAACTTGCAAACTGTCATGTAATATATAGTGTCATTTGTTATTGTCTGAGCACAGAGCCCGAGGATTGGAAATGAATCGCACTCTCACTCTGTGCCTTTTTTCTTAAAAGCAAAGTGCAAAATTTGAAGCTTTTTAAAGGCCGCTCTTGCTCCACTAACTTTGATTGCTTTTCTTTGGCCTGCTGTTATGGCCACTCAGTATCACTTTTAATGATGGGGAGACAAAGCTGCGACACGGCTAGAGGTTGACCACTGCAGAGTCAGTCTACCGAAAACGTGTTACATCATTGAAAGTCTCTGAATTGAATCCCAAAGGAATGTTTTCAAATCCTTCAGCCCACAACACCATGTTCCTCACCCTGCAAAAGAGTAATTGCCTAACCATACTATGGTCCAAAAATTGTCCTCCTGTGTAATAGTCAGTTTGAGATTATTATTATTATTATTATTATTATTATTATTATTATTATTACATAATAAACGTTACCTCCACAAGAACACAAAATGAAAACACAAATGAAAACTAACTTCCCTTTAAATCTGTCGTTGCTTCTCTCCTCTCCAAAACATACACACACACAGCACTGCTGGCCCTAGCCACCACTCCAGCTCCATCTTATATCCTCCCCTGATTGTCAAGTGGAGACAGCTATGCACACCCTGCTCCAGCAAGGGGGGCAGCAGGAAACCTGCACTGTGGTACTGCGATAATACACAGACGGGCGGGCAGATAATGTGTTGTTTGTTTCTGATGAATGGATAACTCAAATCTCAAATTGCTGTTCTTGCATACAAACTCATGTATGGCTGAAACAAGATTATTCAGTTTAGTTTGATATAAAGCATCCTTGAACTTTAAGCCGACAGACCTTTGAACAGCTAACATACTGTGAATGCATTCTGACTCCATACTTAAAGCCATGTTCATGTCAGATAATTGAGTAACCATGTAAGTTCATAAATAGTGTATAAAGATCTTCAAATTTGACCAAAATAACATCTACAAAAATGCCTGTTTTGGCCGACACAGAGCTTAATAATCAGTGAGAGCCTGAAACAAGCAAACAGGAAGTTAATTTAAACTCATATAGTGCTTATTCTGCAGTAATTTTATGTTTTTTACTTTACAGTTCTGAGTTGTTTGATGATGTGAAGCAAGACATTAAAAGGAATCTTTCCTAAATGTTGATATTTCTGCATACATTTTGAAATAATATTTTGGCTCGCCATTGCCGTCTTTTGATTTTTTTATTCACCTGCGCATACCTTGAAAGGCCAGCTGGGTGCTTTAGTTCAATTTGCCATTTTAGGTTTGCTGTTGTTGATTTACGGAGTTGCTTCTTCAAACCCAGCAAAGATAACACAAAAAGGTCAGATTTTTCCCACCTGGATCATCACTGACCTTATCATAAAATTGTTTTAAGTAATCATAGATGCCATATTAATGGTGGAGGCAGAGTACAGCTGGGTATTGTTAAGAACCTCACAATTTGATTTGATTTCTATTCGTTAGGTCACAATTCGATTCAATATCAGTTAGGTTTGCCAACTCTCCTGATTCATGCAGGAGACTCCTGATTTTTATCCATATCTCCCTTGATGCTCCTGTTCAGTAATTTCTCTCGTTAATCTCCCGATTTTACAGTGAAGGAAACAAGTAAGATTGTGAGGGATATTTGTTGCAGTATCAGGCAACCATGGCTTGCCTGCGCGTATGAGCAGGGGTGTGATTCTTCCCGATAAATCCGGAAATCCAGCTTTTCTGACCTGAAAACGGTGCTCTCATAATTCATGCAAATCCATTTTTTTGGTGTCGGTTGCGCAAGGCACGGGTCAGGTAAATGATCAGCCACCACTGTCAACGTTTTTGTGCCTCTGATTCATGTCTTCATGTCACTCCGCAAGTTGTCCATTCATTTGTCACGACAGAACTTCATTCAAAGCAGAGCTCCACCAAGGAGCCTGCAATAGTTGCGGAAGGTTATCTGATGATTTTGATTTTGATGATGACATGATATTTTAGGTTTAATATCACAGTGAATTTAAGTTGCACAGAGTGAAAGCACTACACCCTAAGTTGTCTTGAAATCGTTTACTATTGTCATTACTGCTATATTACTGGGAGACACTTGGTTACAAGGAAATCTCTACATCAAATGTGAGCGAAAAGACTTCTTCTTGTTCTCTGTTAAGGATTTTGACACAGGATTACTTAAAAAGTACACAGTATACTTCAAACTATTATACTTCATATCATGCGTGCAAGTAGTCTAGGAAGTACTAAGTTCAGCGGTATATGAGTCTTGAACTACTTACGGAAATTAAGTTTTGTTTTCCACAACAAAGTTGGGTGAAATATCCTTAATCTTGTCCTCTGTTAAGGATTTTGACACAGGATTACTCAAACAGTACACAGTAAATATACTTCATATTATTCATGCACATAGTCTAGGAAGTACTAAGTCCAGAAGTATATGAATCTTGAACTACTTATGAAAACATTTTTTTTATTTCTTTTCCCTCACGTCATCCTTTACTTTAAAATCCGGACGCATACCTTTCCCGGTAATAAACCTTCAGTTTATTACCGGGAATAATTACTGTAAAATTAATTTTCATGGGTCTGACTGTGAGACTGCAGTCTGCCCCACAGTCACTACCAGCAGCTCTTCAGAGCGGTTTCATCATGATTACAGTAAATGTTAGTAGATTCGTGTCCACTTTTACAAAACGGTGCAAGCGAGAACCCACCGCTGAACAATCGCTAGTCTGCTAGCTAACAGGACACGCTGTCTCTGCTGCAGTTAGTTTAGCATGTGCCGAATCCACCTTCTCCTCTGATTGGCTGTGGGACAAAATCCCCTCTCCTCTGATTGGCTGTGGGATCAGTCGATCTCAGATCAGCACCTGCCTTTTGCACCATAAGGCCCCCACACACCGACCAGATTCTAACCAACAGCCAACTGCCTTTATCCGACCACTCTGTTGCCTCTTATCTGACCCTTTCGGCAGAAAAGTTGCATTGAACACACCGCTTCGACGTGCTGCCAACTCCACAGTAGCGTGTACGTTATGCGCTTGTGCGAGATGCAATAAGCAGGTGGCGCTAGTGTATAAAATAGATGCTGGATGAGAGGTTTATGCACACTCTCTTTACTTTCGATCAAAACTAAACTTAACTGTTTCAGACAAAAACAGCTGCATACAGAACATGCAGTGAGACATTACCAAACAAACACTCCTTGGAGTGTCCTGAACGGACATGACAGCTAGTCTCGTGCGAGTACTCCAAAACATGAAAACAGGGAATGATGGAACGGAGTGCGCAGAAAAACAAAGCACACACAGTATTCCACCCCTCCAACACACTGCCAATCAGAGAATCCAATGGCTTAGATGGCTGACAGCCAACCTCCTCAGACTTTGCATGTTGAATGGGAGTGGACAACGCAGCTGAACACACCAAACATATTTGTTCCTGTCCTCGTCCGAGTCTCCCCAAATGCTCCAGATGTCTACAGTGGTTGGGCCGGTGTGTTGCTGCCTATAGACTGAATGCACAGATAGTTTTGCACCACATATCTCAGTGGAGGCGCTATTCGTGATTTGTTTTTGAAGGAAGTGGAGGGGCAGGATTTGTGATTTGTAGTTCAAGGAAACCGAATCTGTGACATGTGGGGAAGATTCAAGCAGTTGTACTTATGTTTGTGTTTTAAAAGAACACACATATTTCCGTGAGAAATTATTTTACATACACTGAACATTTATTGCAGTTCACGTTCAGATTTGCACAAATTCAAATTTTGCCCACAAGTTCACATTGTTTGATACAGGTACACAGACATGTTTTGCACCAAATATACTACAACAATTTGAGCAAAAATGTAAGCGTGTCAGTTTTTTAATCTGTGACGTGTAAAATAGGATTTATGCACCTGTAATTAAGAATTTGTGAATGTGTGAGTGTTAGGGTTAACATCTACAAGTACACAAGTCATAGAGTATGTGACCACACATCATCTGATACACATACACAATCACTGTACACAACTACAAATTCCACTGTTACTGGTGCTCAAACCTTTTGCACCAATATTACCTTAATAGAGGACGGTCAGCTGGAAACTGATTTAGGGACCATCATTAAATTACTTAGCATTATTATATTAATACAAAATAATTGCAGTTTTTTTTTTCGATATTGTCCATGTCATGTGACCCAGTGACTCCAACAGCAGATTGTATTAGTAAACTGGACGAATGAGACACAGGTCTTTATATTGTATTTTAGTGCTCCTCTATTTTACATGAATATTAAAATGCAAAAATTATGTTTTTGCTTTTTTTCTCAATGTCATGTGGCCCACTCACTTCTGAAACAGATTCTGTTTCCATAAAAAAAAAAATAATAATAATAATAAAGAAAATAATGGTAAAAAAAAAGTTCTCTAATGCTAAAGAGGTTAACATGTTTTCAAACAGCAATGTCAACTTCTACACTATTTTGTCTCATGTCTTAGATTGACCTGAAAATGTTTTTGTTTTTTTTTCAAAAATCTCACTGTTAGTCAACATTTAAAAGGTTTTTTTCTCAAAATTTTCTGCCCCATAGTGTTGCTAGGTTACAGACTCAGAGCACCACTGCTACAAAAGAATCTAGGGGGAACACTGTGTTTTAAGAGTTTTGGATGTGTGTGGTTTAAAATACAAGGCAAGAAATGATGACAATTTGTACGCACACCTGGTGAAGGAACCTTGTTCCTTGGGCCTATACACCGATGAAAAAAAATCTCCCTATTTTTCACAACCCAGTGTTGGCAAGTATGATCAGTTTGATTCAATACTGATTTAAATGCTTCGATGCTGATTCAGTAATAAGTAGTAATAAACAGATAATTCGTTAGAGCGCCTGGTGATAATTTTTGAATTCAAAAAAGTAATCATAAATTATAAATCTTTCCTCTAGGAAGTTCTAGTTTGAAATGCAAACAAGGGCACAGGATGTGTTTGGTTATAAAATAGTGCAATCATAGTTAAGCTGAGAAAGTGCCATTGTTTCTGGGACTGCATGGTACATTTTTTGTCTAACATAAACAAAGACATGGCTAGACGCAAGGGGGTAAAACGTTGACAATGAACCCCACTCTCTCCCCGGAGGAGAGTGCTACCTGCGGGCACATGGTTCAGCGGCCATGTTTTGATAGTATTTACAGTTGCCTACGAGTATGGAAAGTCAGCTTGAAACTGGCTAACTATTTAACTCCTCTTCGGTCCACTATGCAATGGTGTTTGAAGCGAGTTTAATGTTAATAAAATTATGATAGAGCTTGGTTGTCACAGTAAAAAGTCTGCAAACATGTGCAGACTGGAGACAGAGATGATGCGAACAGTGTCCAAGAGTTTGGAGACTGTGGTGGAGACAAACATAGCTTTCGCTAGCTGTTGGCCATTAACTACATGGTAGTAACTGTAACAAAACATAGAACAAACTAACACTATTCAGACACACAAACCAGTTGCCTGCTGCAGTTGCCGAGTCTGTATTTCTTCAGGAGCCTCTCTTTCTGGGTCCAATTCTTGGTCAAACTGGTGTGGCTGAGCAAAAGCATCTCCATGACCCATAACGATATGCATCCACCATAACATTGGCGCATGTTACCACTTGCGTGAGAGGCGTCGTCTTCCTGGGAGGGACTCATAGCAAGCAAGTAGGCATTTACAGATGGAGCTCATTAGCATTTGAAGGTGCAGGCACAGAAGCACAGAAACAGCCTGCTTTCAGCAGAGCTCACTTGAGTGACTTTTAGAAAGCTGAAATTCAGGACCAAGGATGGGTTTCAGTCAATGCATATTGATTACAGTGTTGCTGGGCCTCTGATAGCTGTGTGAAATTTATGAAAAACAATATAATATGGGACCTTAAAGTATACATTACTATGTTCAGGAGGACTGTCCACATCAGACACAAAAAGCAGATCAGGTGTTTAGTCACGATTACCATGGGCTATGTATGGGTTGAAAGGGTACAGTGCCGAAAGTACTTTGGTGCAAACAGTGTTTAACACAAAAAATAAATAAATAAATGAATACATATTATTCTACATTTATAGACAGCTGATAAAAGTTGATATGTTTAATATGTGGGAGAAGTTTTAGTCACTCTGGGAGTAATGGACAAGAAGGAGTTGTTGAATAGCCGCAATTGACACGCTGCACACCTCCAGCTTAGCAGTGAGCTAACGACTCTTGTTCTCTCATCAACGTGATTGGTTACCTGTTATGAGTTGAAATCCAATATATTGCCTAACAGCCGTGTTTGCGTTTTGCTTTGACAGCATGTTGTCTATCAGCTCCACACTGACTGAAATGTGACTCCTGTTGTGCTACAGCTCTGCTGCTGGCCCAACTGCTGCACACAGACTCCTCCTGTCATAGCATCCATTGTTGGACTATTGAAAACATACAGATGTAGGCTATAGACCTACTTCCTTTGGTGTCTGGCAAGAAATACAGCACAAAAGTATTTCATATTTCATTTGTTCGAAGATTTCAGGGAGTTAACCATTCAATCTGACCACAACCCCACATTGCTGGTTGCAGGGGGCTCAGAAAAAGAAAAAAACAAAAAAACAAAAAAAAAAACACAGCTGGCTGCAGAGAAAAAGTTAGCTGACCAAAGTTTTGGACAAACGTAGGCTGACATCTCGTCAACATTGTAATGGCCAGTCATAGTTGCTGCCAATCACACTAGCTGCATGGAGGACTGAAACCACAATGGAGTCTCACACAATGTGTCATGTGTATTCTCCCTGCTTGGCTTTGTACACCTGTTTAAAACACACCTGTGGGTGCCGATGGTCATTGTAGGACCGGCATGCTTAATCTACTGTAGCAGAGGCATGACAGCAGATCAGACACAGAGTAGAGTATTGCATGGCTAAATGCTACAAAGGGAACAAAATGGAAGTTTTTCTGTGTATCATATGTCTTGCATCCTGGTTGTGTACTATTATTTCTAATCGGTTGATGTGGATAAGCATGCAGTACCACAGCACAACAAAAAAGTGTTAACAAGTGGTTTAAGTTCACAACATGTCACACACAGTGGCCATGGAGTTACACTACCAAACCACCGCACCACCTTGCTGTGTTTCACCACACCACCAGATTTGATCTGAATGTATGCTTAGGGCATCTCATACTACAGGGCGTCTTCTGTGTCTGTATCAGTAGCAGAGGAATGTAACAAAACACCACTCTTTAACACCCCAGGAATGAGATTGGGTTTAAATAATAGCTCTGCAGCACGGTGCCAAATTTGAGGAAGATTAGCAATTTAGAAAACACCTGAACACTAATGCCACAGAGCTGAGGATTAGTTTTTCTAACCCATCATGAATAATAATAGATCGATTTCTCCACCTCTTGTTGATTATTAAATTATATTTAGATGACTTTTCATGCAGCAAATATAGTTAGTTGGTTGCATTGCACAAGAACTGATGCGTTTTCAGTGCTTTTTAATTTGGCATGTCTCTTACACTACTTTGCAGAAAGCTCTTCAACTTTCACTTTTTCACAATGCTGTCCTTTGAATAAAATAATTGCTATGCACTGAGGGACTGAGTAGATTGAGGAGTATTTATCCATCTTCAGTGGAAGAGGAAGCTCATTTATTTTACAGCTGCCGTCAGTGCTCCAAAAAAGTAAAGCTATACCTGAGATCAAAGGGAATACACTGATGAAATACAGCCTAGCATTTTCCTATGTCATATGTGTGTGACAGTATGTGATTGGCCAGTGATATAGATGTGGAGACATGGCTGCTCCAGTTCTCTTCCTCCTGTTGGATGGATTTACAGGACATATTTTCATGGCTGGTTCTTAAAAGGAGCAGTCCTGGGAGTGATGTCACCCTTCTATTTTTTGCTATTAGCTTGTGCTGGCAGAACAGCATGGCTTACTTAGTATGGGGCAGGAGGTGAGCATCCTCTAGGGTATGCGGTTAAGGTGCTCTGAATGAATGCAGTCACCCAGTGACCAGATGGGCTACAGTTGCCATCAAGCATTAGACCACAGGCACTTATGTAAGAGCTGTATGATTGGTGGTACAAAGAATGGTCAAAACAGAAACCCTGCAACAATTATACCTTTGTGACAGACTTTATAGTAAATGTTTATTAAAAGGGATATTCTGGTGTTTAATCCATGTTCTAACACAATGTGACAGGGAGTAGGACCCCCCCTCGAGAGATAAACTGCTAGCTTACGTAGTTATAGCATCCTCAAAAACGACCGCACGACAACAATACATTGCAGTAAATGGGTCCAAGTATAAACTGCCATAAAAAAAGCTGCAAATAATGCTCAGAACAGCACCAAAATTCAGCAACATTACAAATAGGGTCCCAGCACATATTTTGAGGCACACAGGGCCTCATAGGGTGAGGTTTTTTTTTAGTTTTGTTCATCTTTTCCGACAAATCCGGCCACAATATCAGATGTTTGATGCCTATAGTGGCTTCACAAAAAAAAGTCTCCTGTTGGTTTGCCAGCCACCTCATGACAGTGATATTTAAGGTCTTGTGGAAGTCCTTAATGGGTTGCCATCGGTTGCACATGCATGTGCCATGTTGATTTGCTTCATCTATGCTCTAAATTCACCTATCTATGTAAGATCAAGTACACTTGATGTGCTGCAGAAAGCATTCATGAAGACAGCACCAGGAAAAATGAGCTGGATTGTGTGCAGTCTTTGAGTGTCAAGCTCTAAATACTGGAGTGATAAAACAGAGAGATTTTGATACAGCGTGTTTGTTTAGTTCTCTTCTAAAGCTTGTTGTAGGATGTACGTGGTCATAGTTAAATGTAAATATAAGATGGAGACCCACTTTAAAGGAACAGTCTTCAAAATAACATGCACTATATTGTACATTAGTATAAAGTTAGTATTCTGACTATAGTGTAAAAAATATTTTTTTGACCCAAGATGGTTAAAGGCATTCCACCCCATAGTGATGTGCAGGTCTTTTAATACCTGCACCCAAGCACACCATTTTGAAAGCCAATCCATACTGCCCAACCCATAACAATTTTCTCTAATAAGGCAACCATTCTGCCTGTACTGCTGTAAGGTTTAACTGTGCAGCCTGCAACTTTAACTATTATTATATGTAGACAAGCAGCTTGTAATGTTGCTTTATCCATGTCCACTCACTTGTCTGTGCCAGGAAAAGAAACAAACAATAAAAACAATGACACAATATGTGTCCTGTACGATTTCTAAGATCTCCACAACAGCCTAAAACCGTCTGACATGTTTGAAAAAGAAATCTGCAAATATGAAGCTTCCAATTATGCTGAGGATTATTGCATGACTTTTCATAGTTATGTACAATGCTCCAGTATGTAATGTAGATGGTATAGCTACCAATTAAATAAGCACACACAGTAACCTGACCATGTGTAGCTTTAAATAAGGAGTGGTCCCCATTTCTTAATGAGGATTGGAGAAAGATGATATATCCTTTCTGCACCTTCACTTTGCACCACCTGTAGAAGTGAATTACTCTCATGAGTTACAAGTTCTTCAGTTACATGTTCCTCAGAAACCCACAAAATAAAGTGTGGGGTTCCCCGAGGTTCAATTTTAGGTCCAACTCTTTTTAATCTGTACATGCTTTCCCCTTGGGGACGTCATCAGAAGGCACGGCATCAGCTTTCATAGTTATGCTGACGTGCACAGCTGTACATTGCCTTATCTCCTGATGACACAGGGCCTATTGATGTCCTTTTTAACTGCATTTAAGATATCAAGACATGGATGGCAGCAAATTTCCTACAGCTCAACCAGGACAAAACAGAGGTTTTACTCATTGGTCCTGAAGGCCAGAAGGTGAAACTTTTACCAAAGTTAAAGGATTTTAAACCATCACAATCGGAAAAAAATCTGGGTGTGATTTTTGACTCTGAGCTCAGTTTTGTTCCACACATCAAAAATATAACAAAGATAAGAATATAGCCAGAGTCTGCCCATTTCTCTCTCAGGCCAGCACGGAGGTGCTGATGCATGCTTTTATCTCTTGTCGTTTAGACTATTGTAATGCCCTGCTCTCTGGCCTTCCCAGAGAGAGCATTTCGAATCTACAATTATTACAAAACTCAGCCGCACGAGTGCTGATGAGGACCAGAGGGCGGGAGCACATTACACAGATTTTTAAGTCTCTGCATTGGCTCCCTGTGTGTTTCAGGATTGATTTTAAGGTTCTTTTACTAGTTTTTAAGTGTCTTAACGGTCTTGGGCCTTCTTATTTATCTGACCTGCTTTTACCCTATCAGCCTCTGTGGACCCTGAGGTCCTCCGGCACTGGTCTTTTAACCATACCACAGGTTAGTTCAAAAAAGCATGGGAGGCGACTTTCAGTTGTTATGGGCCCTGACTGTGGAACAGATTGCCGGAGAGACCCACCTTTTTAACCAGGCTTTTAATTGAAACTTAAATTCTTTTTTAATTCCATTTAATCTGTGATAATCAGAGCACTTATATTCATTTATTTATTTATCTTATCCTTTTTTTACTGTTTAAATCTCTCGTGTTTTCAGCCTTTATGCTTTTATGTTTTAGTCTCTCGTGTTTTTAGCCTCTATGCCAGGGTTCCCCAATTAGTTCTCACAGAGGGCCAAATTATGTCTAGGTTGCCAAGTTGAGGGCCAACTTGTCAGTTGCATGCAGGACCAGTAAACATTGTTTTATGTGCAGATGTTACTGTTGCTGCTATTATTAGAAGTATTATTGTCATGATTAGTAGTATCAGTGGTAGTTGGTTGTAGTAGCAGATTTAGTCATAGCCTGTGTTGAGGGACAGGTGAGAAACAATGCACACTTGAAAGATAATAAGTCAGTATCAATGACTGATTTATTTGAAAGTCCCTGGGAATATATTGATCAACATAATGTGACCAGTTTGATCAACAACCATAAACAACAGCACTACAGCTAGTGGTGCACAAGAGGAAAAAAGAGTATCCTCAGACAAAGATGATAACTTTTCTACATAGACCTGGAATATTTTTGAGTACCAATATCAGAAACATTGATGCTGAATGTTAAAATGTGTACCCCTCAGTAAAATTTCCAAATGGCTTTCAGGTTTCCACACAGACAGCTGTCAGCAGCATCTCTACAACCACATTCACCTCAAGAACAGCAAAATGAGACTGTGAAAACCGTCAGACTGGATGACATCAGCACCAGCAAACACACACACGCACACACACACACACACACACACACACACACACACACACACACACACACACACACACACACACACACACACACACACACTTACAGGGACAGACAGGAAGACAAGCAGAGAGAGAGAGAGATTATTAGTTTGTCCCTTTTGAAAATTAGATAACATAAGAACACAAAATATTATGAGTTATGCACATTTAAAATATGTGTGTACCAAATGATATCTGTAAAAAATAAATATTTTCTTTTCTTGTGGGGTTAACGGCGGAAGGCCTGCTCACTAAGCCCTTGCGGTGTCCCACCATCGATGGAGCTCGTCACCACAGACACGATTTTGCTCAGATCCAAGCCATTCTTCTTGAAGTACTGTGTCAACCCATTAAAGACGCTTGCTCTGGTTTTGCACCCTGGTAGAGGAAGCAAACAAAGCAGCTCTTCTCGAAATGTCGTCCCATCAAAAAATCTTACAAAAACAGCCAGCTGCTCCATATCAGTTCGGTCACAGGACAAATCTATGGCGAGTAATATGGCTTCTGCTCTCTTCAAATCGATGAGAACACAGGAAAAAATATTCCGCTAAAACTTCTACTCTTATGGTTGCTGTGTTGGCCGACAGTGGTACCTGCTTTAACAGCTCGACCATGGCTTTCTTCTTTTTCTCATCATGACTTAAAACTTGTTGCCATCTCTACTGCACACTTTTTAATCAACTCAGCATCAGGAAAGGGCTTCTTAGCTCTCGTCAGGGTCCATGAAACTTGCAGTGATGCAGCTATAGCGCTCTCTTGCGCTGTTGTTGACTTATTCATAGTAGAAACAGACTGCTTGTATGACGTTAGCATGTTTGCTATTTTGCGTTTGCGCTGATCCGATTTTGTTGGGTAGTTGGCATTGAAGCTGACAGCATGCATGGTGCTGAAGTGTCGCTTTAGATTCTCAGCTTTGCTGACAGTAACAGTTTGCGTGCATATTAAGCATATCGGTTTTGCATTGGCATGGTTTGATAAAATAAAACAAAACTCCTCTGTCCAGCCAGATTTGAACTGAGAGTTCTCCTGGTCAACCTTGTGCTTCTTCACAGAGGCCATGTTGTTCTCGGTTCATTATTTATTGTGACGTACTGGTAATATTTTGCTTTGTTAAGGTCGGCTAGCAGGTGGCTGACATAGTCGAGGATGAAGCGGGCGCAGGTCTTCCGTGTACATGCGCAAAAAGACAATACGGGTCAAGTGTACGGTGTGAGATGAGGTCAAAATAGAACCAAACACAATTCATTTCACCTTATGGCAGTTTATTACATGTCGGACACTTTGCTCTCGCAGGCCGGAGATTCCCTAATTGGGGATGGCTGCTCTATGCTTTTATGTTTTAGTCCCTCCTGTTTTTGGCCTCTATGCTTTTATGTTTTAGTCCCTCATGTTTTTAGCTTCTACGCTTTTTGCCTTATTTTACTGTAGTCTGTCAGTTTTTAATTTCCAGGGTTTACTCATGGGGGCCTGCCAGACTGGGAGTGGTCTCTGGTCTGGCCGCGGGGGGTGCTGTCCCATGGACAGTTCCGGCCGGGTGACTAGAGGGCTCTGCACCTTGGTGTAGGGCCTCCTGTCTGCCCGGGTTTGGGTGGTCTCAGGGGTGGTGCTCCCTGCGGCCTTGGACCGGGATCTCTCCCAGTGTGGTTTGGCCCCCAAAGGTAGCTTCCTCCATGCCTCAGGTCCCGCTGCCCAGCCATGTCTCTAGTGACAGCTACTGTATGTACTATATGTGTGGATGGGAGTGTGTTTATGTATTTGTGTATCTCTGTGCATGTCTGTGGGGGTGATAGGGTTGGGTTCTTTTAATTTTCTTCTCTTGATTTTATTTGTTGTCTCTTTTCCTGCTGTTGTTTGTACATTTCTGTAAGGCACATTGAGATACTTTTTTGTATGAAAAGCGTCATATAAATAATGATTGATTTGATTTGATTTTAAGTGCTTTGCAATCCTGTTGTATTTCTAAGCCTGTCCATTCGACTGAATCAACCAATAAATGAGAAAACACATTAAGTGCCTAATTCTGTCCTTGAATGGACCTTGCAAGAATTTATCCTACTAGAATAAATCTCTGAGAATCGTGATGAATAGTTTTTATTACAACTAAGTTGCCTGTGTATAACTTAATTTAGCAGATACAAACAGACGTCCCAATATGACATACAGTATGATCTTGGTTAAATGGTTAAATTCAAAAGTGAATTTAACTGCTGGGCTCTGACTTGAAAAGCCCACATTTGTCTGAGTGCGATTGGAGGACAGCACTCTGAGCAGTTAGAGCTCTTAATTTATTGAGGCACAGATTGCAGGCATGTTGCTAACCTCTTTGTGAAATTGACTTTTAATTTGTAATGAGCAATCACATATCAAGGAACTAATAGCCTCTAATTGAAGTTCATTTTGTTCCCCTTAGGACATGGTATTAAGCAGCATCAAATGTAATGGTGGAAAGGATTGAAAGGATGATATCAAACATTCTTGAAAGTTATAATTGTTTGATATAATCTTCACCCTTGAGAGATGTTTCTGATTTAAAGGATTATGGATAGTAGTGATTTCTCTTTGAGACACCCGCGGATGATAGCTTAAGACAATTCACTGCAGAATATAAGAAGCTGTATGAGGTCAAGTTTAGACTGCTGGAGTATAGGCTAATTGAATGCACTGAAATTACAATAATAATGTAATTGCTTGATTAAAGCACAGTAGATCCAGCATGAACAAAATATAGCCAGAGGGAAGCATGGACATCGGTGCAGCTTCCTGCCTTTACATCAATAGTGTAATAGAGAAATTTGACCCATCATCAGCGTATGTCAGTATTTGTGTTTCTTTCAATGAGGAGAAGGAGAATAACTCACATATGACAGGCATAATCAATATCAACAAAGTTGGGTTTTATTCACCACTTCACCGTTAAATAATCTCATGCACTCTTGTTTTGAAGGGAAACTGTTTACAGTCAAATGTAAGTTGAGGTTTAGGTTGAGCAAGAATAAACAACAAGGTCCACAAGTCACTCAGCAGAGTGCTTCTGGTGTCATGGATATTTTCGTGCAATGTGAAGTATGGATGCCATGAGCTGTTGGTGACTTGTATATCCCATTACATTCACAATAAACCATAAAATAACTTTAGTTCTATGTGAGATCACACCACTTGCTCGTACAGAAAGAAGGACATCAAAAAGGTTTCTCCACTGAATCTTTCTCAGTCAGTGGTATGGGGCTCCTGCACTAGCCATTAATATGTAGCATTTGCTGAATGAACTCATTATTCATGTTAAAGGTTCATATTATTTCTTGACTAGCTAATAAGTTAGCTTGACATTTATTTCATGCATTAATCACCTGCAGTGGATGTTCCGTTCAGTTTGACCTTGGCTGTGAGGAGAACAGAGGAAACTCTTATGTGTAGTTGACTTACATTCCTGAACAAGTGATGGGGAAAAAGGCTACTCACTTCTGTGTTAGGCAGCAGTTGGATGAATACATCTTGGATCAGTGGCTTTATTTTCACTGGTTCATTTGCTTATCATAATTTAAAATGTAGCCAAGACAAAGACACAATTAAAGTACCTTAATCACCTACAGAAAGTTAAAGTCAAGTTTCTGAGACTTTAATTGATCCAGTCAAATTTAAGTAGATGGTAGCTAAAGTATTATAGTTATTTGGACATTCCCTGCATATAAACCTATTTTCCACTGTGTCAAGCTCTGAATGTTGAAAATGCATTGCTCTCATCATCCTGCACACAAAAGTGTCTCGGATATACTGATAAGTATAACGCAAATTTCTAATCTGAATTCACACAGAAGACCTTTATTGTTCTTCTGCCTATTGGGAGCTATAAAGAATAAAAAGGGAAATATACTTGTCATCACTTAACCTTTCATCTAGAGATTTGCTTGACTGACTGCAAATGGTGTGTGAAACTCAACCTGAGTCTTTTGTGAACTGCTTTGAACTCATAGGAGATCAATTTTTTTTTTTATTTATAGCTCAGATCCCCTAATTCAAGGAATTATAAGTTCTCATTTGAATTTCAATGCCACTCAAACTGAAATTCAAACATCATTTGACAAGAGTAGAGTGTGTTAGTAAAGCGTACAACTGTCACTCCATTTCTCTAGTAAAACGTAAGATCTCTTTTCATGCATAGTGCCATTTCTCCATTAAATGTCATTAATATGCAGACATGAAATTCCTATCCCCCGACTCCCACAAATGCATACATATTCATTGACAAAGTTGTGCCCATCAGGTGAGGTGGGTGCCATTACCACTCTTACAGCCCTGCCTCCCAAAAGACTGATAAAACACACAAAGTACCTATGAGAAAAGGCTCATGAGGCTGGGCCTCTGCCAAGCATAAGACTCCATGCCACCTGAAGAGAAAACAGTTATATCCTCTTCATGTCATGAGACTCTGAGCAGATGAGGTAGCTCTGATGTTGATGAAATCAGCCACAGGTGCATTCAAGCATCAACATGTTATAAATCAGGCATCAAATTAATTTCTAGACTGCATTTCAACATGGGGCTATGCATACCATTGTAGTCGAAATCTTGTCACCTGCAGTGTGGATTTGTCACTTGACTTGGCAGGTGTTGTTGTACATTTCCGTCACTGAGGTGTTCCTTTTGATGCACACATGAAACTGAAATGATGAGGTAGACTCCCACTTTCTGTCTGTCTTTGTGTATGTATGTTGTTATGTGTATGTGTGTGACTTGGCTACTTTAGTAGGCATGTTTAAGACTCAGAACTGGTCAATTAGGGATGGCTGGTGCAAGTGGGCTGAAAAGCCATGTCCCAAATTGAAGAACAGCTCATTTTATGTTTTCAAGACTTGCATGTTGGCAATACAGGTTTCTGCAAAGCATGAATATACTAAAGCTTTTCATTTCTTTGTGTGTTAGGTTCAATTTTTGTTTTTATGTAGTGACCATGCTGTGCATATGGTCTGGTTATGTTAAGGTACAATAACAATATGTGTTTATGTGTGCTTGTTGTGGTGCAGGTTGGCCAGATTGTTGCAGGATGGCCCAGCATCCACTATGCTCCATTTGTTGCTCTGTCTTGTATCACAGATGCTGCTGATTACATTTTGACAGGCATTTCAATGCAAAGCACTTTGGAGCGATAGGGCTGTATTTGGCAGCTCTTTTACAGTGACATCTGTTTTTTGAGGAAAAGTCCTTTGAATTTTCTATCAAAGGGCTGCACCTATGCTTTTTTTTTCCATTATCAGTGTTGTATGTTTGATCTTTAACAGAATGTATGGAAATATGCCATGGAGAAAAAAAAAATCTCTCTCTCTCATTGACAAAGAGATAGATAGATAGATATACACACACACACACACCTTTCTGCATCTCTCTCTCTCCAAAAACAGAGAAAAGCAGCAAACCCTAACATTCAGAAAGCTATAACTAGTAAGTTATCATGTTTGCTTCATGAATTATTTAAACAATTAGTTGAATGTTAACTTTACTTTGATGACTTGATGTTCCCCTGACCTTTCCTCGAGCATCACAATGAGGTTCATATCTGTAGTTTTCAATGGAATGTCTCAAGAAATATATGGATTGATGGAATGTTGTAAATTACATTCTTACCCGCTCTAGATCAGTTGTGAAAACCTTTCTTACTTCCACTTATTGCTAGATATACCTGCAAAACTGATGAGATTCAACCCCACGTGTCCAAATCAGAAAATATTACATTTAGGTCCACATTACTACATGTATTACTAATGCATTTTAATTTATTGCTCAAAATAATCACTATAGCCACTGCTGTCACTTGCTGCCTAACGCAAATATGGACCATAACAAGCTGCTTGCATAGTTCAACGTGAATATATATTGTACATATACAAGTGACTATTTGGATGTTTTTTCTGGTGGGGATGGGCTCAAAGTCTTGATGATAGAGGTCAATATACAGATTGGAAACAATGCACATATTTTCACCTTGTTTTGTTTCCATCAATAACAATAGTAATAATAATAATAATAATAATAATAATAATAATAATAATAAGATGTTGAGATGTTGTCCATATTTTCACACATCCATTGTTTGCTCATTTTTATCAGCAGCACTGACATTGAAATGCAGACAGACTTTTTCATTTTATTTCATCAATTTCATCTTGTCAGAGCAAAGGTTGATGCATATGGTGGGCCCAAGTGATTTAAAAGAAATAATCACTAGCACCAGGAGGTATCTGCAATTTAGGTTTGAAACAATATCTGTAACTCATTGAGGAATTATTTGCAGGAGACAACTTTTTTCTTTATGTGGATTTAATTGCAGCAATTCAATGGGAAACCAAACTCAGTTCATCCAGTTCGAACCACATTGTATAAAGCCATTTGTTAATGCATTTTTTTTTTCTTTGGTGGCAAAGAGAACTCAACGATTATTAAAAAAAAAAAGTTTTTTTTTTCTGGATAAAAGATGAACATTTGAATGGTAACATAGATGTGGGGTTGTCACTGATCATGACTGCCACAAACCTCTGTCACTCTAATCAACTGTCTCTTTCCCATTCCTATCTATAATTCCTCCCTCATCCTCTATTCATCTCTCAACTGTCTCTCAAGTTATTGTACCTGCCTTCTCCTTGTCTCAAAGCCTAATATTTCACAGCTGTCCAAGCCCATTCAGACTGAGACTGAGTCTTCATATGCAATTAGCAAACAGGTCCTTATCCTCTCTCCTTATATTTCACAGGATTGCATCTTCCTCACAACAGCCCTCATTAATTCAATATGCATCTTTATTGTGTAACTATCTGCTATATGACTCTTCTTCCTTTTCATCTACCTGTACTCCCTCTGCTGTAGGCAAGGCTGCCACAATTTTAACATCCTTAAGTTAATGCTTCAGAACAGTAAGTGTTATACAGCCACAGTATGCTGTAATGTCTAGTCATTGTAGTTTCATCCTACTAATGTTTTAACATGCTTCAATTACTACAAGTGTTTGGGAGGATATCTATTAACACCTGTTCTCATAGTCTGTAGAATGTTATGCAATGATGCATAGCTTGCCGCCTTTATAGAGACATATGGTTGGAATGTATTCAACTTAAACAATATTTAGTCTAGGGAGTTAATGTCAGCAAAGAACAGATGGAGGATTTTAAAATGCTAGTTCAATGCACGTGATATAACATCCACTCATGGGATACCACACCATCTGTGTGTAGAAATATCATAAGCCTCCATTGTCATTAGCTCATGTGGATTGTTAGAGCCCACAACAATTCTTTAAAAGACCACAACGGATTGCATTTGACCCTTAAAGGGATATTCCGGTGTAAGTTTAATCCATGTTCTAACACACCGTGACACCGAGTAAGATCCCCCCCAAGAGATAAAGTGTGCGGACTGCTAGCTTACGTAGTTTTAGCATCCTCAGAAATGACTGCATGACAATACACTGCAGTAAATGGGTCCAAGCATAAACCGCCATCAAAAAGCCACAAATAATGCTCAGAATGGCACTAAACTTAAGCAACATTGGAAACAGGGTCCCAGCACATATTTCGGGGTATCAAAACATCTGATATCTTTGCTGGAATTGTCAGAAAAGACAAACTCACCACCCCAGAAGCCTCCTTGTTGTGGGGAAGCCCTGTGAGTCGATTACCGAGTGCAGTAGAGTCCACAACGAGCCTGCAGCTGGAGAGGTGAATTTGGTGCTGTTCCGAGCATTATTTGTGGCTTTTTGATGGTGGTTTATGCTTGGACCCATTTACTGCAGTGTATTGTTGTTGTGCGGTCGTTTCTGAAGATGCTAAAACTATGCAAGATAGCAGTCTCCGCAAACTTTATTTCTGGGGCGGGGTCCTATTCAGTGTCACGGTGTGTTAGAACATGGATTAAATTTACACCGGGATATCCCGTTGCATCTCTAAATCTTTTAGAGTTTTACAATGAGAATATAATTTGTCACATATTCATCAATTATACGGGTATTGAAAAGTGGAACTTGAAGGCCTTTTGCAAATAATAAAATCAGATTTTCACTACATTGTCATTCTAATCACACTGTCAGTATGGGAAAGAGCTGCGTTTGTTAACACCTGTAACTCAAAGTCACCTCATCACAGGCCACTCCCAGTGATTATGTGAAGCAGCAGAGTATTTCTATTAGGCTGATGTCCAATAGCTGTCAGTACCAACAATGCAGGTAGATTTGACTTGATTTCAATTTATTCTCTCTGAGAGCGAGACAAACTGGCCAAAAATCACAGCCTTGAAATCAGCAGTGTTTTTTCAGCTGTCACAAACAAGTCAATGACCAACTATAGAGGCAATGTTCTAATTTATGCTCAATCGAAAGCAGTAACTATTGTTATTTCTGAACATTTTTCAGAGGCGTATTTATCAGGATCATTATCTTGTGAAACAGCAGAGTGGCCACAGTCAGCTGTAGTTTAAATCTATGCTGGTTATGATCTGTGCAGTAGTTTGTTACAGTGAAGCTGCACTGCTATGAATGTTACAAACGGCAAGATACACACAACTTTACAGTGTTTGTGTGTGGTGAAACATCTTCAAGGAACTGAAAAATTTCCAGTTGCTGTCACAGGGTTTAAAGGGTAAAGCCAAGGAGATAGGAGGTGGACCCAAATGCAGTTACTCATAGGACAAAGCAAGCTTTAATAAACAAAGATGAATGCAACAAAAACAAAGGAGCATGAACCGGAAATTAATCCAGGATCAAAAACCAAAGCAACAACACAACAGCAAGACAAAGTAGCAAAGAAAAAGGCAAAGTACAAATAAAAAAAAAATCAAAGTTCAACTCAAACATGGAAAAAAACAGAACTCACAATCCAAAAACACATACCATGGGGAGACTGGAGACAGAAGGGGCTTTGGATGGACATCACACTGACAGAAGCAGACACAGATAGAATGGACAGACAAGGAGTGAATGGGGAACAAAGGCTTAAGTACAAGTTACTGATGAGGGGACGAGGAGCAGGTGAGAAGAGAGTGGAGGGAAGGAGACAGGTGAGATGATGAGGGGAAGGCACAGAGGAGAAAGCATCAAGGCAGCAATGCTGACAGACAGGAGGAGACAACCATGCAATGAGGAAGGGGAGAAGACAGAGAGAAGATCATAAACTTAAAGGACACAAAAGGAAATGGAAATCAAAACACAAGACACAACAATACACAACACAAAGAACATGAACCTGGAGCCATGACAGTTGCCTGCGATACAGTACTGTATGACCTGGATGACTGAGATCCTTCATCAACATATTTAAATCTATTGTAATATTAAGTTATTGTCATGACTGCCAAAGACCATCTTTCTTGCTCAGTTAAGATTAAATCAGAAAAAAAAATTCTCTTGTCTAAGTCCAACCCCTTATCTATGTCCCAGACTAATCAATGGATGATGACAAAGGAGAGATAGATGAATATTGCTATTCACATCTGTCAAGTTGTGGGCTGTGAAACCAAATCAGTCAGCTCAAAGACACTGAAACCCTTGATAGACCTCTGGTGATGAAATAAATGTGGATGTATTTAGGGCTGAATTACATTTCTGTTTTGTTGCTGTATGCTTCTTATTAGAGCTATGTAATATTAACTCATCCATCTTTGCTCACTACAGCTTAGCCTTTCTTACCCTCAGGTGTGCATAAACTAGAAGTTATACTACTTACTTCTGTTAAAATAAAAAAAGAAATCCTTACTTATCTTATCAGTATCAGCCATGAGAAACAATTATAGATTATTGATATTGGTAGAAAAAAAAAGTCATATCACACAGTACTTCATGTATCAAATCTGATGATACTGTGTCTGGGACAGTGAGTGAGACTTCAGAGTGGTGACAATAGACTGTCTTGACAATTGACAGGGAGAGGCATTTTTTAAAAAATGATTTAACAATATATTTAAATAGTCCTTGTTATTGGCTAGGTGATTTTATAGCTCCTTACTGAAAATTTCAAGATTTTAAGCTTGAAGTGCTTGGAGCACCTGCACAAAAAAAAGGTGGAGCACTATGAAAGAAGACATCATTGGAAAAAATTGAAAAAAGATGTTGGCACTAAAAACACATGTGGACATGGGCCCTGATGTATTGACAGTTCTTTTGTGGGCTTGACTGTGTGAACTTTTGTACCAGAGTGTAAGTGATGTGATACTACTTAGGGTTTTGGGTGTTCAACATAAGAACTGTCAATCATCTATTGTGCACATAAGAATGTCAATTTCTGAGATCCATTATCAGTCTTCTGTGACTAAATGCAGAACAGTAAATCCCCCAACAGAGCAGCTACGTTCTGAAGTATAGTGTATGTCTGAACACACATTTATGATGCATCCAGCACCTGCTTCAGCCTGCTTATCTTCTATAATCCTTTTAATGCGACAGTGATATAGATTTCAATTCCTTGAAACTCAATTAAAGTTTACCAATTATATTATCACTGATAACTTTATTGACTGAAGTCTGACTGAAGACCTTGACTGAAGTGTTGGAGGACACATGGGATGTTGTTACCTTCTGCTTGCTTTGTTGCATTTTAAGTAGCTGGGTTTCCACATAGAGTAGATCAGTTTAAGGCTCAAATAGCTGTGTGTCACATACTATCACATCCTGAATGATCTTTCAATTTAATCAAAGTGTGAGTCCCCTCTGGCCAGTCAGTGCCAAAGCAGACCATAATGAATGGAAGAATGAATCCACTACTTGTGCTAATGCAGCATGCACTCTGAATGCATGATATAATTGTCTTTTTGTTTTTTGTTTTTCTTTTCTCCCTCTCTCTCTAGGTAAGTGAAACAAATTGCCCAGGCTGATTGAAAATGGACTGCCCTGGGGTAGCACATTCAACAACACAACAAGCTCTGGTACAGTACCTGACGTGACTTTGCTTCTCTCTATTAATACACACACTGACTGAAAGTCACTTGGCTGAATGTTACACACTGTTCTTGTTTTGCCCACATCTTTAATACAATAGTGGGGTGATTATGGAATTATTCCAGCATTTTTGGCAGAGTTTTGGTGGTTTTATATGGTTCTATGGAGTTCTTAACCAGGAGCTTCATGGCTTTCCATGTGTTTTATAACATTTTGTCCTGGTTACATTGTTGAACTACTAGATTCCATGTGACATCCATTTCTGTTGGAAAATACATGCAATTCATGATGAGCATATATCAAAGATGCAATAGTTTACTTGTGAAAAAATGAGCTACAGTTGATTTGGAAAAATGCCCCTAAATACTATTCAATGGCAGTACTAGTGCTTATTAGTTAGTACTCTGGAAATAAATGAGACACCTTCAATTTTTCCACATGTTGTTCTGTTGCAGCCTTATGCTAAAATAGTTTGAAAATAAGCACATTTTTGAATTATTTTGCAAATTTATTAAAAAGTAAAAACTGAAATATTACATTGACAAAAGTATTCAGACCCTTAGCTATGACATTTGGAATTTAGCTCAGGTGTCTCCCATTTCTCTTGATCATCTTTGAGATCTTTGAGACATGTCCGCAGAAAAAATCATTCATTTGAGGGCAACAATGTAAACATTTTGGCTAGTGAAGAGAGATGGTTAGGAGGAGGAGTGAAATAATCAATGTTTATCAAATTGGAACAGCCGTCTTTGAACAGAGGAGGTGGACTACGACATTACTTACCACCCACCTGCAATGCAGGAAATTTATGAAAAACTGGCATAGTAGTCGGAATAAAAGACGTATCTTAGATTTTCTGGATCATGCAGATGCAACTAACTCCAAGGCATTTATATTGTTTGTGGACTTTTATAAGGCTTTTGACACAATCAAGCACACATTTCTTTTACAGTCACCAACCATATTTTTCAACCCTTGGAAAGTTGGTTTATCTGATGAGGTTGCAGCTGAAGGAGGAGATGTTATATCTGATGAGGATAAAGAGGAAGGTGTTACGGCAGTCATCCAGGTGGCCTTTGTTGGAGCGGGGTCCTACATCTCTCTCTCTTTTTCTCTGTGTCTTTCTCTCTCCCCCTCTGTTTCATCCACACGTTGGATATTTGTGCAGGCAGTTTTCAAGTTTCTCATACCTGACTTTTGGGGGTCCGGACATAAAGGTACAGCAGGCCTCTGGTACACCATGCATGCTGTTGTTGCCAGCACACATAGTGTGCCATGGTGTATGCTCTTGGAAGTTTTTCTTTTGGCATTTCTATGTTTTGAATAAGTTGACAGTTTGTATAACATTCATCTTAATTCTTGACGAAAAAATAAGAACTTTATATTGATGAGCAGAGCAGCAATGAACCTGGGCCATGCTGTAACAGCTGAGCCAGTACCTTTTGCAGCTTGAGTTGGCTTAATTGTTTAAACAAATTTTTTTGTTATGATCAATATATCTTCCTGCAATGATCTTGGACCTCTTCATTAATAGCAGGTCCTCTCTGTTTGCAGTCTTCTTACTGCGTCACTTTAATTGGCAACCACTCATGGCGTGTGTCCTCGCCGCATCAACACAGTCTCTCAGTCGCCACTGACACTGCTGGCTCCGAGTTGTGTTTGACTCCTTCTGACTGGGTGTCACACAGCCCAGTTAAGTTCAAATTGAATATGAGCAACCAATTAGTGCAATTAATTATGGATTGAATTGTGTCTTAGGAGGGCACTGGCTAGACAAATCTCCCCAGTCCTCAGACATTAATAACTTAGCACCAACACATGCAC
Source organism: Acanthopagrus latus (assembly GCF_904848185.1). Classification (NCBI taxonomy): domain Eukaryota; kingdom Metazoa; phylum Chordata; class Actinopteri; order Spariformes; family Sparidae; genus Acanthopagrus; species Acanthopagrus latus. Next base: position 17,279,834 of record NC_051051.1, on the reverse strand, counting down.
ACAGTGACTCTCACAGTGGTCTTTTTTTTTTTTTTAATCACAGATGGATGTGCCATTTTTAGATTAGTCTTGTCTAGGATCATTGGTTTTATGCCATGCTAAGTCATTTAATTCTAGAGTTTCTACATCAGGGGTACTCAAATACAAATATTATATATACAAATATTATATATATATATATATATATATATATATATATATATATATATATATATATATATATATATATATATATATATATATATATATATCATACATAATATTTGTATAATATAAAAAATAGTCGGATTAATGTGTCTACCTGATAAAAACATGTGCACTCTGCCCTCGATTGTCTTGCACTCCACAGTGTTTGACCTCCTCCGTCAAAGAGGGTGCATTGGTTCTGCTTCTGGACATATAATAAGGGCACTTTGTTTTTGCTCAAGCGTCAGCATCAGAATACGATTGAGTCAGATGCCTCTGCTGCACAGCACAAAGGAAGCATTGTAACCCCTGCCCTATTGTTCTTACCAGAGTGATGAATATTGTGTCTGGGGTCTCGTGCTAAAAGCCTTACTTGCTGATGTGGGTTTGAATGAGAAGACATTATAAGAAAAAACAGTGCAAAAAAACAAAAACAAAAATAACATCTGAGTACAATCTTTCCATTTGATACTGTATGCTCCATTGGCATTGCCATTATGCTAATGCACAAGACCATGCTGTTGAAATTATTTGTTAGTGTAATGGGAAGAAGCTAATTGAGTGAATTCTTGCCAAATTACCAGACATGGTTAATAGTCTGCCATAAACCTCAGTCAGATGTGAATATACATGTAAAGGTACACTTTACAAAAACACACGCAGTGGCACAAATACAAGCAGTGGTGACTACAAGAAGGGTGACTGCACTTCACCTATGACAGACACTCAATTTAGAGCAGCGGTGCTACACAGGTGCTCACTGCTCTGAGACAGACAAGATCTTGGAGTGGAATTGACTACCAGATGATAAAAACAAAATTTAAAAAAGACATGAATACTGAGCAGCTCTCTTAGATGTTATACAGCACAACAGTTAAACACCTAGTGTTGCAGTTGAGTCACTCACATACAGAAAGTTGTTGAGCCTTAAGGAATACTAGCCAAGCTAATGGCATTTGCAAGGCTGGCACATCAACAATTGATGCAGATGATTTTTGCTCTGAGAATGTAAGCAGTGTGTCAAGCAAATGCTTCAGACTTTACTGAAATAACTTCCTCATTTACACAGGAGCCTTTATACTTGTTGCAAAAGACCATGGTTGATTAATCAGTCACAATTGTTCTACCCTAATCTCGATGTGTATGCGATTGGGTATGTGTGAGTGCTGAGAGAGTATACCCTGGAAAATGTCACATTAGCATACTTCTATCCCCGTGCTGTCACTCATTGAAAATAGAAGACATACTTGTAGAATCCCAGCCCTATATGGAATCCACAAATATGTCACTAATGTCATCAGGAGTCAGCCATGTGTTTCACCACAGCGGCTGACATAACAACCCAGTGTAACTCACCGCAGGCAGAACAGAGGAATGGATACATTAGTGTTAATGGAATACAAAAGCTACGGTTCAGCCAAGTAAAACACAATGGGGCGTAAGTTCACATTTTCTGCTAATGTCACACAAAAAGTAAGGCATGAGAGTTGTGAATGCAGCACTGTCAAAGTCTGAAGGCTGAAGGTATGCTGCCATCAGGTCTGAAACAAGCACGTCAAAGCAACACATTTTTTCTCAGAGATATCTGAACCAGTTGACAGCACCCAGACAGAACTGAAGGACTGGATTCCAGTGTGATGCTAGTGTAGCTTTCCCCCCATACATGATATGGTTAAGACACAGAAAATGTTCATATTGATATGAAATAATGATTGCAGCATCAAATTGTAGAAGTCCATATTCTGGTATTACTGTTCTGATCTTATCTATACATGTCAGCTTATAGTTCACCATGATACTGACTGAATACATGGTCTCAGGAGTTGTTATCTATGTTGTATGGAATTAAATGGAAAACCATTTTTTTTTTTTTTTTTTTTTTAAAGGAAAAGTTGGCCCCCAGATTTTTAAGTTAAGCCATTATCTACTCAATCCCATATACACGTGGTGAAGTTGTGTTTTACATAAACCATTCCTGGACCTTCACAGTGCCACAGTATTGCAGCATTGTCAACTGAAGTCGATTAGGTTTTGGGAATCCCAAAAAATAAAATATCTCCAAAGAGCTCATCCAGAAAAATCCAAGTCTTCTCAAGCCTGAAGATCCCAAATTGATTCAAAAAGGTGCTATTTACACCTTTTTTAAGCTTAAAACTCCACTGTAGCTGCTATTCTAAATGCACGCACCCTGTCGTAAGTGGATGCACAAACTTAAACATGTATCAAGGGGGTTCGAGGGGGTTAAATCTAATTCCATGCCCTCCGTATTAAAAGTGATGATGTAAAATAAGATATAACTTTTTGCTGCAATGGAATTCCTGTATTCGGTATTCAGCTCTATCCCTCCCAGCAGGAAGAGATAAATTGATATTTAAACACTGTGTAAACTCTCCTGAACAGCAACTTATAGATGCTTCATTCAGAGATCTTTCTATTCTTTCTTTGGTGTAAAACATCACAGACCAGGCCAGGCTGGTAAACATGAGTTCAGTGTGTGCTGTTTACAGACTAAACTTCAAACAGCTGGTAAGCAATTACTGTGAACGTGAAGCTGTCAGTTACACTTCACAAAGCTGAATCAGAATGATAATATCGTGCTCTTGAGAAAAGTTTAAAATCAGAATGAAAACTGACATGACTCCTTTCTAGAAATGTAACATATAACAGGCTGTGTTAAAACAAAATATTTATGGTCATGTCCTCTAGAGAATGAATTCCTTTAACTTGGTATTCCTGATCCCTTGACTTTTCCTCATGCCACCAGCATGTTGAAATGTTTGGTTGTGAGTGAAATATCTCTACAGCTGTCAGTGAGGTGCCATTACATCGGTACAGATATTCAAGGAAATTCAAGGAAGCGTTGTGATACCTTTGGTGGTCCTCTGACTGTTCATCTATTGCCACCAGGAGGTCAACGTTTTCACTTGCCCATTAAGTTATCATAATGTCCTCCAAATGGATTGCCCTAAAAAATTCCACAAACATCAAAGGCAAACTCCATTTAAACAGATAGGACAGGCAGGATCCATGCAGCAACAGCAGCAGCACAACTATGTGAATGCAAACATGCAAGTGAGCAGCAGCAGCTCAGCAAAGCAGCTACCACATGGTACACAGGCATTCAGTGTGCCATATTTGACCTAGCAAATTTGGTCACATTTTTAGGAGGCCTATAATAAACTCATATTGATACAAACTTCATTGATTGTTTTTTTTGTTTGTTTGTTTGTTTGTTTGTTTTTGTGAGAATGTAGTTTTTTCTTTTACAGAAAAATGAGAGCTATAGAGATCAATGGAACTCTAGACTGTCATGATCTATCATCTACTTTTCAAACTATTGATCATGACTGTACATATGTATATTGAAGGTCAAGTAATAATTAAAACATCTATCTCAAAGAATGATTGGCATTATTCTAAGAATGTTCGTCAAGTTTAAATGAAGATATTAAATACTTTTACATACTTTTACATAACTCATCATAAAAAAAAATCAACCACACACCTTCTGAATTGCCTCTTTAACGCATGATCAAACACACTTACTTGAAACTGACAAAATACCACTTTACCAACATAGTGTTGGTTTGTCTTTCCACTATCACCTCTGATTTGACTGAAACAGATCTTCAGTTCACTGGTCAAGGGAATTCTGTGCCTTTGCTGATGTTATCATAGAACTCGAGTTCCAGCAGGTGCTGTGATTCTCGGGAGCCTATGTTAGCCAACCTTGAAATGACATATTTGTTTGATACACATTGCCTGTTGTGAGTCTATTCATCTAGTTTTATGAATGCTTTCTAATGACAAACAGTTGGTTGAGCAAATCACTAAAGGATGTAGACACATTTTTATGTGATTCTGGCACTGTTTAATAGAGCTGTGCACCTTAACATGAGAATCAGAGGATGAACTCAGGCTGCCTCTTTTGAAACCAAGGCTGAGCGCTTTTATTTATGAGGATTCCTGTGTTAAATCGTCTTTTCAATCCCTGTCTGTTCAAAGCCTTTTGCCAGTGTGCAGCCGAGAGGCCACAGCACAGGCACATCAATGTAGAAAGGGGAGAAAAAAAAATGATTTGCTTGAGATGTCTATTTACATGACAATAACACACAACCATGTGTCAGGCAAAGCTAAACATATATCCATATCATGGGAATTTAGACCCATCAGGCTGCCAGCATGCATTTAATTTTATACCAGGTAACAACGAGGATAGGATGAAATTTTAAAAACATTCCATTGTTGTGGCTGATTCATTACAATAACAAGTTTAATTGACATTTCTTTAGATTTTCGCAACATGGTCACATCAATCAGGAAATTTTCTCTTTAGGCAGTAAAATAATGTTTTCCCACCACAGCTAGCTGCTGATCCATGTAACATGAATCTGTGTATTTCTCAAGATATACTAAATGGATATGAGTGCTAGCCTGTATCTTCCAATTTAAGATTAAGGATAATGTAATTTGGTAATCAGATCAAATTATGTAAAATCTTTTCTGAGGGCGAGATGGCAGTCTGAAAAATAGCATCCTCCCTCATAAAACACCCCAACGAGGAAACAACAAACTTTGAGAGCATAATAGTTCTGAGTAATAAAGTGTTTTTTTTGTTGTTGTTTTTTTTTTTTAATAAAAAGAAAAAAAATAAATAGTGTGCCAGTGCATTTGTAAAAGAAAATTCCATTAACAGACACATCAGATTGGGTTTTTCTCTTAACGACTGTCCACTAGCTAAGTAGGTTTAATTCCAAATGAAGAAGCAAGAGACAGTTCATAGAGTATACTTTACTGTGCCATGTAGACTAGGTTCTGCGTGTTAGTAAAACAGCTTACACCCCAAAGCGTACCTAGCAAACATTCAGACTTTGGATACCTTATATATCAGAGAGCAAAACACTGGAAGCACGTATTGTGTAAATACAGCACCTTCTTTTGTCTTCGTGACTGTTATCATCGGCCATAGCTGCTACTAAATTATTTTGTGATAGCCCTGTCATGAAACATTTTCAGGAATAAATTGGAATTACTTGGATTACTAAAATATTCACACTGTCAGAAAACATGTTATGTATTTGACACAGATTGAGTGACAGATTGAAATAGCACTGCTTGTAAACTTTTGGAATTTAGTGTTTGCAATGATAATTTACCCAGTGTGAATTTTGGCCATTTATTTGTTTTTACCAATCATTTTTCCAAGTTCAAAACAATACTTTCATCATGGCCTTTGATATCTTTATGTTTATTATAGTGTATTGCACATTATGGAGCATCCTAACTCTTGAAATTAAATTCCAAATTGAAATTGCATGATCAGCAGATGTTAGCCAGGAACAAGTTGGAAATTAGACTGCTATAATTCACTTCAATTTAGTGGCCTGCAGAGGGGCATTGAGACAGAAAGTTGAAAAATGAAAATGGCACGATCATCCAAAGTTGGAAGTTTCCCGGAAATGTATTAAAGAAAATAGAAAAATATTAGACGGCCACCCCAGCCAAAGTCTATTCACCCTGCTTCCATCTGGGAAAAGATTCAGTAGTACTGACTGCCATAGCACAGACTATAGAGCAGCCATACTCCTTAGGCTGTGTCACTCTTCAGTACATACTCCACACCCCACCATGTAAAAAATATATATATAATTTTTGTGTATGTGTGTGTTTTTTTTGGTAACATTTTGGAATCCTGGAGTCGTAAAATGATAAATAAACCTTGTACCTTATAATGTCAAAGAAATTATCTTACCTTGTGTCCTCCCTTTTTTATTATCACTGTATTAACATGAAATTTGGAGGGAGTTACTCAGCTTCAGAAATGTGCCTGCATTTTAGTCATCCTGTCACAAGCTGCTCTGAGTTGCCTCTCCAACTCTTCCTCAGTGATATATTAAGCTAATCTCATGCATCGCCACAGACAGTGTTTTGTAGCCCACAGGACCAGATTCATTTTGACCAGATACAACAACAGAATTTGGTGCACAGCAGTTTTACCATTTATATGCAAGAGAAAATATAAGATGCCAGAATGAGTAAGAATGGTCCTTAGACTTAGAGTGTGGAGTTATGTTTATTTTGTTACCTTTTCCGCTCCCTAAAACAGTAACTGCCACAGACCAGCGAAATGAATGACTCCGAACAATTGGTTACAGTCATGGATCAATTGGAGGAGAAGTGAAAAGCAAGTCACAGCTAACACAGGTTTACTGCAAAAGTACTGACAATGTCTGAGGTGATCACAGTTTAACTAAAACACGCCTCCAGTGTCGATGAGTTCCCGTCCTGCATCTCAAATGCATTAAAATCCAAAAGGATAAAGTAAATTCACTATCCATGCATCCAGGGGAGCCACCATATTTAATCTGATACTTGTGAACGACAAATCCATGTTGGACTAATAACGAAAGGAAACTTGATGTGAAGAAAGAAAAGAATCTGCTGGTCACTGTTTCCTACATCTCTGTGCTGTGTGCATAACTCGATCATTGTCACATGATACTTTCTGCTGCAACAAGACCAGTCCTTAACACACATATTTCAAGTCGAAGATCAAAACTACAAACTGGGGTTTGGTGAATTTACTCTCGGACCTATTATCAGCTCTGATCCATTCTGTAACTTTTTTATTGTGTTGATGATTATTGTCCAGTAAAGCAACGCTGAAAATGTGTATCATGATGATGTGATAGCTATACTCTAATCAGGTTTTCTTGTCAGTAGAACTGGATTTGGCTGCTCAATATGTCAGGTTGGGGAAAAAGGGAAAACTATGGAAGGGAAAAGGTGGACCCAAACGCAGTAGACACGTGAGGCAGAGATGGGGATGAACAAAAGGCGAGCTTTAATAAAGGAAAAGCTGAATGCAAAAACACCAAGGCAGACAAAACGGGAACAAGAAACAAAGTAACAACCAAAAAGGCAAGACAACAAAGTGCAAAAGAAAAAGGCAAAGTAGCAAAGCAAAACCAGCAATACAAAGTAACAAATCAGAAATCAAAGTTCAAATCAAACAACAGGAACCAGAAATCAAAATCCAAAACATACCAAACTGGGATGGAGCATGGGCATGGGGCATGGAGCATGGAGCATGGAGCATGGGGCATGGGGCATGGAGCATGGAGCATGGAGCATGGAGCATGGGGCATGGGGCATGGAGCATGGAGCATGGAGCATGGAGCATGGAGCATGGAGCATGGAGCATGGAGCATGGAGCATGGAGCATGGAGCATGGCGCATGGCAGGAGACAGCAAACAGAAAGCACAAGACAGAATACAATGACTGGGCAAGGAGTGAGTGGAACACAGAGACTAAATACACAGACACTAATGACATGACAAGGAACAGGTGAGGAGAGAGGAGGAAGGAAACCAGGTGAGATAACGAGGGGGAGGAGCACAGAGGAACAGACCAGGAGGGAACAAGACAACAGACAGAGGGAGCCAGAGGGGAGAACACAGGAGAACTTAAAGGACACATGAGGGCATGGAAAAATCAGAACATGAGACACGAGACAAGGAAAAACCAAAACACAGAACACAACAAGACATAGAAAAAAGGACATGAATCAAAACCAAAAACCAGATACAAGAACAAACAGAAACAAGAGTCATGACACAATAAGAAAATACTGTTCTTCATCTTTTTCATAATAGCGCATAACTAAACTTTTTTTTTTACCAGCCTTTGCAGTTTTAGAATCAGAATCAGAATCATAATACTGTTTTAACACCTTTCTTCATCATTTACAAACATCATATATAATACCGCTTACCCTAACCCTGTGCATCCTGCTCATGGTTCAGTTATATAATCCCAGTGCGCCATGAAGCATCTCTTCTGCCGAGCTGCAGACAGTGTGTCAGAGAAGTGCTGGTTGTAGACATTTTGATGCTCTCGGTGAAAATAAGATTTGGTGCCCCTAAATTTCAGCTTTTCTTTAAGGTCAACCAGCATCACATACTGTGAGCTTCTTTGAACTTGTGTGGCAGCTAATATAAATGCATATTCATGGTTCCCTTTATATATAACTCATCATGGAGATGTTATCCCAATTTATTTTGTGAGCTAGGTTTTATAGTTCCATGACTGCCAAAATCCATCGCCAACTGACTGCCTTCACTGCTATTCTTTTCTTCTACCCCAACACTAAACCCACCTAGGGGGTCATGCCCTGAGAGCTGCCACTGTCATCTCAACACACTCGCTACAAGGAGCCATGATACTCTTGTAACACAATCATACACTGATCAGCCACAACAACCTGCATGGAACAAAGATTTGACAAGTCACACTGGTATAGACAGTAATTTCAGTGTTATATGAACACTGCTGTCATGTGAGCCTGACACTCATGTGATTGGCTAGAGAAGGTGAGAGTCTGTACATTGTACTTTGGGAAAATTCTGCTCCTACTGTCTTTAATCCTTGTCTGCACCAAAGGACCTCCTGTGATTTGTGATTTAATTCCTGCACTGAATGGATCTATAAAAGCTCACATTTATAAATTTCACTGCTGACATAATCTCAATCTAAAACAGGCCTTCAAATCAAATAATTCTGGAAAAACTAAGAAAACAAATTCCAGACATGTTGATTCATATTATAACCCACCAGACAGCTGGGGCCATTGCCTTGGTGTTTGCATGTTTTTCCTTTGCTTTTGTGTTTTTTTTTCTCCGGGTGCTCCAGTTTCCTCGCACAGTCCAAATACTCTTGGGTTAAGGTGATTTGTCATTTTAAACTGCATGTAGGTGTGAATGTGAGTATGAATGGTTTTCTATCTCAATGTGTCAGCCCTGTGAATGATTGATGAAGGTCTAAGGTGTACTGCATATGCTAACTGGGATTGTCTCAGCCCCATGTGTACTACCAAAGGGTATGCTGGTAACACTTATGGATACATAGATGGGTGTATGTTTAAAGTTAAATGATTAAAAAGTCTCTATGCTTTTCCTCTTTAATCATTTGGTGAAAGTTGTACCAATAATGTTTTTGAAGGTGTTAGTAATACCTGAATTATAAATCAACTGTCATGCACTTATGTCAACATAAATGCATGTCAGTTGATTAATAAGCACAGAAAGGGTGTGAGTGATGTAATGCCATGTTGATTGCCAGTCCACCATCAAGCCAAACACTCGATCATCACAATATTTATGGAAAGCTCATTGATCTCCAACTTACATGCATGTGTGGTATTTTGTGTGGTGGGGGCTGCTTGTTTGCCTTTGGCCCATGTGAAGCCCTTTTGCTTGAATAACAAAGCATACTGTACTGTAGACACAAATACAACATAAGTGATATCAAAAAGCTTTTCTGAGAATCTCTAAACTCTCGGGTAATAGATTATAGATTACAAGTTGCAGTTTATTTTTTTTTTAAATCTGTGTTTTTATTTGGGTTATTAGTTATTAGTTGTTGATGCAAACACCTCTATTGTCAGGTCTTTCCAGAATGATTAAGTGATGACAGGTGGACCACATTTTATAAGCATTAGGAGGGAGCGCCAGCCAATTTGACAAATCAACACAGACAGGTCTAAGTTATTTTATGGTTGCTGGAAAGTATTCATTTATATGCAAAGTGCACGGTAATCATATACATTTGAATAGAGAGTAAATGATGAGTGAATAAATAGCACTTTTAGCAAGATTATTTTCTCAAGTCTATTTTATTTAAAGTATAATTCACTCATAGTATTAATATTAACATTATCTTTAATGGACTTAGTATTCTATATTTATCATCTAATTGTTATTGTTATCTTTTACCATAATTATACCGTACATTCTACATCTATAACTTTCACAAATTTTTTTCAAGAGGGAATGAATTTGCCCCGCGACCCTGCAGAGGATTAAGCGGCGTACATATAATGTGTACAGATGATGGATGGATAGATGGAATGAATTTGGTGATACATACAATAGGCATCTTTTACCAGCTGTGGGTGTTTTTCAAAATTATGAAACGCCATTGACAGAGAGATAAAGTACATCTTGACTCATCTCAAATGCAAAATAATATTTAATTGTTCTTAGTCATATGTTAGTTATGTTTGTATCATAAATCAAAATCTGATGAATACCAACCTTATAGTAAGGTCCCTAAATCTAGATAATCTTATAACTGATGGTCTTTTTTGCCTCCACTTCATACCTCACTGGAGTTCTCAAGCTCATTACATGTAATAATATGTTTCTCACTCCCAAATATAATGGCAGGCATAAGGAAAGTACTTGGCAGCACAGGATGACATTAAACATAATGAGAAATCTCTGCAGCATCGATATGTAACATATCACGTATTCTGTGGATTTAGCCAAAAGGTTACAGAGACCTGCTCAAAAAGGCTCACTATGGTACAAATTAATCACTGTGAAGGAGGTGAAAGAGAAGTAAAAAAAAAGCATCAGAATAGCATCAGAATACTAACTGTTGGATGTTGTGACTGTGTCCGATAGCTCTTCCTGCCAAGTTCTACTCACTAAACTAATTCACTCTTATTCATGATTCTCACTTTTGAATACTGGCATTCTTGTAAGGTCCTTCCAATAAGCATTATTTCATACGTTAAGTCTTTAGCAGAAATGGATAACATTAGTTTTAGAAGCAGCTCATTACATTACAAGATTACTGCCATTAAAAAGTAACATATAACATTACTGCATTATCTACTGAGAAAAGTAACGCATTAGCATGCCTTATAGAGTTACCAAAAATGTAAAACTGATTTGCCACTTGTTGCAATATTCTGACAGTGTATCCAACTATACATGTACCTTCTGAAAATATTGTCTAGTCGATTGGACAGACATAATTCATCATAATCTGGGTAGTTTCCCTCTCACTGACAACTACTAGGCGTGTCCTCCTGGTAAGCATCAATGTGTAATGCAGGGTTTGGAGGGTGTGGAACATGTCTATTAACGCTGTCTCCCTCAAGTTTCCCTTCTTATGGAAATTGTTTGCCTCAGCCTGATTCACCTAAACAGGAATGCAGTTTGCACTTGGGAGATTACTGTGGTTGCCATGAAATACTATTCTATGGTGTCGCTCAAGACCTGTTGAAATCCTTCCAGCTTTCTGACGCAGAACAAGCCGGCCGGCTCTTCTCTGTCCAGGTCCTTGGCAAACAACAAGCCATTTGAGCTCATGGACATGATGCATGGACATGATCATGGGAGAGCCAGACTGCCTCTTCTTCCAACTGTTTTTGTGACAGCTACCCTCTCAGGTACGAGCGCCGCTGGCCAACACCACCATTACGGACTGCCAGGCTCTGGCCGAAGAGTCTGATAAATTCTTCATAGCGGGGCAACAGTAAAAATAGCATGGCTTCCCCAAAGCGGAGACCCACTGGACTGTGCTTTTACCTTGCAAAGTTCGGTCCCAAAGCCAAAGCCCAGCAGGAAACGCCGGGGCCAACATTCAGCAGCAGCCATGAAAGCCAGCCATACAGGCAGGACGCTGTTCATCCAATACACTATCTCCGGTTGGCGGCACATATCCCATCTCAGGACTCTTTTCAAACAGCTCAGCCAGCATGGACTGATCAACAATCCAGCCAAGTGCCAATTGTTTACCATCAAAAACACATTCATATAGTCTGACTAACATCCCAATTATTCAATTGTTAAGCTTTCTTAAGCTTTTTTGATATATTTTCAAGATTAATACATACTTTATGAGGCATTTATTTGGCGTGAACAAGGAACTTATTAACAGTTAATTGAAAAGTTAAATTGAATGTGTTTATCATCTTAGTAATGTTTAATTGCCCCTTGCAGGCCTTTACTACTTATTAAATGACAGCTATTACTAGGACCACAATATAAACCCTTATACCTGCTTGGTTGAAGATGTCCGACATAATCCATTGTTTGAAAAAATAATTCAGATAATTTGCAGAAGAACAAGGTGCAATGCCACTCAATTAAAATACTGCATTGCATGGCATAGCATAGCAATGCTATAAGGTATTGATAAACACTGTATCTCCCTCCATTCCCGAACCTGTGGCTCAGACACAGAATCTACTTGTATATATAGCCTAGACATCACACATGGTCCTGACTGCCTTACTTCTATTTATGTTCTCATTAAAATAAAATCTTGTCAAACTTCCTTTTCGGCCTTTTGGTCAGTGCATGATGGTCTAATTCTGATAGTGATTAATTAATGAATTTCCTTTGTTTAACAGACAATTAAATGGAAATTCAGATCACTCCTCCAAAAATCTAGGCAGTGGAAGGCATTGATAAATCACGAGCAATCCATTCACTTAATTTTAATGAAATGTCCAATCATTATGGCAGGAAAGCACACGCATACAACTGTGGTGTTACTAATGACAATTATTGGAGGTTTGCATTGACCCAGTCCAAGTCTGATGGAACACCAAACAAATCTTTAACAATCTTGCATTCTTCTGGGGGAGAATGGCTCTAAAATGCGAGATTAATTTTGATGTGCCTCTTCACAGCAATAATCACAGAGTGGAAACCTGGTTAAATTGCAAGGGGAGAGATAAACTTCACTTGGTCAACACATATCAGTGACAGTTAATTAATTTGGGAGATGGTGTGAACAGCATATTAAAACATATTTAATGGCAGCCAATGCAGATTTTTCATTCAGCCTGATAGTTGCAAATAAAGCCGTAAAGGCTCATCTCCAACTGGTGTTTCGTGTGTACTATGATTCATAATCCTTATCTAGAATCCAGAGTCTTTAAAATTGATCCAAATTCTGAGTTTTCTCAGTATGCAGAGTAAACACTGCTTTCAGAAGTTAATCTATAGAGTTTAATGGCATTGCAGTGTGTTTAAGAAAATAGCAGCGGCAGCTGATCTGCTGTTAGGTTCAAAAGAGAACACTTTCCCATGAACCACGGTTGATGGTCGGCACAGGTGTTTGTATCACAGGTAGATCTGGTGCCTCACGCTTTGCCACAGCTGACTGACCTCACGCTGAGTTCAGTTTACGTCTGGATGTCAACATACTCTGCAAACTGTTTTGACGAGCAGGCTGTATGACAGTATATACAGTTTTCACATGTACTTTACCTCAGCTTAATAATGATGTATGCGGCTGGGAACGGTGGCTTTCATTCAGTAACCATTTTCAGGATGTGGCCTGGTCTTATCAGAGTGTAGCTTGGAGTGCTTCCCATGTGGTGGAGTGAAACTGTGGATAAGATGACTTGCTGAGTTGATGATACAATTACACCAGGCCCCTCAGGAAGCTGCTCTGATGAAGCATTGATATAACTTTGTTTGGAGTAACTGTAGCAGAGTTTATAATGAAGTCCGGGAATACGAGATTAACACATGCCATATGATTATTTCAGCATATTGTTTTGTCAGTTGCAGCTCAATTATTATTTTGTAATGCTTAACGTAAGCTTTAAGCTTGGCTTTCACAGGGGAAAAGAAAGGGAAGTGAGAGAAAAAGGGGAAAAAATGAATCCTTAAGAAGACAGAGTGAAAGAAAATGAGATATTTAGTATTTCTAGCCTCTTAGAAGTATTCTAGGGGGAGATAATCGAATTATGTCAGTGATCAATAATAAACAGAGTGCTTAGTCGGGCTCAGATTCATAAATTGCACTTCTTGGAGTCTCATTATTCAGAACAACCATGGCAACATGTGAGTAATTACCGTCTTCTAATTAGACTTGCGGTGTTGGAAAGCTTTAGATGATTTCATCTCCAGGAATATTTATCACATTTCCATACTGGTATTCAGATAATTCTCTCTCCCCATCTGCTGCCTACAGCTGGCACACACATAAAAAGCACACACACCAAAAATTGGTTGAACGGAAAATAGATATGACACCAGCAAGAGGCAAACCAGTTTTGTTTTTTGTGTGTTTATTTGTTTTCCTCTGGTATTAATGGGCTCAAAAGAGGCTAAAGATCGACATCAGAGTTTATGAGATATATTCACATCTTCACTAAATCAATAGACTAACCAAAGGTGTGGGGCTGAAGGATGACTCACAAATGGATCCAAAGATATGTGCCATTCAAATGAGGTAAGCCCCTTTAGGGCTCCTAAATGTGCCACTTTAAACTGAAACACAGTTGAGCAGAAGGCATTGAATTCTCAGCAGGTGTGTCCTTCACTTAGCTTTTTGTTGACATTGCTGTGTTATTGGAGGAGATGGAGTGATTGCAGAGTGCTGCACACTGCCATTTTATGATCTCCAGCAAATGTTTTTTTTTTTTTTTTTACCATCTTGTGTGGTCTGCAAGAAAAGCCTTAAGCACAGTGTGGTCTAAAACAGTTTCTGAACACATTTTGGCTGTTTAGCAACATATTGCAAAAACCTTTTTTTTTTTTTGTTTTTGTTTTTGTTTTTAAATGTGACTGTCACTGACCATATCAGGGGCTATTTTCTATTTTCTTATGTCTAAATTTATATGATTCTCAAATCATATCAGCTAATGAGAAGAGATCAGTGTTGGCACACGCTTGTCTTAAACACAAACAATGTCATAAATATGCAGATGAGATTAAGAGCTGGTGATATATTTAAAGGTTACCACCCATGTATTGACAAGCTGTGTGCTTAAACCCTCCACAGATCACTATATGAATCCAACACATATTCACAATCAAATTCACACATGAACCTGTGACTAATGACACCAACTGTAGTTTCTCGACTAAGTGATCTCCAAAGAATCTTCTTTTCTGATATTGAGTTTTGGTATACAATAAGATACAAGGCTGGCAATGTGTACACATTACTATTAATTAAAGGTGTTGACATTTCTTCCTACACAGTAAATAGATGCAAGCTATATTTTGGTCCATAGAAAATGGCTCTCAGCGGTAATGCTTGGCTGTTGAATGATTATGGGCAGGGAGTATGGCAGGTAGTCTTTTTGAAGTGAAAACAAACTGCTTCTCTGGTATGAAATGCTTGTGTGTCAATTTGACAAGTGTTGTAAAGCCTTTTGAGCAGTCAGTAGGCTGGAAAAGCACTAAAGAAATACAAGTCCATTCCATTTACCATAAACATGGTCCCTGTTTCAGCTGCAGATTGCAACAAACTGATTACCCACTGCCTCACATTCTTTATTTACTGTAGCTGCTAAATCGCAAAAGACAAGGTCATGCCATTCAATGTTGCCACAGTTACCTTGAAAAAGTAATTTGATTACTCCTTTAAATAGTAACTTAGTTACTTTAATGATTAGTTACTTTATTCGTTACATTCAGCAGGTGCCTAACCCCCCCCCCCCAACTCAACATAAACATTCACCATGGCCTTCAGATTTCTCTCCATCTCTGCATACTCCTTTTCCAAGTGGGAAGAAAAACATGTTCTGTGAGGCAGCACAGCATTGATAGCAGGGATCTAGTTTATTTTGGCAAGAAACAAGGGTGAATCAACCCTGTTTAAGTGCAGCATTTCTTTTACAACATACCGTGCGACCAACTAATTCTTGTCGCCAGCATAGAGTGTACAACGAACCTTAATATTCTCATCTTTAGCTTACACTAACTCAAAATAACGACTGTATTTCCAGCTAGAAAAGCGCATCTCTCGCCTCCCTCCTTTTTTTGTATCACTGTGTGGTGTAACACGTGAGTTGTCCTCGTGCTGAAAACATGACTTGTCGCATACGCAACATTACTTCCCGACAAGCTAGAAGAAAGCAAAAACATATATTTTTATTAAGGAAAATGATGAAAATAATAGTGACACATAATGACTTGAATAAATAACTTTAATCTGATTACTGATCTGAAAATATTAACGCGTTAGATTACTCGTCACTGAAAAAAATGGTCAAATTAGATGCCATTTGGAGAAGGCTACAGCAAATTGCCTATTAAAAAAATGGCAGCAAATGTATTTACTTTCTGTGTATGAGCTGTTCTATAATTATTATGATCTGAACAAAATGTAAATGGAGTACTATATTTGTGTATAGAATTTAAATATTCCTGCATTTCAAACTATCCTTTCACAACCCATGTGAAATAACATGTTTCAGATAGTGTTTTTCATTAAGATTGTAAGATTGAATAATTATCATTAATATACACAGTAATAAACTCAGTATAAGGAGGACATTGTCATTAACGTAATGTCTAAAAACTATTTTATTAAACTGGATATTTGCTATCTGTATTGTTAGATTACTCCAAGCTCAGTTTCCTGATTTTTCTATTTTCTTTCTGCAATTCTGATCTCCACTACCTCTAATTTTGGTAGACTGCAAATTTCCAGAACTGTCCACTGAATTCACTGTTAAAAAGAATTACATCTATCTATAGATGGTCTGCTAGATGCTCTCTAAGAGTCCTTATGGATTTAGTCATGTCATTTGAGTTTCATTTGTCTTTGATGTGATGGCTCTATTGCTCAGATCTCCTAAATTAAAGGTGAACGTTGTGTAAAATTGTATCTATTTTTATTGACAGCTCACAGAATCATCACTTCCTGAGAATGTGAAAGTAAAAGTCAATTTTGTTGCTGGGACTTGCGATTGCTGTTTTTTTTTTTTTGTTTTTGTTTTTTTGTGCTCTTTGGGTCTGAGTGTTTATCCAGAGAACACTGCAGGAGAGCTGACTCACATCATGTGCTCCTGACAAGTACATATTTGAAAAATGCACAATGGCAATCTGGCATGTGGTTTTCTTTCTGCTTGACCTCACTGTTGGCTGAGTTCCCATGTCCTTGAACCTGACAGCCACAGGACTGAATATTCTCAAAGTCATGCCACAAAGCTCTGACAAATAAACTTGGCCACAGTTTTTTCAACCCTATTATTACATCCCTGTATTCACAGACTTACGGTCACGTGTATTGGCTTGCAAGACCATATAATTGCTATTATGATAAGCCTGCATTTCAGCCTTCTCAGAAATGCTATCAATCATTGTGGGAGTGGGACCATACACATTCTCTTTTTATGTATTTCTAACTTCTAATAATACTTTTCAAATAATTTTCTCCTCATTATTTTAACACATTTTCTGTTATGCCATATATATAGAGAGAAGACAAAATCAGTGTTCCAAGGCTGTAACATGTATTGGTTTTTCTCTCAACTAACTTCAAGAGTTTGATTCACCAATGGCTGTCCAGTCCCCACCTGCATTTTTCTAAACAGTTTGCAACTGTGGTTTTATAGGTGGCTCTTTGTATCATGCCGTCTCAAATGTAAGCTAATAAGAATCATGCTGATGGGCTGGTCTTTACCTCCTGGGCCTCAATCAAAATTCTGTAAATTCTGCCATGTAAATTTGCCACTGCCACACAGTCACAACTGACACCACAGTCAGTTTACTTGACACAAACGGAATTACTGGGTTAGTCCGACTATGATTGGATCTTTAAGATGCATGTATACACCTTAGCCTGACTAAAATCGGACCAGATCGGATTTCTCATAGTCAAATTAAAGCACCCAGATTATTTGATTGATGGTCGCATTACTCCTACATGTATACGTTCCAGCGGACCGGATCAGATTTTTGTGTTCTGGGCAGGCGCGAGATTTCTTCCCAGGGCCGTGAGCCGGAAGTAGACCATTGTGCATCTAGTTTGTGTAATTATCATGTACACCATATACGAAGTGTACAAAGATGTAGCTTCGTCTCACTCTTCAGGCTATCTTTCTTGAATGCCGAGGCAGCTGGTGACGTAAAGAGGTCAGCCGGAGGTGTTTCTGTTACCACTTGTTGAAATGGGTACAGCGCCACCTAGCGTACCAGGGTGTGACATGCTCCAGCCCAATAATCCGATTTTCTCGCATGTATATTCGGATAATTGCAGTTGGCTGATTGAGTGGCATAGTCGAACTATGGCTGTAATCTGACTAAGCTGTGTAGTGGAAGCACTACACTGCTGTGTAGTGGAAGCACTACACTGCATGTAAACGCACTGACTCAGTGCGTTTACATGCAGTGTAGTGCTTCCACTACAATCCTCCCTCCTATGAAACAGTATGCGCTATCTGCTGGCTTGAGACACATCAAGTCTTTGTTTGTACTGGCTGATGATCCAGCATCTCATCTACTGATAACTGGCAATTATAGATAACAAAACTATGATGATGCTATGACTGCAGTGCATGCGGAAGAAGCAGCCAGTAGCTCTTTTAATCATAGCTACATACACTACTTTTCAGCCTTTTTGCACCTTGAGCTCACCCTCCACACTTTATTCTATAAGATCAATATTTTTTTCCCTGTGAATGGAGCCTAAAAGGACTCCAGTCTAGTTTTATGTTTGACCCTAATGTTGGACTGATTGATCAGTGTATTGACATATACACTTGTGTGACTAATTGCTTGTGATGGCAAATAGAGCTCATAAAACCAGGTTAAAAGAAGGCTGATGGTACGGTTCATAGAGACTGTTGTATTCTCGCTGACAATTTAACATTTAATTTAGCATTTTTATCACTTGCCTGTCACTCCAAAAGTCTAAGTTGAATGTCATCAGAATAATGTAAAGGCAGCATCAGCCTAAGTTAAACATGCCAAGAGAGAGAACATGCAGAGAAAGAGAGAGAGAGAGAAAGAGAGAGAGAGAGGTAAAGCGAGAGATCAAATGCTTGTCTTGCACTGTATTAGAAAATAAAATCAATTACATGAATTAGGAAACATGTGAACAAGCCAATTTTAAGTTGCTGCTTGCAAACAGAAAGTCTCAACTGAGTGGCTTGTCCTTCATTGCTTGTGCATGGTTAGATCATTTATAGAACAGGTTGCAGAATTTGCTTTCTGATAATGGTTGATAAATAATTAAAATATATATTCATATATGAGGGAAAGGCTTGGTGCATTTTTACTGTAAGAAGTTGTTTCAATAGTCAAGGCCAGAAAACAGACCTTGTTACATATTTTTTTTAAACTCAATGCTGTTCTCTGTCTCTTTATTGTCTTAAAACAGTTGGTGGTCAAGCAGGCATTTACTTTTAAGAATAACCAACAGTTGGCACAGCTTTCTTTTTGTATCTTGTTTTTTTTCTCACCTTTGGCCTAAACATAACATGAACCAAGCTCTTCTAATGACAGTATTAATGGGCTTCACACATGCAGGTGAAGTACTGCAGAGTGCTAATGAAATGCACAGCACAAGTCAGACTGCTCAATCAGGCCCCTGTTGGCTTGGAGGGAGTGGAGGAAGTCTGCCTCCTGACACAATAATTCATTTCCGTTTACCATTGCTCAGGAGCAAGGAGCTCCAGCAATAAGAGAGGCATAAATCCAGGCTGAAATCTTTCAGATTGCATCCGAATGGCCCTTTAAACAACCAGCACGGCTGCCACCGTGACTCCATCGGAGCAATCTATCGTCTAACGGGCCCCATGTGAGCTTCCTTTCCAATCACAGATAACTGTGAAGGCAGGTACTCCTGGAAAATTATGTGAATGGCTCTTTTCCTCTTTGCCTTTGCACTTATGGGTGTAATATACAAAGAAATTAATTGTCACGCACACACATGCACGTACACACACACACACACACACACACACACACACACACACACACAGCTCATTTGCTTGTCATCTGTCTGAGTGGAAGATTAATCAAGGTCAAAGCGAGAGAGTGAGTGGGTATTACGCATGTATGCAACAGTAGAGCATCGCAAATGACAAAGACTGTTAATATTTTGCATGTCATCATCTCAAACACGGTCACAGACATGTCACACACTCATTATTTCTCAGCCTCCAGGATCTGTCTATGCAACGCACACTTGCTGGAGTGTTTGTGATGTAAACATATTTGAGAAGTTCATATAAACAGCAAGTGTTTTCCTGTTTTCATGTGATTTCTGCTGAAGCATATAGCATTTTGTTAGGCATTCTCGAGCAGGCATTTGCTGATTTAACAGCAAATGGCATGAAAGTGCACTGTTTGGGAATATCTTGTATTGCAGTTTAAGAGGCACTAATTGAAACTGAGACGATAAACTGAATTAAATATGTCTATTCTTGGAGGGTTTGAATGGGAAAGAAACCTATTAAAGGAAGGCAAATTGCAAGCAGGCAGTTTTGCTGGAAGGAACTCTAGACATCAACAACGTTGATGCAAACAAAAACTAAAGGCACTAGTGCTGCGACAGCTTTACTGTTGGTCATTGTGACCAATGCTGCCTATATTTTCATCCCAATTTTTCAGTTCCAATAAGTCTGGTCTTGTGGTTAGTGATGTGTCCTTGAAAACTACTGCAGAAACAGGAGCTTTGGTGACAGGATTTAGAATGGGCATGGCAGTTACTAAAGCCAGAGTCTTAATGACAGATAAATGGTCACAGCAGTGGCAACAAGCATGGATGAGCTCAGCACAGCTGTATATATTTTTGCACATGGACTCTCAGAACCTCTTACATCTGCAAATGTCTGTGATTCCTGTACAAATGTTGACCGTTCTTACAGGAGCAGTCACAACTACAGCATCGGTGGTAGCACATTACTTGGCACTTATGGGCAAAACAAACATGGACAAGATTTCAGGCTTAATATATGAAGTGAAACAAAACAAACAAAATCACATGTGGTGTACTTTATGTTGCCGCAGTAGACAGATTTTGAGAGAGCGCAAGGGAAACAAACCGGGATTTTGCTGGCGGTTCGGTCCTGTTCTGTTCTGTGTATCTAAACTGACCATTGTGGATTAATGAGACTAAACAAGTCCGGACCAAGTTTGTTCGGGTCTGAGGAGATCCGGAGACGTGCAGAAAACAAAGTAGAATCGGAATCTGTGGATGTTCGTGTGTAGCTAGCGGCTAGCTGCTACCCCACACGGCCCACCTCCCGAGTCGACAGATGCACCGGCAAAACCGGACTTAGGGTAAATAATGTCCGCCACGCTTTTTTGTGAACATTGCCATCATGTTTGCTTTGTGTCTGGTATAGAAATGGTAAAAACAGGCTTTTGTCACGAAAGTGTCCAAGCAGCAAGTTTGGTTGTTGAGGAACAGGAAGTTGTGGGAGAGACGGAGGCGGATGAATGACAGGCAACGATGGTCGGTGTAGAGACAGCTAGCGATATTGAGAGTTGAGAGATTTGTGACATTTAGCCTGTTTGGAGTGTATAGATATTGTGTTATGTAGTGTGTTTAGTGTGTAGTGGAGTCGTTTTTTTTTTTTTTGTTTAATGAGTCAAAACAATGAGGAGACTGCTGAATGTGGAGCAGGCAGTGCAGCTCTTCATTCAGCTGGAAGGAACTCAGGCAGGCCTGAGCATTGCCTGCATTTAAATGTAAATAGTTACATATAATGTTGTAAATTTCTAAAATGTATGCACAAACAGTTATTCATATTTGCATTATAAGTAATAAAAATGGTTTGGTAAACATTTTTGTGGTTTTCCACAGTAAAAAAAATCTAACTTTTTCTACTCGGATTTTATGTTTTTTTTGGGAGGGATTTTAGGTCCATCGTGTTAATACAGTATGTCAAAATAAAAAAATAAGAGAAAAAAATAACTGTACAGTCACACATGTGAGGTTGTGCTGAAAATAATAACACCAAGTAAATAGTTTTTAAGGTGAAATATAATGGCAAAATCAAAAATAGTCAAAAACGGCCAATTATGCCCTGAAATATTCACAACAAACCTAAATATCCCTGACGTCCCACCTTCAAACACAACCTCATTTGGCCATCCATGAAAAAGTTGCTTAACCTCCCACTTTTCTGTAGTAATGCATGCTTCCTACAGGTACTGCACTCGTGTAAGTGAAAAGAGAAATGAAATAAGTTGTAATATTATGAATAATAATGATGTGATATGAACTTTCTTTAAGCCTTGTTATAATAAAAAAAGATCAAGACCCTCTACAAATGTTGTAATTTTGAATTTTATATGTGTTATCTAATAATAACTGGGGGCTCCGTTTAGCTCAGTTGGGAGAGTGGGCATCCAATGTGCAGAGCTTTTGTCCTCACTGTGACAACCCTGGGTTCGAGTCCCAACCTTAGGCCCTTTGCCATGTGTCACTCCCCCTCTTTCTCGTCTTGTTTCCTGTCATCTCTTCAGCTGTACTTACAGTAAAGACCAAAACATATACTTTAAATGAAATAACTGGGGGTTTTAATTGCCATTTACCATGTTTGATAGTCTATAAAGAAAAACAATCAATGTCAAGAGTGATGGAAAGACAATCTTAACTTTATGTTGAACTAATTCATAAATTGATGACAGATATTAACAAAGTTACTTGAATCACTTGCTTGATGTTACATCTCTCACACAAGAATTTATTGTTTCAATGCTTTATTAAAACAACTAATTATCAACTAAAAATGATCAGACATCATCAGGCTATGCTTCAACCTACTGTACAAAAATATGGTTGAGTTAATTTTTAATTAGAATGTTTATAATCTGCCTCTATAGACACGAATAGGACATTGCCAATATTTAAGTATCTATGTATTAAAAGTGGTGTAGTGAAAAAAAATATGAAAGTATTAACAGATGCAGTGATGCATTCAAACAAAGAAGCATAGATTTAAGAGTTTATGAAGTGCACCAAAACGATTCATGAGCAACAAACTCAGACAGCATATTTGTTTATGACATGACTATTCTGGTACAAATATTTATCAACCAGTATGGTGAATAACCATATGAAAGTTATTTGCCAAATGAAAAATATTTCCACATGTGGTGTTGGCTGACTGTTTCTTACTCCGACACACACTTAAGGCCAGACAAACACAGAGACATTATGTACCTGCTATTTAGGAGATGACAGCAAAATCACCAGTGTAAGGTTAATGAAGAAAACTCAGGAGCAACAGCAGAATATACTCCCAGTTACCATCACCAAGATGAAAAACACCAGCGAAATGAAGCACATCAAAACATATTCATCTGGGGACCGGATCACTGGATCCAGCTACATTGTGTATTCAACACCACCAATCATTTGTTGATGATTAAAAAGGTATTTCAAAATAGGACGTTACATTTCATGAAGTATTATAGTCTCCATAATTCAAGGTTTAAGCATGGACTGGACTGACTTTGGTGTTAGGTCCGGATGTTACTGGAACAGACAGACTCAAACATCAGACATATACCCCGACTTCTAAACTACATCCAAACAAATGAACACATCAGAACAAATGAAAGGCAGCCCAACATCTGAGCAAATCTATGACACATCCATTGCACACACATTTTAAAGCAAATGGCGCAAATTCATGTATCCATTAGGGGAAAGGTATCAATCTGCCCTCTTGCTTGAACAGCTGTGTGCCTACTGCAGCTGTGTGCTTCATGTCACACTGTACCTGACCGCCATATGGCACAGACCCCAACCCCCACTGTATAGCCCATTTAATAGGAATAAATTGAACTAATTTGTGTGTCCAGTTGGCATGCTCTAAAATAATGTATACATTTTTGAACATAAATTAATTGTGGGGAAACTTCTAGCCCATTTTCCTTGTTCAGTGATGAATATTTGCAGCTGTAGCTGCTGCTAATGGATAGTTGAGCTCAGATCATCCAGCCCATCCTCATCAGAAATGCAACCATATGGGTTTCTTTTCACCACTCTCTATATCAGCAAACAGAAATATACCATGAAGTTGAAACTCAGAGGTGCATGGATTTTGCACATGGTAAAGACAGGTCATGCTTTGTTGGCAGCGATGATATATCATTTTGATTATGATTGGAAACAGAGCGACTTATTCAGTTCTTCAGGTGCGTGGGTGTGTTGAATAATCTTTATTGCTCAGTAATCAATACATATGGACAGTGTCATGGTAATGCCATAAATCCATACAGGAGTGAACACATTGTAGATATTTTTATGTTTAAAGGTCAAAGCAATACCTACTTCAAACTAATTTTAGTGTAATGGCTTACATGTTATGGCATTATGTGGTTTTAGCTGGGCACTTTTTCTTAGCTTCTTCATCATTTGCTTAAGAAGGCTTTATTCATCTTATTAACCTTGATCTAAGTACTCCAATACAGTCCAGTCAAGTGATTATTCAAACTCTAAGAACATTGCAATAAACAGCCAATTAGAAGAGGCCAGGTGTTGAAAAGAGGGATGGTTGCCCAGCGGGATGCTGCTGATTGTGATGAAACAATCACAGATAGGAACTGAATTCTTGCTAATGCTGCTAGCCCCAGCTCACACCATTATGAGCAGATTGTTTTATTCTGAGGCAAAGTGGTATTATAGTGGTATTATAGCTTTCAGTGGGAGATTATATTCCATTCGGTCTTATGCTTTATCTAGATGGTCTCTGCATGCATCAAAATGTCAATATGATACATGCCAACCTGATTAAAATGTGAAAAGCCAGTATTACAGAAAATCTCATCTGCCCATGTACCATTTAAGGTTTTAATAATCAAGCTAATGTTTTGTACCGCAAGTATACCTGCTGATCATGTGGAGGTGTGCATGTTATCATTTATTTTATGCTCCCTCTTTCCTTAGGTGGATTCTCTAGTAGCACAGAGTAAATAGCATTTCTCTACTGAGGCTCCCAATTTTAGCTGCCAGACAGGGACATATTGATCTGTTTTGTTTGTTTTTTTTGTTGTTGTTGTTTGTTTGTTTTTTTTCTAAGTAGCAGAAGAAAGGTATTACAGTTTAATATTTTCACCATGCAACAGCAAATGGTGCACAGTAGGTAGCTTCAAAAGCATACGGTAGTTGTTATTTTTGGATAAACTGTTTGCAATTTTTGGTGCCAACTGCACATCAGGAGCAATTTTGGGGCTCAGTATCTTGCTCAAGGATACTTCGACATGCTGCTCAGTTCCGCCTCTTCCGATCACTAGTCAATCTACTCTACCCACTGAGCTACAGCCACCCTTAAAAGATAAGTTGTACCACTTCAAACTGGTTTCTGCAAGATTTGAACATTTGGTCGGAACACTAAATTCAGTATATAATTTATCTATGCATTCCCATTAGTTCCTGGTCTGGTGCACCATAAATGTGCTAGTATAGTTTTTACTTTTGCATTCCCTTAACAGAAGAAGAGCCATGTTTCTCAGAGTTGTGCAGACAGCCACAGCATCAAAGATGGATGGTATTGACTGTACGCTATTGGATTTTTAATAAACAGACAAAATCATTCCAATTTATCACCCTTTCCCAGCTGTGTACTGTACATATGATTGAGTTTTTTTCCCTGAGTGTCTACACTGGGTTTTATGTAGCTGTGCGTGTTTGCAGGAGTCTTCACCTTCACCTAAGTGAATTACCTAAGTAATGTAAAACAAACAAACAAACAAAAAAAACGGTTAAACGCTGTAAGGTTAGGGCTCTGTGACTTTACGCCTCAGTTCTTCATGAGAAAATGCCTGACTGCAGCTACTAGTATATGCTATCAGTCTCTGTTACCTATGTGTTTTTTTGTTTTTTTTTTCATTTGTTTAAAAAGCACGTGCTAAAGTGTCTTCTTGGGAGCCAAAATGTGGCGAAAGTGAACTCTTGGGAGCCAAAACACGTGCTAAAGTGCCCTCTTGGTTGACAAAACACACTAAACTGCCCTCTTGGCTGGTTAAAACATGATAAACTACACTCTTGAGTGTCAAAAACGTGCATTAAAGTGCCCTCTTGGGAGCCTTAAACGCGCCCTAAAGTGCCCTCTTGGGAGCCAAAACCCACGCTAAAGTGCCCTCTTGGGAGCCAAAACGCGTGCTTAAGTGTCTTCTTGGGAGCCAAAACACATGCTTAAGTGTCCTCTTGGGTGGAACAAAAAACACACTAAACTGCCCCCTTGGTTGAAACGTGATAAACCCATTTGTATAACATATAAACATGTCTAAAGTGCCCTTGAGAATACACTGAACGCTCCCTGTATGCACCCTTTTTTTTTCTTTTCGCCCTTGCCCTTCAAAAAGTCTGTGCACACCACTGCAATGCAGTGATGCAACAACTCTTTGCTATGCATACTCTGTCTAACTTTGGTGAGCGCCACCCACAGTGGTCTCTGAGGTAGTTAGTGGTCAAGTGTGTAGGACTAAGTCACATCTAGTGGTGAGGTTGCAGATTGGAATTATCTGAAATTTGGTACTTTATTTTCTTTGATAATAAAAATGTCATTTCAGTTGTAACATAATTAAGTTACCAAATACAACTGATGAGCTTCAAAGAAGGAAGCTGTTCAAAGATCTGGAAGCAGCTGGAGAAACTGTTTCAACTCTGAGCACAAGACTTAAATGTAGAAACTTATTTCTGCACCATAGTGGATTATCTAAAAAATATAAATAACTGTCTTAAGGAGCATTAATAACAAGCAATACAGAAGAGGAAGATGTAGTAGTTGGTATCACTACAACAGTGGCAGATTTTTGACAAAGGTTATTACAAAAGGCAAAGAAAATCTCAACAGGACAGTAATACAAGCCCCTCTTTCTCCAACAACAATTTATCCAGCTATCTATAGAGGAGATGAAGTTGCCTTGTCAATCATTTAGGAAGGTTCAACTCTTCGTGACCGAGCGCAGTGCTGGGTGCAGGCATGCTAACTGCAGCTACAGCTGGCTTTAAAGGCCCCCACACACCGCCCAGATGTCCAACTCCCTTATCCGACCACTCTCCAACCGCTCTGTTGCCTCTTGTCAGACCCGTTCAGCAGAAAAGTTGCATTGAAACACACCACTTCGACGTGCTGCCTACTGCACAACAGCACGTACGTTCTGCGTTTGCGCGAAATGCAATAAGCGTGTGGCGCTTGTGTTGTGAGTTGTAAACGAGGCTTATGCACACAACTCTCTTTACTTTCAATCAAAAGGAAACTTAAGTATTTAAGATAAAAACAGCTGCATACTAAACATGCACCGAGGCGTTACCAAACGAACACAATTAATTCGTCCTGAGCGGACATAACAACTAGTCTGGTGCCAGTACTGCAAAGATGACAATGGGGGATGACGGGACGGAGTGCGTAGAAAACCAATGCAAACAGTATTCCGACCCTCCCACACATCGCGCTGATTCACTAGCACACCACCAATCAGAGAATCCAATGGCTCAGTCTTCCGATGGCCCTCCTCCTCAGACTTCGCATGCTGAGTCTGAGCAGACAACATCCAAATGGCTCCGAAGCTTCCAACGTAGCTGAACACACCAAACATATCGTCCGAGTCTCTCCAAATGCTTCAGACGTCCAACGGTTGGTCCGGACTGTTCCTGCCTTAACGCAAACACAGTGCATTCTTCAGCTTTTAGATATCTTTTGCGTTTGACAAGGTGCTTCTTCAGGTTAGATGTGCTGTCCTGGTCAGTTTTGTATTTTGCAGATAATGTCACCCTGATCTCATTTATATTGCAGTAAGTGCGACAGCTTTTAATGTTTGGCTGTTGTGAAACAATGTCTGATTATCTTACAACTTTGGCCATCCTTTTCACAGTATGATATCTTGTGATTTTGATTAATATTTTTTAAAATGCAGGCAAAGGTAATCACAAGCAGCACACGTCCTCCTACACAGCTCAATGCATTGACAGTTTTGTTGTGGACAAGTAGTGAAAATACGTGACAGAGTTCAAGCACTATCTTCAATACTGGTCTTCAATTCCTTTCAAACAAATCATTGCATCAGCTCCTCTCTGATACTTACATGTAGTTATCGCTGTAGAGCAGAAGAAAGCCAGTGAGGGAATGTGCACCAGGTTAGTAAGCACACTTACACAGCCTTTGACAGCATTTCTCTAAAAACACACACCTCAAGATGTTAGATGTTAGTATAATTGAGAGGTGAGTGGAATGTGTTTTCTTTCCTGGGGCCTCCAATCCAAACATGATATGCAAAAAGGAAGCCTTTACACATGGTGTAATGTTCTTTATTTATCAAGGGAATTAATTTATCGTATCTGTTCTATGGAAAAATAATTTCTAGACTCCCTGTATTTAGAGACTTCCTTCAATATGAAATATTAAACACAGCCCTGAAATGGTAGCTGAAAATCTCAAAATACAAATCAATTGACGTTTAACCCTACTAAGTGGATGTAGAATTGATTCAAGGTAGCAGCAGCTCGGTTGGAGATACATCTGTACATCTTAAAGGGGGGAAAACACGAATAAATAGATTTTTCCCTCTTGCTCTTAGACCTGGTTCCCAAGGTTCACTCGGCCAGGGTTGAGGTGTTCCTATCGATAGACTTCCACAGCTGACACCCATAACCTGTCTTTCCCAAGATTTGGATTGATGTACAGAAATGATCCCTCTCCTTTTGCTTGCAGGAGAATGCTGCAGCTCTGAGTTATTTAATTGTTCCATGCATTGTGTGGCTGGCTACAACTGTTAGTATTCATTATCCTATACTGCGTATCATGACAAGACGTGTTGTTGATGCGGAGCGGTAAGTTTGACAGTTTAATGGATTTATGTGAGTGGCAACTCCTATATGGCTACTGAAGAGACTACAGTGAAATAAAGAACTTCCCTCAGGAATGGAAGTTGGATAAAGGTGGGATGTTTGTAGTAACATTAGCACATACTGAAGGCAACCTACATGAGTTTGGTTTATCATTTCTGGAATAATTTAATATTAAAATGGCCCATCCAAGTTGGGAAGAAACATCTGCAGTGTTGTGACACTGAATAAATATCTACTGGTCCCTTTAGAAATGCCAATTGTTTCTCATCCTGTTTTGCTCAGCGCCCTTCTCTAGCAATGCTGGAATCAGTTAAATCTCCATTTCCATTTTTTATTTTTTATTAAGTCAGAGGTCTTTTTTAGTATTTGATCATTTTAGGAGACACTTACACATCTGGACTGCTGCTTAAATCCTGATGGATGGAGGTTTATTTAGATCTCACAGATGACTGAATTTCAAACTGGAAACTCACTTGTGATACAAAAAGAATTAACCTGAAATGAGAGATTAATCAGAGTCAAGGTCATCATTATGACAGCATTTGAAGAGTCTAATTATACGTTGTAATTAACAGATGCCTTTGTTTTCTCATTATGTAACGCTCTCAGTGTTAACATAAGATATCCGTAGTCGCTCATGATGATAATTGTTCTAATCAGTCTTTCTGTGGGTAGATACAGTCACTTCAGAAGCATTCATTCTTGCTGTTTGAATATTTAAAAAAAAAAAAAAAAGCAAAAAAAAAAAACAAAAAAAAAACAGACAAACAAAAGCTGAAGCCACATTTGCAATAATGTGACCTGTGATCCCATTTTCTCACACTACAAGCTGCTGTTTTTACTTTGTCTTGTGAAGTGGGGCTAACTATGGTGGCATTTGTAATCTGACTACTAAAACACATTGACATCAATAAACTTAATTGACTTTGTTTATATTTATAGCCCACTCAATGTTGAGATGAGGAACAACTTTTGTTTCAACTTCAACTTCAACTTATTCATTTATATAGCACCTTGCATACATGAATGCAGCCCACAGT
Organism: Acanthopagrus latus; assembly: GCF_904848185.1. Lineage (NCBI taxonomy): Eukaryota > Metazoa > Chordata > Actinopteri > Spariformes > Sparidae > Acanthopagrus > Acanthopagrus latus. The sequence goes on along the minus strand of NC_051051.1, from coordinate 17,250,248 downwards.
GCTTCACAAAATTAAAAAACATTAGACAACAATAATTAAGTGAGTAAAAAGCAGACATGAATACAGGAGCTAAATGACCAGGTGCACTAATTAAAAGTCAGGCTAAAACGAATGTCTTTAGATGTTTTTTAAAAATCTCTACAGAGATGGAGTCCCACAGATCCAGGGGCAGACTGTTCCAGAGACGAGGGCCGTAGTGTCTGAAATCTGACGCCCCATGTGTTTTCCCAGAAATCTTGGAGACAACCAAGAGACTGCTGAGGAACTGAGGAACCTGCTGGGTGCATATCTATGGAGCATATCAGGGAGATAAGATGGTGCCAGGCCATTTAGTGATTTAAAAACTAGTAAAAGGATTTTAAAATCAATTCTAACACTAATGGACAACCAGTGCAGGGACTTTAAAATAGTCATTATATGTTTTCTTTGTCTGGTCTTCCTCAGAATTCGGGCTGCTGCATTTTGAACTAACTGTAAGCAGCTGATTTATATTTTAGGAAGACCAAACAGGATTGCATTACTGTAGTCCAGCCTAGATGTTATAATTGTATTGCATCAGTGTTTCTGTGTTAGCCTGTGAGAGAGCTGCTCTTACCTTGGGAATGTTTCATATGTTTTCTTCTTGATATTTTGGTGACATTTCTGATGTGTGGGTCAAATCTCAGACCAGAGTCAAGGATAATACCACGATTTTTCACCTGGTTCTCGGTGTGAAGGCCTAGTGACTTTAGGTGCACAGATACTTGCTCTCTCTGAGCTTTTGCCCCAAATATTGTGACCTCTGTTTTCTCTTTGTTTAGCTGGAGGACGTTCTGTGACATCCATGTATTTATGTCAGTTAAGCAGCTTATTAAGTTATCCAGTGGGCTAAGGTAATCTGGGGAGTACAGAAACATATAAGTGGGTGTCATCTGCATAGTTGTGGAATTCAAAGTTGTGCTTTCTAATGACATCACCAAGTGGCAGCATGTATAAATTAAAAAGGACTGGGCCAAGAATGGAGCCTTGACAGTAAGCTGATCTGTGCTGATCTGTGCAGCTTGGCCTCTGGATGCAGTGTTTCACTCTTTGTCCATGCTTTGCTGCTGATTGTCTCCACTCACTGCCATTGTACTTGAGCTTCAATAAGTATTTACACCAGACACTTCATTTCAATTGCACAGTTCTTAGAATAATGAGCTAATCAAAGGTATGATGATAACGTTTTTAGATTAAGATGCAATAAAATGCAAAGTAGTCAATCTTCTTTATAGACATTCAGTATTTATAACCTGCTGGATGCTTACATAAACTGCAATTGTTTTCAGCTCCATTATATTAATAAGGCTGAAGTACACTAGAACTTAGGAGCGGTGCAGTCCTCCCCTCTCCATCTGGATACACTAAACAGCCACAATGGGATTAATTTATCAAGCTTTACAGACATTTATACCAGAAACATTGTGAATGTATGCGATCACATGAGATTCAACAACAAAGCAGCCAAGATTTTTATTTGATAAATGTTTATATTAAATTATGTTTTGTTTACACCAATATTTGATGTGAGGGTATAATTTCCTTTATATAATGGAACTATTCAAGGGGCGGGAAGGACAGCACGTTTTACAAACACTTTACTGTGACACAGTGTGTCATTTAAAAACAAAAAGTCAACAGTTCCCATTAAAATGTCACATCAAAGATGTGGATGGTCTCTTGGGACCAAAACCAGCCCTATATTGAAACCATGCTGTCCAAACTCTCAGTCTTAAGCCCACTGGTTTCTACTGATGTAAATCTGGAAAAAAAACAAACAAAAAAAAAAAAACATTTCATTCAATGTCTTTCTTTTTTTCTTTAAAAAAAGGTCCTTAAACAGTTGACAATGGTGCTCTGGTGAGTAGTTGCAACAGGAGGGCAGTGTAGGTGTCTGTGTGTGTGTGTGTGTGTGTGTGTGTGTGTGTGTGTGTGTGTGTGTGTGTGTGTGTGTGTGTGTGTGTGTTGATGATAAGTTTAATAATTTATAATTTAATACAATATTGCACAGTTTTGTTTTTGTTGTTTATGTGATGTCACACAGTATTTGTTTTGCATATCTGCTGATATAAAATGATCAGTACAAACCATGTACCTATTGCACAGTCGAATAAGATGTATCAGGCTGTACACACACAATACTTGTTAGTATACATGTGTCGATGGTTTGGGGTATTATCATAGGATTTGTTAATAATAGGAAACATATACAAAAAGCAGTCCTTCAAATTATTGTAATTAGACAGTTTTACTAAATTTAAATGGTCATTTTTATTTGACTTCATTTGCAAACAATTTTTGATTTAACTTAATTGTTTAATTTAATATTCATTAATTAACCTGCCTCCTCATCTACACTTACTGCATGTATGCTAAAAGATTAACACAAGCTCTGACAAAGTCTGTTTATTCCTTCAGCTGCCAAGAAGCTTTCCTTTTTTATGTCATACTTGCAAATCTGCACTTTACGTTCTTAATTTACTTATAAATCACAAGGTGCTGGAGTATGGAGATGGAGATAATCCACCGGGACAGGAGGCAGAGAGCAGGTTTCAGAGCACTTGCAAGATCGCTTTTTAACATAAGGACATCAGTCACAGATAATCTCCACGCTGATGTGCCATGTCAAAGATTAGAGTCTCATGCCTCGTGCCAGTGCATAGCAGGGCAATGTTATTCAAAAAAAAAAGAAAATTCTGCAGAAGTCAAATTGCATTAGTGGTTCATATGGTGTTTTGCACAGGTGTTTAGTAAGTAATGAATCAATGTCAACAGCGGAGTGGGTTAACCTATCCGTCCAATAGTTAATTTGGATTCAAAGGTTGAAGGTCAAGGTCAAGTGTCCTTACAAAATACATTTTAGGCCATCACAGCAATATAAATGTTAAACAACATTTTATGTCCAAAGAATCTCAAAGGTGTCAAAGGATAACTTCACTGTGACATGATGATATTCTTGAAAAAATATTCTGGCCATTATTCAGTGGCATAGTAACCGCAACTTGACTGGTGAATTGAGACAAACAAATACAGGGCAGTAATTAGTCATCTAAATGTGCACTAGGACCCAGGGTCACACACGCACACACACACACACACACACACACACACACACACACACACACACACACACACACACACACACACACACACACACACGCACACACACATAACACAGTGAGACAATGATCTAACACTTTCAAGTTTTCAATAATCCACAGTTTCACCTTCTCTCTTGGACTGTGGATATTTCTTCTACTTGTTAAATATTTAATATTCCTTGAACCACCAAATCTAAAGGCACATATCTCCATGTTGGTAGTACACCCCAGAAATCTCATCTCTCCTTATCTCATTATCTTTCCGCTTTATCTGTGAGGGTTGAGGGGGTGTTACCGCTTTATCCCCTTTCAAGGGGTCGCAGGGGTTACTGGAGCCTGTCCCAGTTGTCTCTCGGGGCGAAGACAGGGTACACCCTGAACAAGTCGCCAGTTCATCACAGGGCCACCTCAGAAATCACAGATCAGTAAGACTAACCCCAGTCTGACAGGCATGAATTCCCTCCAACCTTATGAAAGTTGTATTTGACTTAGGAGGTCTGCTGTTATATTTAAAATGAACCTCTTATAAAGATAACCACCTGCACTGTTGTGAGGAGAGCATAGGGATGATACTGCAGGTTAGATGTCTGAGGATTTTTTTTTTTTTCTACAGTTATTATTAGATGTGAAAGACCTTAGTGCCTGAAAATAGCTGAACAGTGTCTGATTCTCCCTCTGGCACAAATTAAGCCCTGCTTATGTCATCTACTCCTCTGCTTTCGAGGCGAATATCCATATTTAAGCTGCAACAGTCTTTCCATCTAGCCCTCTTTTAGCTATTCCACCCTGCACTCTAACAATCTGTCTGCATAGTTGCGGACACCGCACAAGCCCTTGGAGGAAAAAAAATAGATCCTCTTGCCTGCAACATCTTTTTTTCATCTTTCTGTCTTCTCTGTTGTCACCTTTTTGTGGCTTGGTGCTGGGTGAACCTTTGCCAGGATCACTACAACCACTTTATTACTCCTCTCAGTTTGTAGAGGGTGGACAACCTGGAATAAATCAGACTGGTGCCCTTTCCCTCCTGCTGTGGGGCAAATGAATAGAAAACCTATAGCACAACATTAGCACCCAGGCTACTGCTGTGTGTTGGTGTGAATTCGGAAACGACACAGACCCTCTGAAGCTGTTGTGAAAATGAGTCACTTTCCTGCTTCTTTTGATCTTCTCATCCACTCCATCACCATGGCTTGAGGGTTGTGGAATAAGGTGTTTTATAGGTTGGCCAGTTTCTCTGGATCAGTGTCAATGGAAATTAAAATAAATACAAAGAGAAATGGCTCAACCTTCCAGATTTGGAGAGGAAATTCTAATAAGGGTAACTGTCAATAGAAGAATGAGATAACTACTTCATAGAAAATGCTTGGGCTCACCAATCATAGCTATTGAATTATTTGCAGCTCTACTGTCCTCTAGAGGATTTCAAAGCACATTACAAGCGTATCTCTGTAGACTCGGCAAAAGCAAAATCGTATGACAGTCCAAGGACGTCTGGAGAGGGGAGCGCATCGGTAAGATTGGCTGGACACTCTTCATTTTCTTTATATCAAAGTTTTCATTACATCTCTCACTCACTCGGCTTTATTCTCTTTCTTTTTCAAGACTTTTATGTGTTCTAGCATTTCTGTGAAAGAGACAACACAATGTTGGATGATATGTGTGTTGGCACACATTTTACAAGATGTGTGCAGCATGACTCATTGATCAGCAGTGTGTCTACAGACACTGACGTTTGAATGTTTTAAGTGTGTAAATTGTTTAAATTTTAAAAGCCTGTGACTGGCCCATTTAAATACGTAAAGCACACACATTAAACACATATCACTAATATATTTTTACCTTTGAAGCTGACACAAAAGCAAAGATTAGTAAACATGTAAATGCAGGAGTGTAGAGATGACACTCATGATTGTCTGAAGTTGCTCCTTGCTACAACTAGTTTTGGTTGACGTAATGACGTATATGTTCAGTGTACCACTATTAGCAGTTAACTTCTTTCAGCAAATTTCTGTGTAGTTAATGCGTATGATCTAGCAAACTACACAATTTCACCACTTGAGAATCTTTTAAAAGACATTTTACCATTTACGCTTCAAATTTTGACATTTTGACGCTTCAAGCCTAAATTACATTTTTTTTTGTCCTGCGTGAGTCACTGCATATTAGTCTAAAGAGAGACTTGTATCAATTAAAATGGTTGTTACAACAGTCTTGTAACCTATCCAGGACCGAAATAGTCCTGAAAGCCCACTAAGAGAACAAGGCAAAATGGTTTTAACACTGAGTGTCTTGTAGATGGTCATGATTGCAGTGGATAATATCGGCCGTGGAACTGAGTTATTTTGCAAGTTAATTAGGATATGTTGAATACATTGCACTGCCGTCCTCAGATAGAGTTGATCTGTAAATTGCTATAAACATGTCTAACCTGCTGGAAATTGGATTGGATTGACAATCCAGTGCAACTTTCAGAATACATATCTGCCCACATAAAATGTGCTATGGATTTGAAGTGGTGTTTGTTGTGGATAATTTATTCAGACAGCTAAGACAATGCCAATGCAAAGTGAGTTTTGTCATATTTTTTAAAACATAATGCTATAAAGATTTAGTCACAGTGTATATTTAGAACAGTCATGAATATTAGATTCAAAATCTAAGATGAAGAAGTTATATTGTTACTTGATCTTTGCAGGTCATTGCAAAGTCTGTGATGGATGCAGTAGCAGCAGTGATGTGCATGGGGGGGGGGCAATTGTTGAAAAACACACTAAAATGCCCTCTTGGGAGCCAAGACACATGCTAAAGTGCCCTCTTGGGAGCCAAAACATGTGCTAAAGTGCCCTCTTGGGAGTCAAAACACACGCTAAAGTGCCTTCTTGGGAGCCCAAACGTGTGCCAAAGTACCCTGTTGGTTGGCAAAACACACTAAACTGCCCCCTTGGTTGGTTAAAACAGGATAAACTGCCTTCTTTGGAGCCCAAAACCCGCGCTGAAGTGCCCTCTTCAGTGGCGAGAACACACTGTATTTTTGCCCCTGCCCTTCAAAAAGTCTGTGCATGCCACTGAGCAGCAGACACATCTGATAATCGTTTTGCCCTGAGTGACACTAATTCTACACTGCTGAGTTTATAACTTTGGAATAACCAATTTGGACTTTTCTCTTGAAAATTGAATTCTACACACTTACAGTGTGTGCAATGTATTTGTTTATTTTGGCCGGGATTTCGGGGGTCCTATCCCTGTTGGTAGTGAGGAACCTTGTAACTCCAGTTTTGTCTATTTCACTGTTAACTGTCCTCGACACCGTCCACAATAAATAATTTAACCAGACTGAAAATCTGTGTTTCTTTGCTCACTCTGATTACAAGTTGGAAGATTGCGGGTGTAGTTGGGGCACAATACACCCTTGAGCACACTACTGCATGACTGTAGCAAGATGAGGTCAGCAAAGACAAGATTTTCTAGGAGATACTCTTTAATGCTTGCATGACATAGAGAACACATGTGCAGCATCTCTTCTAGTGGCTTGGTGAGCGTATCACTTATCGTCCCTTACATGTCATGTTCCTTAAAATGCCTCTGAGAATGTCTCCCACATCTGTTTCAACCAACTGCTCTATTGCTCAGTAAGGCTTTCATCTTTACACAGCTTAGAAATATTGTACGTATGTACTGTGCAGTATATTTAAAAATTCCCTGACAGATCAATGGCTGAGACTTCACAGAACAATGCTCATTACCTCGTCTGCCATGGAGACTCTCCACTGTTCTCATAGCTTTTGTAGCTTAGCAACAGCTTGAGTAAGTGGCTCAGAGCTGGAGAATAGAGGCGGAAGGGTTAATGGACCAGCATGTAGTCTCTTGCTTCCATGGGCCTCCCAATATTATTGTCTGTCTGATTTGACACAGTTTAATTGTGTAGTTGTGTCTTAATGACACATACATCATCCTGTCAGTGACAAAATACAAATATGAGCATGGCCTTTAGCACTGCTGACAATTCATTGTTGGAAAGGAGACTTTGTTTTCAACAATAGGGAGAGGAAAGTTTATTTTTCATACCACAGAGATGCAAGCTGTAATTTCCCTGTGGCCTATTTAAATTTAGCCCACATGCCACTGTTTTGTTTATTACTGTCAAATACAACATGCCATTTGGGAGATTGGAACACAAATACATTTGTTATATTTATAGTTTTAACAAACATTTACTGCCACCATTTCAGATAGACGCAGAGCTCCTTTAGGCACTAACAGGGCGCAGACAATTACATATTTATCACTATCAGTCAGTTTGGCCTGTCATAGCCACTAGGCATCATGTTTCAACTTATATCTCACTCCAGACTGTGATATCTAAATTTGGTAATTTACTGCATGAAGAGGGGTGATTTCCCACTGACAAAATGACTTCTCTTATGGAGCATGCAGAAGGAAAGACAATCTCCCACACCCACAGAGGCCCAGATCCTGCTCTCAGCAGGTGCACATCCATCTGTTTGTAGGTGAGCAACCAGTAAGAGACCTTGTTCTTGATGCTGAAGTAGAAACTGTGACTGTTTGGTTATAGAATGCCTGCTCAGTAGGAGAGCCTCAGCATGTACGAAGCTCTACAGGGGACAAAGATCAGCTGATCGCTCTGGGTGTACCAGTGGTGTGTACATTTTATACGGGATAACAGTGAGGTCAACAGACCCACAGTGAGGTTGGAAACTATAGCGACTATGGTTTAACCTTGATGCGGTAGTGGTTGTTCCTGTGTTGCATGGTGATCAGACCCATGCCCTGATTACAATACTAACCCACCAGCCTCACCTCCATTTTTCATTTGTAATTAATACATAAGTTGCTAACTTGCATTTTCTCACAACATGATGAGAGTAAGGACACCTGACTAACAACATGATGGCGAAGGATTTGTTGTCAAAGCGAAAAAGCAAAGGCTCTCATTTGGCAACATTTTAGACCCAGTGCTTACAAGCAACCTGATAATGTTAATGTGAGAGTACGAGTTGATTACCTCACTGAGAAGTATGAAAGTGTGCAGCTTATCGCCTGCAGCTCTTCAGTTTACAGCTATTCTTGTTCCATTACTCCCACAGACTGTATAAAACTACTCCCTGAGATATTTCAAACTTATCCGCTGTCAGCAAATGCTGAAAATGACCCCTGTTTGCTCTGTACAGGCATTTTTGATTAGCGATAGCAGTGCTTAGCTCAACGCACAATGCATTTCCTGCAAGGACATATGGGAGGTAGAGAGAGTTGCTGCCAAATTTTGTTGTCTCTATGTTGCCTTGAAAGTCTTTTCAGACTGTTTCTATTGAGACAAGCAAATGAATTGAAAGCATAGCTCGCCGCTCTCTCTCTCTCTTGTTGAAATTGAAATAGCTCATTCAGCAGTCAATCTCTCTTTTTCCCTGCAATCAACTAAAACAAAAAAAATAAATAAATAAATGAATAAATGAATAAAAAAAAAAAAAATTATATATATATATATATATATATATATATATATATATATCTATATATATATATATATATAGAGAGAGAGAGAGAGAGAGAGAGAGAGAGAGAGATATCCCGGTTCTAGTTAACGAATAATGATGGATAATGATTGTGCCGCTTGTTACAATATAAACTACTATACACTGTACTTTGTAAAATAACTGATAATTATATGTGAATCAGAAAATGTAAAATCAAGTAATATAAGATGGTAGCATATGTGTCTGTACTTACTAATAGTACAGCATTTGAGATTTAGTTCATTTTTTTTTGTCAAAGGGAAAAATGAGAAACATACATGCATGTCACATGTCATATTTATTGAAATCTTAACTTGATTCTCATTGTCCAAGAGATTAATTGTAAAAAAAAAAAAAAAAAAATGGTTTTGCATCATACTGCCACCTTTAAGCACGGTGTGATTCCATTAAAAATACATATTGATCGAATGTCTTGAAATTACATTTAGCCTCACCGTATTTGCTCGACACAGCACAAATCTGGTCACTGAGCCAGAGCATAGCCTTCGATCCTGCTGGAACCAGTCTGTGGAAGAGAGCAATGCACCTTTTGAATTTATTCAGTAAATCTTGAGTGTGCTGATAGGCTGCGAGATCAGCGGGAGATGAATTACAGGCAACAGTACACTCCAAAGCTGTGTGCGAATATTGGCAGAAATTCAGCTGAGAGGAGAAGGTGTGTAAAGGCACCGCAAGAACGATCACAAACACAAAGTCCATTTTAGCGTTCTCAGTAAGTGTACCAAAAACAAAGATATTACATTTTCAGTTGAGACGATTTATGGGCATGGTGGCAATTAATGTTACATGTTACAAAAGAGTCAACGTTGTGTAGTCCTATAAATTCAAGCCACAGCTTATTTTCCTGTAGCAGAAGACCTACAATAGGACTAGAACATTATTTTTTTTTTTTCTGAGCAGTGAATTCTGAGCACACACTTGTTATTCTTTTAAATGTATCAGGTCCAGCAGGCAATCTAGACTTTTATGCCTTCTTCCCAGAGCAAATCACTGCTCAAAATGTCTTTACCTTTTCACTGGATCAGTCATAATTCTCATTTTCTACTTTTTAAAAACCCATCATCCTCTTAAGTGTATCATCATCTGCTTTGAAGATGATGAGAGTGTGAGGTAAAGGGTAAAAGCATGAAAAAGCCAGCTGAATTAGTGTTGGAAAACACGATATTCTTTTTTAAAAAAGGTGTGCATCTTCCCTCCCTGTTTTTTTGAAGCAATCCATGAAAACAGCATGCAGTGTTTGGTGTGGCAGAGGCCGAGAATAATCAGTTCCATTTGTGAACTAATGTGTGAAAACAATCACCATACGCTGTATTGTTTGCGTATTCAAAAGTAGATTTTTACTCCACTGGATTATTGTAATCTGTGTCTAAAATATTGACACTTAAATTTGCCCCTCATACCAGTGTGTTTATTTGGTGACAGGGAAATATAATGCAAGACTTGCTTCTTTATAGAAATGCTAATGTGGAAAGGCCATTTTTACTGCGGGAATTTAAACCCACCAGAGCCTGCACTGCCAGCGGGTGTAAAGTTTTCCATGGTCTGCATTTGTATGAATCATAACAAGGTCAATCCTACATTGCACTCTAAGGCAAAAGGTACCTTATAATCCACTTTATACAACTTGATGTATTCAGATATATATGCCCTCAAATAGCTGCCAAAGGGCTTTACTGACTGGCCTGTGTGCAGGTGATAAAAGATAATACAGGACGCTAATAGTTTTGCCAGAGGCATCATGCGGAAAGCTTTTCTTTTTCTTATTCAAAGCCATCTCCATAACCTCTTTTCACCCTGTTCCATAGTGTGGCAAAAACATTTATATCCATTTGAATAACTCTGGACATTAAAGGAAAAGGACTGGATTAAAGCAGATGAAGTTGGATTGGATGGATATGCAGTGAATGCTTTATGTTGAGTTCACTTCAATAGACACATTGTTCATGCTACTGTGTTGCTATGAAATGCAAAGATATGAAATACATTGTAATAAATAAGGGTTAAAAAGTTTGAAAAAATAAAAATAGAACTTACAAAATGTGTTGAAGGACTTAATTCCAGATCTTAATAGACCTGAGACTTGTCTGACAGACTTGAGTCTTTAATTGGATCTGTTTTAAATTACATGATTTCTTTTGATGAGAAATTGTGAGACTTGGACTTGCCCCCCAAAAAATCCATCAGTGCAGATTTCTGTCAGTGATTCAGAAACTTTTAGTGGCATAAAATGAAATGTACACAAATATAAACCACCTAAGGAGAAGTACAATGTTTTTTTTGTTTTTTTTTTTAAATACAGTATTACTTTACAGATTGATACCTGCATATGTGTCTCACAGTATCTACCATATGAACATGGGCACACAGCTGTCACAGTTTAAAAAACACACATACTTACAATTCAGACCAGAGTCTCCATCCCTGTTCTCTTCTGCTGCTCTTCTGCACATATTTAAAACTTCAAAGTGTCTGTTTATTTGGTTATTTACTTACCGCTTCCTCTAGGGTACAGTTCTGTTAGCTGAATTTTATGTTAATAAATGCTGTTTGTCTTCCCTCAGCAAACAAAAAAGATGTTGAGAGTGAGAGCAAAATAGTGCATGCACCCATTCTTTTATTCATGATGTATACACGAATCAGACAAAATTTTCTGGTCCCCTTCAGCTATCTGACACTGCAGAATAAATTCTGTTTTTTCCTTACAAGAATAAGCCTGAATTTGACCATTGGTTATAGTATGAAGAGTGTTATTGCCTGTCAGAGGCTCTGATAGGATTTGATTGAATGCTATGGCCAAACAATAAGTATTGTAAACTCAGCAGAGAGAAAGACGCCGGACAAACCCGAAGCAATTTCTTATAGAGCACCAGCCCCATCTTCTGTCTCTGCCGGGCAAAGACAATGCAATTTATCTTAATAACGTGGACACAAATAGACTTCTGGAAATCAAGCAGGAGAAATGAATTTTATTAGTTTGGTCTGCATATTCCATAAATCAATGACTGGTCAATACAGGCTATCTGACATGATAATGAGTTGAATGTTTGCAAGCATTTTCATGGCAGTCTCTCTCTCTCTCTCTCTCTCTCTCTCTCTCTCTATATATATATATATATATATATATATATATATATATATATATATATATATATATATATATATATATATATATATATATATATATATATATATGCCAAATTTCTGGGGAGTTGCAGTCAGGCTATGATGTAGGGCAAATACCTACACAGAACCTATGCTCAGCCGCATTTAGTCAAATGCCTCCATCATGTTTACAAAGCTGCTGGTCATGAGGGTGCCAGCTAAGGGAACCTTGGCCTGTAAAACTCATGTCACCCCTATGGGAAACTCAATTCATCTTCCTTTCTCCCAAATCGGCCTAATAAATAGCTGTCCATGGAGTTTCCAACACAGTTTCACAGCTTAATTTCTTTTCCACTTTCCACTAGTCAGTTAATAGAAGAAAACTTTCTGCAAATGGTTTGGAAATAAGCATAATCTTTTTTCTTCTCTTCCAGAATGAATTCCCTTTTTTTTAAATTCACTGAAAGACACTGATAGAAATTATTTTTTGTGATGGACATTTGTTTCAGTGTGAGAGCGATATACTGAATGTTCTGCCATCACTTACCACATGCTAAATTAACTGCTTGTTCATGTGATGAGCCAAAGTCTGAAAGAGCAGCTTATGGTAATGAAGATGTATAATAGTTCAACACTTTAAGATGCAAAGAAATTTTGACGCGCTTCAAACTCCCATCATGCATCATCGCAGGGAATGGATCCCAAACTTGTGTGTTTTCTTGCAGTACCAGCTACATTTCTACTGGGAGAAAAAAAAACAAAAAAAAAAAACTAGTGCAGGCCCACTTAGCTAAGCTCAATGACGTGGAGACTATTATCATTCATCAGGCCTGGGACAAGCCAACACATCATCAAAGCCTCAGTCTCAGCCCGACTGTCTAGCTCTCTCTCTCTGGGGTCTGGGAAACATTTTAATATTTAATGATTGGCAGGATAGCTTCAGAGTAAAAATCAAATCTGTTTCATGTCAGGCTTTCTTTGTCTCATTGTCAGTGTTGTATCATTTCAATATTGTTTCTTTTTTTTCTAATTCAAAAACCTAATTTAAATTTTAATCAGTCAGATGACACCATGTGATTAAACTCCCTTCCTTGACTTTTTTGGGGATTGTGGAGAGGAAAGATCATCTTCACATTTATTAAGATGGAGCACTCAGTTTAACCATCATGCATTTGCCAGCATAGCCCTCAGTCTCATTTTCAGCAGTAGCTAATCACACTGGATCCATCTTCAGCCTCATCCTGTGGCCTGTTAGCTCAGGCAAGAGGAATTTCCCCTGGTATTACTCAAACTGAAAGCTACTGTTTACTGTGCCTGTGTCCTCCTCTACTAACATACACATGAACACAAGCATTGAGAACATTGTTTGTGTACACAGAATTTACTAAAAAGAAAGTTTTTGAACTAGGGAACTTGGCAGATGCTTGTTATGCTAGCTGCTGTCCTGCCAGACAGAAATATCATCTCCGAATGCAACTTCACATGGAGGTGAGTTAAGGTGGACCGCTCCTAAAGCTTAGTTCCACATAAATGCACGGATAATTTGTTGTTTTGTCATTAACAAGAAACAATATTTACTTCGAAGTTGAAAAAGGAGCCTCATATAACAAACAATACCAAAATCAAAAGCCGGGAAAGTCAAGTGAGATATGGCATCGTGTTGTTGCCGGAAGACAGTAGCAGCCCACCTTAACTCTCCTCCAATTTACGTCACATTTGGAGAAAGATATTTCTGGCCAACACAAACAATGTCTTCAATGCCCGTGTTTATTAGAGGTGGATTTCATCGTTCAATGTCGAGATTCAGTTCCTGTCGTTTGGTTTGGTAGGATGACTCGTTCATGTAGTTTGTTCGTTCATTCATTCAGTCGCGCTCCCGGTACAACGCTGTTCAGCGGTGAATCGTGTGACGCACAGTTCTTAGCTCCTCATTCTCAAAAGATCGTGCTAACGGTCAACATAACACTGTAGTTCATGGCAAATGCATAGCTGCAGCTTCATGATTATGTGTACTTTTAGACAACACAACAGTTAACAGCTAACAGCAAAAGCCTGCTAGCCAAGTATGAGTGACTGACCGAATGTGAACACCAGGAGAGGAATCAGTGAACGACCGAGAACGACGAACTACTAACAAAATGAAATATATATATATATATATATATATATATATATATATATATATATATATATATATATATATATATATATATATATATATATATTTTATTTATTTATTTATTTTTTTTCTCATGGAAATGGTTGCTATGCTTTCCTGTTTCTCATTGGCTAAAATTTGATGACAGTGTCCTAGACTCAACATACTACTGGCTGGCTCTCAGTCCTCCTCACCACTCTGATAACAGTGAACAACAGCGACTGGTCTGTGAGAACGAATGAATGACGAGAGAAGTGAAACGGGGAATCAGGTCAGTTCGTTCGCGTTAAAGTGTCGTTCCTTCTAACTGATTCATTCGCAACTGAGCCATCACTTGTGTTCATGTGTAGACACCCTGGTGATAAGAACAAAGTTTCATGTTGTGTCGAGCCTTCCTAGTGCTTTAAAAATAACAATTTTGATGCTACCGCTAAAGTGCCCACAGCATTCCAAGTGATAAGGAGTTTGACCCGAAAATACGGTAAATCTTAAAAGTGCCTCATTTGTCATAATTATGCTTTTATAGGAAGGTTTGACTTGGGTGCATTCACACAAAAAAAAGCCTAAGTCGGATTTTAGCAAGAGTTTCGCTTTAACTAAAATTTTAAGTTAACTTTTAAGATAAATGAACACTCAGCAGTCAGGAATCAGCAATTATCAAAAGTAGACTCAATGCCTCAATACATGAGGAAGTCAACAACATTAGAGTCTTAGCATTTAGTATTTTAGCCAGATCCAGCATTCAACTGTTGTTCAGCCAGCAGAGTAGGTGTCTTTGATTTGAGTTAAAGTTGTTCCAGTTGTGCACTGAGCCAGTAATTGATGTATGAAGGTAAATGTAACTTACAAAGAAAAAAAACATGAATGTACATTTATCAAACAATGAAAACAACCCCCACCAAATGCACTGTCGCCTCCTTTTTGTTGAACGTTTGCTAGAAACTATGCTGGCCAGCTGTTTGATCAAATTACTGCCTTTTTAAATAGTGAAATTATTATTAATTATAATTAATTTATAATTAAATTTGTGAGCCATTTTTAAAGATTTACATCTTTTCAGTAGAACCAATGGATTTCTGGCTGAGAGCCACAGAAATGGTAGGGATAGGGCCCCCTGTAATACCCAGCACAAAGTGGAGCTCAGTGTAGCATGGGTGTCATTTGTAGTTTCCAACCAACACAGCTGTCATTTTCACACCCAGCTCCCATGTTGTGTAGTACTTGTGCTCATTTGTGCACCCATGGGCTTGCTGGCCCTAGAATTAGATGTGGTCAGACGCATTGCTAGCTCGAGGTAACAGAAAGCAGTCACACAATTGACAAACCTGATTTAAAGGCAATAGTTTCAGTTTTATTCCAGCTATTTTATGTGAACATTTTTCAGATGAATGTGTGCCTACAGCATGTGTGCCACAACATGTGTGCATACCGCTTGTTTCACACTGGTTATGTGTGGATTGACTGGGAATATTTTTTTTGATATTTCCAATATAGAGACCCTCAGCCCTTTGAACATTTCACCCCATTTCTACAGTTCCTTATGGGCAATATGCCATTTAATCTAGTTGTGTCAGCTATCACAGTGATTTCTTTGTTGTCTTTGTCATATGGATGTTTGAGTTTATTTTTTTACTGATTTACTTTGATGATGAGAGAAGCCACTTTCAGTCATTTTAAATTCTCCCATGCATTCATTAATGTCACTGCAGCAAATATCGTATGTATTTTAGCAGCATAACTAAATAACCATAGCTATAAACTCGACAAGACAGAGGAAATACTCAAGACAAAACAGAATTACATTTTTATTACCAACACACTGGTTTTGTCCATTCTAAGGATAAAACACTACAGGCAGAGTCATGTAGTTTATGCTGTTCAGTGCAGCCAGGACAGCACAGATTTGTACATTCAGAAGACAAAACAACCTTTCCATAAACAAATGGCAAAACACAGGAGGGCCAACTCCTCAGGTCAAGACTCTGTTGTCCGTTTACATCTGAAGGAGAAAAATCATTCCATTCAGGACAACGATGTAAACATCTTGGCCAGAGAAGACAGATGGTTTGAAAGAGGAGTAAATCAATCTATCTTTGTCAACCTGGAACAGAGGAGGTGGCCTACAACATTACGTATCACCCACCTACAATGCAGTACTGAGTTCCCTCCCTAGACAGCTTATCAACAAATTGACACGTGGGCTCACCTAGCCCTAGAAACCCACATGAAGGCCGGTTGGGTCAATGACAACCACAAGTGGCCCTAATGACTCTGAAACTCAGAGCTCACACGTGTCTTTAACAACTCTATAAGGACACTCTCACACAGAGTTTAAAAGCCTGCAATTCCCCTCCAGTTGGAGTATTGGATGAGAGGTGAAATGTCTTCAAGAAACTGAAACAAGTCCAGTAGCCTTTCATACAGCACCTAGAATTACCATGACCTGGATGAGTGATAACCTTCATCAACAACATTTATTGCAATTTATAAAAAAAAAAAAAAAAACACAATCAAACAAGAAAACAAACTTGTGCTTACAAATGCTTGCAAATAAGTACCCACAATATAAACTATACTATACAAGCATCACTAACTTGAAATGTATCCAGGAAGCACATGCAGGCTTATGGAAGGTGCTGCTGAGCTTGGTTAGTGCTGTAGCTTCATCATTAAAAATGGATTTTCAGGCTATTTGTAGATGGGGAGGAAGCCAGATGATGGGTTCTATATTAATTACATTACCTGAGACGATCCTCCAGAAGCAGAAATAATTTGTGTACTGTATCTCTCCCTTAACATGCATGTTTACGCATGAGGAACAGCAGATAAACACTGATTGTTTAAAACTCCTGACAGGCCAACAGGAGTGGGAAGTATTTCATGTTTATTGATGTTCTGTTTTCTTATACACATGAAGGTCACAAACACATTCCAGATTCCTCTTAAGCTTTTAGTTTTGCTACATACATGTGCCATGATTTTTGTTACCAGTGACATTACTGCATTCCTGGACAAACATTTAAAATGACTGAAGGCAGCTAATCTATCTAATCGGTGTATACATCTATTAGGCATTATTTTCTTTGACAGTACATCCTGTGGATGTGCTGGGATGATGGGTGAAGTAACCTGGGGTCATCAAAGGCTCTGTCTTGTGCCTGACACAAAGCAGCGCACAGCTGTCATTTTTATGCCCAGTGCCCAGGTTTTGTCAATGTGCTTGTGCACACCTGTGAGCTGTGCAGTGCACAGTGGTGTAAGCTCTAGCACCAGGCGTGTTACATTGCAGTTTTGTGTATG
This sequence comes from Acanthopagrus latus, assembly GCF_904848185.1. Taxonomy (NCBI): domain Eukaryota; kingdom Metazoa; phylum Chordata; class Actinopteri; order Spariformes; family Sparidae; genus Acanthopagrus; species Acanthopagrus latus. Next base: position 17,233,017 of record NC_051051.1, on the reverse strand, counting down.
CCATTGTTTCAGTAAGAAGAGTCTGTATTGTAGGTCAGTGGTTGAATCCAACCTTTGAAGAACAATATCACTGTCACCATAATTGCTTATGATTGTCCCCTCAGTTTAATGTGCCATCCTAATTTTGGCCTGTATGCAATTTCAATTCATCATCTTTATTTTAGAGGCGACTTCAAGACTCAAGTACAGTTTTAATTAGTTATGCATTTAGTTTTGAGCAAATTAGCAAATAGTCCAGAGTGATGCTGTGGCTATGATGCATTTAAGAATACGTTGACATGTGCAAGGAAAAAAATAAAAATTGTGCAAAAACTACTGATAGATTAATGACATGTAAAACTAAACTAGTGTCTACTACTTATTGAGGCATATTGCTCTCATACTATTAGTTTTTAATTTGTGATCAGTGTTTTAAAATGTCCCTCTGCACCTTGCAAGTTATCCAATATAAATAAAGGAGGTCACATGGTAACTGTTTAGGGACTCAAAAGTTGAACATTTATGACAATATTTGTCAGGCCCTCTGTGCACAGATTTCTCCTTTCTGAATCTCAAATTCTAAGCATGATCCACTGTCACCAAATGGCCTCCCCACCACGTTGGACTTGAGGCAGAACCCTTCCACCGTAGATTGCATGTCCTCCCTCCCTGAAAGCATCCATTCACTCCAAGTCCCATTCATTAGAGTAGATCATGCCGCACATCAAGCCAACCAGCCAGGTCTCTGAAAGGCCAAGGGAGTGATCCTGTGCATTCCCTCCTTCAGTTATTAGAACAAGACTTCACTCTGCAGAGGAGCAAGGGAGGAAGCAAAACCCATTACTCTTCCTCACCTAATCTTCATCAGGATCCCTCCCCTACACCTCCCTATTCATCTGACAGCATGACATCCTACATGTGGTGTTTGGCCAGGAATTAAAAACCTCTGAGTCTACCTTTGGGGGGAAAAAATAGGAATTAACTGAGGTTCAGTATTATCAGCCTACCTACCATAGGTGACTGTGAATCTATCAGCCCCCAGGAAAACGACTTATTAACAGCCTCATTAAGAGCATAGTCTATTACTGATAAGGGTCCACCTGAGACATGCTAATTAAAGCAAAGGGGTATGTCAGAGTGAGCAAATTGGACACAGTCAGTGAAACTTAAAGTTTTTATGGTGAAACAAAAGCCTGGCTAATCTGGCTTCCTCCTGTGTAAGGCTTTGTGTTGGCCCCAATCCACCTTACCAGGGTGCTATAGGTATTTCTTACTGCTGGCCATATTAAGATTTAAAAAGGGTGACTTTGCACAAAGATCCTGCCAAATTAGATTTTTCTGTGTGTGCGTGCGTGCGTGCGTGCGTGCGTGCGTGCGTGCGTGCGTGCGTGCGTGTGTGTGTGTGTGTGTGTGTGTGTGTGTGTGCATTTTTAAAACCAATCTTGATTGTAGTTGACCACTTGGTGGCAGAAGAGCTCTACTGTACTGCACATGTCTCTCTTGCTCACTCTTCACTGTGCAATAAAAAAAAAATAAATAAATAAAAAAAAAACTCCTGTCTCAGTGATGGTAAGACACAGGAAATCAGTGGTATATGTATCTCACTAGTTTCTGTACAGCCTGACATACCCACTCTGCTGTTTTCACAATGTCAAATAAGTTGATGATGTATTAAAAAGGAAGAATGAAATGTTCCAACTGGGATTTCATGACAGGATGTTAGAAAATTATAGAGTCAATGTTGCAGTTCTAACTTGAACAACGTCTAGTTTTCAGGGAGATATGCTGTCTGATGTGGGTGATGGTGTCTGGATTGTGGATATATGTTTTTTTGAATTAATCCCTCAGCAAGTTGAGAGATATTTGACTGTCTAATTCTGATGTTACTTTTGAAACAGGTTTTGATAGCAAGTACATTTTCAACCAAAGTCCCAGGATAAAAGTTGCCTGTGTATGTTTTTGCAAAACCATGGATACGTTTAAACTTTCTTTTTCTTACTTCTCTTACTTGTCACAACACTGTACATATGCTCTGGTTACATCAGGCATAAACAACACTTGGTTAGGTCTAAGAAAAGATTATTAAAGTCTTAAAATACTTAAATGTGTCAGTTTTGTCAGTTTCAAGATAGGATTTTTTTATTTACTCTTGACCACAGGAGTGTGTACATAAAATAAACCTACAGTACAATGATAACCAACCAGAATAGATTCACCGAACATGGCTGGAAATTGTCCTGAGGTCTTCTCAAATATATCCAGTGGTTTCACACTTGCATACTGAAACGCAGACTCAGTCCACTTATATTCTCATAGAAGTTGGGTCATAAACATGTAATGTGAAAATTATGTAGAAATTTCAATATGGTACATGGCCAATACAAATCTGAATGTCTGTGTGGTTCACATAAATGTTTTCTGACAACTTTATATCCTGGCAACTAGGTTGACATGAAGACCCTTAGAATGTACCCACAACACGAGTGAAGTAAAAAGTACACTGCCATTGCTGGAAAACACAATAAATCTGTGTCATACATGTCAAAACTCCACATCTCCTGCTGTCATATTTTGGTGGCATTTCAACATTTGTCTTTGTTTTTTCACATACATAAACAGCCTCACCTCAGTGGATTTTATGTTGGGGGGATATATATATATATATATATATATATATATATATATATATATATATATATATATATATATATATATATATATTACTAGTTAAGAAACACTGGCCTGTTTCATATATATATATATATATATATATATATATATATATATATATATATATATATATATTTAAATTACTTGCATCCTTGAAAGGCAGAAGATTAAGTGACTGTCAGATAATATTGTGCTTTGCGGTCCATGTGCATGTGGCATGCGGTCCTATTTGGAAATAAACATGCATGCCTAATAGAATGGCTCGAGCAAGCAGAAAATACATTTCCTGCTCTGTGCACTCCTGTTGTCTCTGGTTTCATCCTTATCCATTTCAGTGCAGCTGCTGGTGCTGTCATTGATGGTAAGGGCAAGGACTGCTCATACACAAACCATTTCTCCTGTGGTAGGAATTGATTTAATGACAACATCCAGTGGCCACAATCGATGGGGCAGAGGGAAAGGTACATTATGAGGAAAGGAAGACAGATAATGGAGGATCACAGAGCCATTTCCATTACTCTAACTAGCATCCTTGAACACTCCTCTCCTCCTCATGCCAGAAGTACCCAGTGAAACAGGCCAGTGTTTCTTAACTAGTCTCATTTTCTTTCCCACGCTATCTTGTCATCACACCCCTTTGCCTCTGACCCACTGGCAACTCACCACCCAGCAGAGTCACATCTGGGATCTCAGTGGCATGCATTACTTGATGATGATCATTTTAGTTTACAGCCCCACTGTTTTACCCCATGTGACTACTCATAACTAAGGTTGTGATAGACACTAAGAGATGCTACTGTCATGCCTCCACTTGCTTTTAATTCAAGCATGCACGCTGCATTTACGGCCCAGCTGCTTGTTTAAAATCGCCTTAACTTTAGAAGTGCATCTGCATCTAAGGACCCCATCAACTCAGCACATTGGATGAGCTGTCTTGTCAAACTGAGGAGGCTTAATTCTTTTCACAGTGTAAAGATGCATTGTGGGTCCCACACCCACCATGACATTGTTTATGAGCTACAAAAAGCTCCAGCTGATTTCAAGATAATGAATGTCAATCTGCAGGGCTTAGATTTTGTTTTCACTTGCCCCAGATATTGTGACTTCTATTTTTATCTCCTTTCCCACACCGCACATTTTTACAAAATATATTTTTTTTTTTCTCACTTCTGTATCCTCATCTCACTCCTTCTACTAAAAAGTCACTGTGTGGTGTGATGGAAAGCTAGAGTTAGTGACAAGTTGGGAAAGATTCAAAGGCCCTGAGTAAAATAAATAACAAATAAACTGCCATGCCATCAGAGAGCAAATACAGGTTAACACATATCTGATCGAGTGTATGGGAGATATGCAAGAACAAGTCTGAGCCCTGAGCTCTTTTTCACATACCTTGGGCCATTCCTGATCAGTATTTGTCGTGTGTCAGGTCACCCTGTCCTGCCAGGGGGGGTCACTGCCATTCAGGAGAACTGTTGTCATGAAGGGGTGTTCTTGGCAATAAGCGATGTCTAGGGTGGTATAGTCTGACAAAATCCTGTCTGTTCAAATAGATTTGAGTTAGTTAACTGATAACCAAGGTCTAGGAATTCTCACCTCAGGCAGGTAATTCTGAAGCCTTGGGGTCCTCACAGCTGAGGCCAGGTCACCTGCTGTCTTCAGTCTTTAGTTATGAAAGCCAACAGAGCGCAGCCTGAGGACATGAGGCTGTGCTCAGGCTCCTTATTGGTTCAAAGGTCTAAGTTGTAACTCAGAGTGAGGCCTGGATGGATCGTCAGAGAAATCAGTACAATATTTGCATCAGCTCTAAAAATTGACAGGCAACCCATGTGATGCCTGGAACAGTAATGGATTTTACTTTGTGAAAATTATAATCTGTCCCTAGTAGAAGGCCCCTTTTTTAATACTATTTATGGCTGTCAGTTTCTTTTTTGGCAACTGACATTCAGTGTATGTGCATTTCCTGTCTCCCTGTGTTGTAGCTGCATGTTGGATTCAAATTGCTTAAACAGAAGCTGGTGCATGCACTATTTTCTTATAATGTGAAGGGAAACAGTTTGTTTGGTTGAGACATTAATCAGCCCAGTTATTACAATATTCTGTACATATAGGCCATATACATTAAATTTGTTTACACCTCTTTACCTTAGATTAGCTTGATTTTGTGTAATTCTTCTCATAGTTTATGTACACGGCCAATGTTCACTGCAATGTCCCCTGTGTAGGTGGTGGATAGGTGTGTTGCACATCTCTCTGTCACACAAGAAAATGGGGGAGAGCAAAAGAGGTTTTTGTTTTTTTTTGTTGCTGTTTAACCACAATCTATCAACCAAACGTCTCTGTTGCATAATCCTATTGCCTTGTCCTAACCTTAATGACAATCCTATTTGCCATGTGCAGAACTTTAGAAAGAGAATTTGAACAGCTTTGTGGATATTACCCAAGGTTTTGCAGAATTGTACAATATCATGAGTCCAGCCAAAGCAAAGCAATAATTTGATGTTATGTTGATAGATCAGCAAGTCAGCTATACTATACTATATAAAAACCTGACTATGGTGGAGTAGAATAGCATACATTGTACACATGTTTAACATTGCAAAGTTTATCCAGCCTCATACAAGTTTCCCCCAAACAGCAGGATTTCACTTATCCATCACAACTGAAAGTCAGAAAATCAGTGGTCAAATAAAGGCCTTTATAATAACTCCACAGTGTGACTGTTTCTGCTCTGACTAGATTGCCTGCAGCTCTTCCCTTGTCTCATCATTTCTTGTTGAAAATGAAGGACTTCCAGGTGGCAGTCACTTACGACATGTAATGGCCCTTAAGGTGAGCCATTATACTTTACTCTCAGTAAGGCCTTGATGTATGGAGTGGTGATGATTTCTTGCATCTACTGACAGAACTAGGGCTACCTCTGCACTCCATATAATAAGCACTCTAGTCTCAGCTGAAACATTGTTTTCATTTTCTTCAAAACAAAAATTGCATTTAAACATTTCTTCTATTTAGAAAGGGGTAATTGGAACTTGTCACAGTCTATCCAGTCTGTAATTACATTTGAATGCTTGTCAGAATGCACAAAATCCTTCATCTGTCTGTGCTTTCATCCTTATAACTCCTAACAACACCCCACTGCTTCTTTCACTGTCATATAACAGCTGATTTTTAGCTGTGCGGTCAAACAATGCAGGCAATATTCCAAACTTTTTCCTCAAGTCCACTTGGCTAGTTGAAAGCTGCCATTGGCTGCTGTGGTTGTGTTTCTCTTCCCTTTATTCCCTGAGCACTCAGGAGCCCAGGTGTTGGCAGCGAGCAGCTTGCGTGGCAGCAAAGCGATATTTTGATGAGGCGGCAGTCAGCTTGCTTTCCTATTCTGCTGTGCGCCACAGCATTGTGGCCCTGTGCTCCGGTGGGACAGTCATATCCATGGGTCTACACAGCTGGCATCAGCTCCTGCCAACTGCGGCAGCTCCTCATCACAGATGTTCATGCAGCCACCACATTGGTGGCATCTAGCCCTTTGTGTTGACCTTATTCAAGAGCACAGCAAGCCACAAATGAAAAATGTAATGCTGCCGCCTGTCAAAGGAATATACTGAGTTTATTGAAGATTAGCTTGTCGGAGAAGTGTAAATAAAGCAAACAGAGACACCAACATGATCCATGGCTTTCCAGTACTGCCCATGCTAAGACATTAGCATGTGTCAAGTTTTCGCAGCCATGGCAACTGACAGGTGCCTGGCCTTTGTCTGGTGAAGTTGTAGGGGCTGTTAAATGGTTCTGTCTGTGTGGCATTATGAGCATTGTGTCCCCAGTAGCTCAACTGTCAAACTGTCCACTTGCATTTATAGTATAAATAAATATAAAACTCTATATGTAATTAACAAATCATCATCCAAACACTGATTTTCCTTTATTCTTACATTTGAACATTTGCTGCAAAGGTAGAATTATACATTGTTTTGTATGAAAAAAGCAAATAATAAAGATGACATCAAAAACATAGCAAGATAATTGTTTTTAATAGGGATGTAACAATATACTGAATTATGCAATAAAGAAGTGCTGCAGTACTGTGTGTGTTTGTGACAATGACTGACAACATATCACATGATTAATTTGCTTGTAAAGCTCATGGATCTAACAAGGTATATCAGTATAAATGCTTTCTACTACATCTCCTTGTCAGTGTACTGTTCTGTCTGATCTCTGATCTTGACTCAAACTGTTTATCCACATAGCAGGTCAGGTAATTTCTGATTCTGGAGTTGTTGGACCTGTGGGTTTGCAGAGAAACACTGGACAACTTGAGCACTGTATTTCATTGTATTTGTGCTTTTATTGCTTCTATGTAAGCACTCCTAGTTTACAGACTCATTAGGTGCATTTTTAGTCATCATATATTGAGCTAAAGAGCCCGTGTTGTAGTGTTTTCTACACATTTTTTATTGTCTTGCATTCTATTAATTAAATTGTTCATTTTTAACAAAAGGAACATTTTTTCTTTTTTTTTCTTTTTTTTTTTGTTACTGAGGAGGCTGGCCCATAGTGATCCCTGTAGCACCCTATAATGTAATAATTTCCTGAAAACATAAAAAAATCTGCACGTAACTCAATCGAAAATGTAATAAAACACAATGTAATAACGTCACTAATAATATAATAACATGTCCTGATTGATATTGTAATTGTAATAACAATGTTACCGATAATGTAATACCTGGTAACAATAATGTAATGACGTATTACATTATGGTAAAAATGTTATTACAATATCAGTCAGGATATTCTATGACATTATTGGTATTTATTGTGTTTTATCACATTTCCAATCAAGTTAAGTGCAGGCATTATTCCATTTTCAGGAAATTATTACATTATAGGGTGCTACAATCCCCTAAAAAAGGAAACAAACAAATGTTGATTGTGCCCTTTCCCATAGAAGACAAAGGCAGATGTTGGTGGATGTTATTGCATGTTCCAGTGTGATGGTCATTTGACTACGTCAATGCAACATTATATGCGCAAACAGTGTACAGTATATCTCTTACTGTTACAGTGAGGGGGTGTTTCTGCTGTACCCCCAAAATCTTCACTGAATTTGAACTTTAACATTTGTTATTTGTGACATTTGTGATGTCCATGACAATTCTTTGACAGTGAGAAGAGATTCATTTTTAAAATGTATCAGATGATGGTAGGTTTACAAGATCTATTATATGGTTAAACAGCTGTTATTTTCTTATGGTTTAAATCTTGTTGTTTCCTTGAAATGATTGCTGTTTGCTGAAGGAGATTCTAAGGGGTACACAAACATCATCACTACCACTACAGTCAACATCACTATCCCCATGTCACCCCAATGTCTCCAATCTCATATGCACAGAGGCAGATGCAATTATTTTCACAGAGATAGAGGGAAATGTCATCAAGACTCTCCAAAAGCCTCCACATTCCGTCACCTTCTCTTCCTTTTTTTTCCATTTCCATGATTCCCTTTATCAATTAAGTCTGCTCTCAAGATTGTCTCTGGCAATTTCATTACAGTCAATTAGCCTGGAGAGAGAGAGCGAGACACAGGAGAGCTTTTCAGTCAACCAAGGAGCTGCAGATGAACAACATGCATCTTAGCTTCTGCATACCAAACAGTGGTAGTAAGAGGTTGCTGGCCAAAAGGCCCTCAGACTATCTGAGGACAGTTACCTCTCAAGCCTAATCATGTTTCTGAGACTACACAGAGACACTACTGGGGCTTTGTGCATACATGTGTTTATATAAAGTAACCGTAAATGTGAAATGCCCTTGTGGACTGTGTAACACAAGCTTAAGTCAACTTTCAAACATGCAGTGGGTAGTAACAGCGCTCAAGAGAGATTATTCCTAAAATTAGATTTTTAAGAGGACAGGCTCTGTGATCTCAGCAATGCGGTATGTACTGTTTGGGAAAACATTTTTCCCCATTCGTTTTATTGCTGAGATCAAGAGGCGCTTAATAAAAACATAATAATCTAAACAACTCTGGGGAAAACAGAGTACACTGTCGATGAAGACTATGTTGTAAATGAACAATGTGCTCTAGATGAAGAAAATGCTGTAGATTTTGGCTACAATATGCTCCTGTACATACAGTATACAACTTACTATTAAAGTGTCCCAGACTTCAAGACCTCTGGTTCTTTCCATTACTTTCATCCAGTTTCTCTATCTTTACCACCTCAAGGAATTTTTGCTCTGTTGGGGTTATTACTCATTAAAAACAATGTGTGCAATGTTCACAGAGTCTTTTTTTTTTAAATGCATTACTTTACTTATTTACCCTCTGTAGAATGAAATTGGTTACAGTAGGATTTCATTACTTTTGTTTGGTTCTGAAATGTGATATAGTTGCCAGTTCAGAATAATGATAAACATAATACATACTGTGTGAAAAGTATGGCAGTATAAAAGCATGAAAATAAAATGAGGTGACGAAAATGCCTGTAAAATGAAAGGATTGATAAATTATCAACTGATGTGATTAATTCAAAGCCAATTGGATTAAAACAGTCCTGATGTGATGAAATGTTCTGTCATTTTCGTAAATGTATCATTCATCATTCACAACAGACAAAAATGTCATTTAAGGAAAGTGACCTAAAAAGGTGAAAATAACAAAAAAATAATTCACAAAAAAATGGAATTTGCGAATGTATGTGACTTGAAAAATAGTGTTAAACTATTTCAAACAGTGTTGCTTTGATAATCAACTGGGCTGTGTGTAGCTGTCCCTGCTCATCAACCTAGTGCTATAAGAATACATTGAATAGAAAACATGCGCACAGCATCTCCACCAGTGGTGGCTGTATTTGAAATCTATTGGGAATTTATGAAGTCAACAATTATAATTTAGTTTACAAAAAATGAATTACTATATATGCCTGTAGATGAGCACATGTGTCTTTTAATGTTAAGTACTTGAATTAAAACATACTGTTTGTAAATATACTTTTATTGCAATAATGTTGCTAACCTCTGTTAGCGCGTTAATGGGAACTCCATTGTGTGTTTGCATCAAGCTAGCGGATTGAGTGCTTGTTATTTAAAATTGATTTGGGAATCAAAGAATGTGTACTGCAATATTTTCTCATAGACAGTACTCAGTTCGCATTCTATTGGTTTCATATCAAGGTTTCGGTTATTACAAAAACCAGCATAGGTAGGGGATTTAAGACACAGTCAGTGCCTACATTTTGAAGAGACATCTGACCCTGTTTCTCCCTCTCTGTACCATTGGGTTAGGGTTAGGGTTAGGGTTATGTAAATATGCATGCTCACACTGGTCAGTACCCTTAAAAGTACAGAGTTTGGTACCCAACCCTACTAAATATGTAGTGATGTTACAAATCATTCAATGTGACACTTTTGGACTGTGTAGAAAAGGAGTTACACAACAATCAAAACTCAAAAAATGTTGCTTGTTATAAGTTAGCCATCTCAATTTGTTTCAATTTACATCTATTGATCTCCTTTTTTAATGGCTGTATGTGAACGGATTCTAAAATCGTGAAAAAATAGACTTTCCTCATCCCAATTTTTATACGATTTGTTGAATTTGTTAAATTGTGCTGGACAATGAATTTCTTTGTTAAGGACTCCAGTCAGATTTTCCATGACAGTCCAAAGGATATGACTTTATGCACGTTCTGGAGTGCCTCATCTCGGTCCCTCGCTCCACTCAGCTCACAAAGAGCAACAGTTAATGTCAGTTTAGAAATGGAGTCAACTAAAATAAACTAACAACTGACGTCCAGCAGAAGTTTCATAGAGCCCCTTTAAATATGCAGGTTATAATAAAGTGTTACTCAAATTTAGAATTTCTTGACAGGTTTTGAATTCTTTTGTACTTGATAATTTCAACTAACAATGTTCACCAGGCATTTTTCTAGACATAGACATATTAGTGTTTGAATTAAATGATTCTGCTGGTCTGTACCATCTCTACCATCTGTGGTATATCAGGTATAACCAGGACATTCCCTTTAATGACATCAAAACATATGGCTAAGCCACAGCTGGCTTATTCTTCTGCAGCAGAAAGTCTTCCACAACTCCAGGGAATCCACATGGGTTCTTGGGGAATAGCCAACATATGCCTGACTATGCAACATTACCTGTATTCTGTTTTGTTTTGTTTTTTTTTGTCTTTTTTAGCTTGCTCCCCATGTGGTGGTAGGACCTGGTGATGTTGAACTATAACCATGTCAAACTGGTTTATATTCTTGAGCTCATAGGCTGGTTCAAAATATCATCAGTAACTGGTTTCTACAGAGGGTCATGTTTAGATGAACATATTTATTTTTCTAAGTTGGAGGCTGGGATCAGTTGATGTTTTATGTTTCCAAGATATTAATAGCAACATTACTTGAAGCAAGGTGGAATGGTAGGCAGGTGAGGTTGTCATTCTGAATGAAAATCAATTTTAATATTTCCCTTCAGTAATTGATTCAAACAAACAGATTTTTCAAAATGTGCCTCAATTTCTCATAAATGTATGCCCTTGTTAATGTAAATGCCCTTGTTAATGTAACTTGTGATAAAGAAGACTTCACATATAAAATTGCTTTAATTTGCCATTTTGTGTTAGGATTCCTGTTAAAACCATACTTTATTATTTTTTTCAAGGAAACCGTGGGTGGTATACTGCTGCTTTGTGCTGCTTCTCACCCACACAGTAATTACAGAAGTAACATATGGCCATTGAAGAGGGTATGTTAACCCCATATCTTTGCACCAGAAACAGTGTCCTTGAGTTTTGTGACATCAACATGGTGCATGTGCACTGAAGGTTGCCTAAATGTCTTTGCACAATTAAAGTATCTCAAGAAGAGGCTAACAGAAAAATGCTTGTGTAACAGATAACTCCTACATCATAGAAGATCTGTCCACATTTCAAAATACTGAAATATAAATTAGAACAAAAATATATTTTCATAAATCCACCCAAAAAAAAAATGTATCTCCTTATTGTTGTGATTTCTTATAACATTCCACAATAATGGTCTGAAGACAGAGAGGCTCACAGATAAATATGAACTTATTCATGCATCAATCAGGTGAATGACATGATATGTTTATTAACTGTAATTACAGGAAAGCAATGGCTGTGCAATTTGACTTAACCTGCAGTAATTAGGCCTAGACCATAGCATTTAGTGTTAACGTGAATTTAGGCCTATATGAATTCCAATCCTGAATGGCTCCTACATAAACACAATATTCTACCAAAATTAAAACAGTGTTGGTTCTAGATTATGTCACTCGGCATGTAGACCAACCTTTGAAAAATAAGAACTAAAACAAGCTGATGAGTTAGCATTGCATAAAACTAGAATTTTTTTTGAAATCTTATTTTTCAAAGGTTGGTGTCATGGTGTGGTGAGTGATATACTATCTATTAATCGTTTGCAATGTACCGTTAAGGCCACTGAATGTGCACCACAAGATCCAACCTGCTTGGCATTTCATAATGTGGTTGAAGTATGCCAATTAAATGCTTAAATCCAGTGTATTCTACTACTGAATAGGGTTGCATGTCTGATGCTACAAATATCCTGACAGCACTAATTGCAATTGCTTTACTGCCATATTTGCCATGTTGCACGGGGACGGGTATGCTACACATGCATTGCATAGCTTACAAACGGGTTCTCTTGTCTATTGTCTTGTCTCTATTTCCACTCTCTATTTCCACAACTGTGATTTCAGGGAAGCAGGAGGGGGTTCAAGTTCATTTGCTGTGTCTTCTGTATCGGCAGATACATGGTATCGTTTCATTGGCTGTAGCTTCAGGTTAGAGTGGGCAACAACTGTACAAGTTTTTTTCCCTCTTGGGAACATGGTGGCATGGTTCTCGATTCCACATTTGATTTCAAAAGTCGTAAACGTGACGTCATTTCAATCGATGTCCGAGACACAATTGAGATTGTGACGCCTCTAGTCTGAATCCAATGAAATGCCTGTACCAGCACATTCCGCTTGGAGGCGGGGGTGGGCCTGGCTTGGAGCAGGTACATCGCTGTCTTGGCTCAACTCGGCGCAGTAAATCTAGTGATTGAAAAGCAAATCTGTGCTACTCGATTTGACTCAGCAGGACCAAAGGTGCTGATGGAAAAATGAAATGGGGCTTCGAAAATCCAGGAGCACTACTTTTCGCAAAGAATGTTCTAACTATCGGGTTACTTCAAGCTTTATTCATTCACTCATCTACCAAAATATATTTGGACTGAAATATTTTAAATGCTTATGATAAATACTGGCATGTACGATTAATTTTGATAAATCAAGCACAATTCTTGTGATGAATTAGATCATCTCAAGCCGTTGACAGCCCTGGTTGCGATTGACCAAACCTAGCCTGGTCAGCTGGTGAGTTAGCCTTTACCTTACCAGTTACAGCAGTTCACCATTAAAGTAGTCACTCCAATAAGCTTTGCGAACCATGTTTTTCAATAAGGCATGCAGATGTATTTACTACCATTTGATAAATTATAATTAGGACCTGAGCACTGACCACTGCGAAGACCTATTGAATCTGTTCTTATCTTTTTTTTTTTTTTTCTGCATGTTTGATCGCAGTTTTGAAGGCCTGAACATACTCCAAAACTCATCAAACTTAAAACATATGTCACATCTTGTGAAATCAATAATTCAACCTCATTGTGTGTGTGTGTGTGTGACCAGGGGACTCTATGGTGCTCCCTGGAATATTTTCAAAATTCAAGCCCCGCCTCCTACATGTACATACTACATAAATGAAATTCAGTATGCATATGTATCATGACCAGACACACAAAAAAAAGCCTCTGGTACTAAACTGTCACTCCAACTGAGAGTCGGCCAATTTGAAGTCAGACAAACATCATCCGATTTGCATGACATTTGCTGGTTGTTTTCTCCACATCACACACTACAACATAACATGCAATTAACAGGTGAGCGTGCCCTCCAGCGGCACCACAGCCCAACATGTGTAGACTGAGGGCCTGTTCATCACTGCTTGCGTCTTTAATTAATGTTATTGATGAGCTTTGAACCCAAGTTTTCAGGGACATGTATTTCTTTGAGATGCCTGTCCAAGGACCCATTGGCATAGCTTTTCTAACACAACACACTGGACTTGGTTTCTCCTCTCTTCCTCCATCGTATTCAGTTAGAATCCTGGAAACCAACCAAGACAACCTGTAATTCTCCACAATAACAAGAAGTGATGAGACATGACAAGTTCTCCTGCCCTTTGATTGTACACTGTTGGTCCGACTCTCAACCAAAGTCTTGTCTCTCTCTCTCTCTCTACCTGCTGAAAATGTGTCCACCTCAGGCTCACTGGTTGTCCACATATGCCATGCTCTGCAAGCATGGTTTGATTTCTGAAATTAGTCACACCCCTGTCTGCATTGTGTTTGAGTTTGCTGGAGGCAAATTTGTCTTGAAAGTACCTGCAAACAAACCAGCGTCTTCAAATAGTGTGCGAGGTGAGATATTTTCTGTGGATTTCAACTCACTTATCTGAACAACTGTGAAATCACAGAAGTTGCTCATGTGTTGCATCCTTCACTGCGATTAAATGTGGATAGCAATTTTTCGGCATAATGCAGAACTAAGTGAATCCTTCAAAACCTTCAGAATGGCAGCAGCAGCTGCTTAAAAAAGTATTGCTAAAGTTTTCATGGATATGCTTCTCTAACTGAGGAAAGCGAATGAGCCAAGCCAATAGTTTTTTTAGGTCTTTTCAAAGGGTCAACATAAAGGAAACGATTGACAAGAAATTGCTATGGAAATCGAACTGGCAGGGTGTTAGTCCCTTGTGTTGGATGATTTTGTCACAATCAGTGTGGAGCTTGCCTGTTTAGCACATACATATGTGCAAATGGAATGGGCCCATTTTGGTAACCTGTAACAGTGTGTTTACATCAATCAGCAGTGCTGTTGTCTGCTCCTTTGCCCCCTCTTAGCATTTCTGCTAGGTTGCCAGTTTTATTGTGCTTCAAAGAGAGACAGGCAAAAGAAACGCAACAAGCCTTCTTCACCCCACCATCACCCACCACCATCACCACCACCCACTCAAGTCCTCTTCATGAATATCCTCACTGTACTTAGTATCTATTTCCTGTGCTCATACAAATTATGCGTCAAGTTTTTAATTGATCCCTCTGGGGTGGGATTCTCACAGTTGGGGCAGACACAATGGTATGAACCTCGATCCAGTGATTTCTAAGCAAACACACCGTTTTGAATACCTAGCTCCAGGCAGCATTAATTGGTTTTGCATAGATACTCATGCTTCCACATTACAGAGACATTCAGTGGAGGATGGGATGTTTTGCTGTTATCTGAGAAGTGCAGGAGATGTGTTTAATATGAACTACTATGCCATAAACAATCCTGTTTTGTGGTATACCTGGTTGTGCTTGAACTGTTTATTTTTGATCGAGCGAATTAACTGCAAATGTCACACCACTTCCTTTTAGAGTCATTCAAATCCAAACAGACATCAAACACAGCTGCATAGTTGAGTCAAGTCAATTTTTCATATAATAATAATAATAATAATAATAATAATAATAATAATAATAATAATAATGATAATGATAATAATAATAATAATAATAATAATAATAAGAAGAAGAAGAAGAAGAAGAAGAAGAAGAAGAAGAACAACAACAACAACAACAACAACAACAACAACGACAACGACAACAATAATAATAATAACAATAACAATAATAACACATTATTAACAAACACAACTTAGTATAGTTGTACAGTTTGGGCCTCTGAATACTTATTACAGTGTTACCATATACAATAACATTAACTCTTAATAATTATTTATTGTAATGTCATTGAATTAATATATTATCTAAGTGGTCACCTGAGCAGTCAGTGATACGCTCATCATTGTAGTCCTTGACCAGCAAAACGGCAGGCATCACTTTTTCTGCGATATCATGTTTGGTTCAACAGATATGATGCAAAATACACAATTTAGTTAAGGCAGCAAGTAAAAATGGCAGCTGTGGCTACCCACATATGTCATTGGAATGACTCCATTTCTGAAAATGTTCAGGGCTGCCAACGGTAGAACTGCACCAAGTTTCATGCTTTTAATGAAAAAGTGCACATTTCATGTTAAATTCAGGACATAACACCTTAGAACTCAATGTAGTGATGGAACTAAAAATCCATCTGCTTAGAAACCAGGTGCTGTCTGTAAGTTCAGATCTTGCATCATAATGATCACATCCAGAGTTTTCCTTCTCTGTCAAAGTAATGCAGTTGTCAGGACCTTCCATGATGCAAAGTTTCAAGTTCAATAATCAGACATTCTTTCAAGTTCATCCTCAGCAACTTTTCATCATTTTTTCCTCAAGATTTGTTGTTAAGCGCAGAATGAAGTTTGACTGATGTTTCACAGCTGTTACTTTTTACATGGTGATCTGACAAAGAAAGGGGCGGCTGTAGCTCAGCGGGTAGAGCAGGTCGACTAGTGATCGGAAGGTCAAATCCCAGCTCCGGGCAGTGCTGAGCTGCATGTCAAAGTGTCCTTGAGCGAGATACTGAACCCCACGTTGCTCACTAGTGAGGGCCCTGCGATGAGCTGGCGACTTATCCAGGGAGTACCCTGCCCTCGCCCTGAGACAAGGCTGGGATTGGCTCCAGCAGCAACACCCCGCAACCCCATGGAAAGGGATAAGCGGTTTGGACAATGACATGACATCTGACAAAGAAGCTCAATAATGTGCGTGACAGTTGACAGGAGTTTATGGGCTGAAATTAGAGACATCTCAAAACGGCATGCAAAATAGCTTGTCTCTCTCTCTCAACAACTCTATCATGGCAGAAACTGTCACAGCGTTTTAATCATGTATACAGGGTAAAAGCAATATAACTATATAAACAAAAGAAATGCATGATTTCAGAACATACAAATATCTGAATTTGCCAAAAGATGTATTTCTACCTGACAAGAAATCTTAAAAGAAGTTCCATAAGGTTTGAAAGGTTTAGAATAAGTACATCAATTGTGTTTTTTTTAGATGAAATTTCATCTAGACTTGCAATGTGTCTAAGAAACGGCCTTAAAGTCAGAGGTCATGTACACAATGCCAACTGATGACTATACTGTAGTAGTAGCTTTTCAGTGATACTAACTTTAATCAAAGGATCCAACATTTTGTTCCAGACCTGATTATGTCTTCAACTATAGGCTGAATTGCAATGCAATTGTGTACAGACATTCATGGCCCTCAGAGGCTCCCTTAAAACTCATGATGTTCCCATCAGAGTTCATTGTATTTTGTGTTTAGTAGTAAGTAGCAAATGTTATCATGCCTTTACCCTAAACTTGATTGACTTTAATACTTATCATTCATCAGCATTGTCATTGTGTGCATGTTAGCCTCACAGACCAACTAGCATGGCTTCTGATGATACGTTTGACAGAGAATGTGTTTAATTCAGTTGCTTCAAACACTTGAATCACTTCAAAGTGAGTCTTCATCATTTTGTAAGTGCCCAGCAAATCTTTTTTTTTTTTTTTTTTCTGTGGATGTCTGATGGTTGACATTGTTATAATCAGCAAAGGCTGATGGATATTAGTTTTTTGAGAGAATGGTTTTGTATATTTTACAACTGACTGGGATGTAAGCCATCTGACACACCATTTATTGGGCAACAGGCAAGTTGAATTAAGTCATCGTTTTCCTTTGAAGCATGATCCATTAATAGTCATTTTGTGTAGGTCTTCTGTTTTTGCAGTGAACTCAGTGTTCCATCTAAATGTCATCTCAAGTCAGGACAGAATGGAGAAACAGGCTACTAGTGTTGATGTAAACATTCTTGGTTTCTGTGTAACCCCCAATTTCCACTGGATATGGGTCCACTGCGTTGCAGCTCTGATCCAGTTTTGCTCCGCCGTCCGCCAGCCGGCAATCCCCACAGCGCAGTACGGTGGACAATTGGTGTCACAAGGCCGAGGAGTTCCCGCGATAATCACATAATCACTCGCAACCGCAGTTATAGGTCTGAGTTATTAAAAACAACAACACGAAGTGTTCCCGACTGAAGGATCAGCAGACAAAGCTTGTCTTTGTCACTTTTTCGAGATTTATGTGCTGGTGTCAACATGGAGTGTTTTATTTTGAGAAGTAGCCAGATCTTGTTTGTTATTTCGGCACTTGACTTCCTGTCTGCTCCGCGCTAAATTCAGCTGAATTGCTGCGTCGTGCTCCGGCTTCCGTCAGAAATAGAAGTCCTGCATATCTGCTCCGGAGGGCTCTGGACTGCCGGAGCTGGGACGGAGCAGATACGCAGCGCAGCAGACTTGGTGGGGACTGACACACTGACTAAAGTGAAACGTATCAGCTCCGCTGGCATGGCGCAGACGCAACGCAGTGGAGACATATCCAGTGGAAATTGGGGGTAAGGGTGTGAACTCTGCAGCATCTTATTGTATAGACTCATCTCTCCCGGGTATTAAATGTCCTCATCCATGTCCTTGGACACTTTGATAGCAGATGATCCTCATTAATTATGCCTGGATGGAGGGCATGTGTCTTTGCAGCCTCTCCTGTCCTCACTCTAAGAAACCCAATCTGACAAATCCTCTTATAAAAATGCCATTTTGCCAGCAACTGAGCCCAACCCCATCCTCGTCAGACAATGGTGCTGATATGTCTTTTTTATGTGCACATGGCATTGCTGTGAGAGCAGCAGTGAAAATAGAACAGGTGAGATGAGTGAGTCCCAGCATTCTTTTGGCACATGAAGCATGATAATCACAGTAGACATCATCTCACCGGCTTGTAGATGGAGGGTCAGGCTGTCTCAATAAATGAATTAACGGTCGTCTGAAACAGCCGTATTTCCCAGTTACTGTCTTGTATTGCCATTTCTTGTGTATTCCATGAAATTTCATTCAGCTCATATAGGCTTTTTTTCTGTTTTTATTTGCTTAGCTAACTTGAATGCTGTTGAAAACTTTGCTGACAGGGAACAAGATCTACAGCCATGTTTTATCAGATGAAAGCTACGTTTTGATGAAAGAGCAGTTCAAGAGAGATCAAGGCACTCAACCTCTAAATGTGAGCAGATGATAACCCACCTATTTTTTTTTCAGTTACTTCCTTCGATTTAAACCCATCTCTGCTGCTCAGCTACTGATGCTTTGCACAGATCAGAGCTGTTCTATAGTGTGGGCTCCTAGCGTGGATGACACCTCAAGGTAACCGATTCACTAGGTGCTGCTGTGGAAGATCAATTTACTGTGATAACATCATGATGCGAAGGCAGAATCTGAATTCCTGTGGAAAATATTCAGTGTCAAGGAATTTTATTTGTGTTCAGCAAAGAGGTTGTGAGTGTAGCAGCTCTGTCCTCCTGCCTGCATTACATGCTGCTTCCTTGGATAAAGGACATTTCTGGTGTATGGAGTTGTAAAGCTGTAGATTACTGTACACCTGGGCTCTCATTAATCTTTAGAAAAATAAGTTTTCCCTCTGATGGCAAAAATTATTGAGTTTGTCATTTCCTTTCATTTAAAGAACATAGTGTCTTTCGACAATTCCTGAGCAGGCATATATCATTGTGCTGAGGTCAGTGTCCAAAGCTGCTTCAACTCTTCATCTCCCGGCAGTGTATGAAATCATAATTTGGATGATTGGAAGATGACTCCTCTTCCAAGAGGCTGACCACTGTTTGTCTCCAGTGTGACAGCAGAAGACCGCAGTGACTTATTTTCACTTACTAACTTGGTGAAGTAACATCGCTAACATAACATTACTTGTTTAGGTAGTATGCTAAACTTATAACAGGAAACATAATGTTTTCCAAAATCTAATGGAGTCTTTTTTGCTACACCTCTATGACGGAGACCATGTATGTGTGTCAGTGGTATGCTGCAACTATCATGTTGTTTTGGGAATGGTGATGTCATTTGAGACGGTGACAATTGACCTGTGTAAAAAAATATGACTGGTGTATGAAATAAGTTAAAGTAAGAAATCTGGATTGGGACACATATTGCTCAGATAAATAAACAATACAGTAGAAACATTAAACCTGAATGTCCTCATCAATATATGTAGCATATGGTCTCTCAGACAGCAGAAATAAGAAGAATAAGAATATCACTGATTTGACTTGTGCAAATGCGCTGCCACATTTCCGTGCACAAAATGAAGTTCAGTCCATTTAAAACTGATTTTATTTTATCTGAGTGTAAATTCACCTGAGGCAGTAGTGAGGAAAAAACAAAATCAAGTTTACCTTCAAAACATGTATTCTTCTCTGATGTGTTCTCTGTTGCTGATGCGAAAATAAACCTTGGAATGTCACTTTTTGAAAAAGCGTCATAAACCTTGAATGTTTCCAATGAGGATAGGCAGTGTTGCTATTAATCTTTAAACTTATAACTCCATGCTCTTCAATATATACCTCTCTAGAGGATAAAAGACCACTTGATCAATATGACAGTCCTATAGAAATCGCACAAGAACAAATGATGTCTTAAACATTTGATATCAAATGGTAGGAGAGAAATAAGGGAAAGAAGTGAAAATAAATGCCTCATGTAAAAGAGAGAAAGTGAGACAGGGGAGTACAAAGTAAACACGAGTATAGCCCTTTGTATCAGGGTGTATTTGAAAGTTGCAATATCACCTGAATTCCTCCAAAGGTGGCAGTCATCAGATTAACAAGAAAGGCAGAGCGAAGGAGAGTGAGTGATAATTAAACAGGAAGAAATATGCTGTCATATATGCATGTAATAAGTCATTTTAATGTCTGCAGGCAGCAGTTTTCTTGACACCCCCCAGTTCTCCGCTTATTTCCATTAATCCTCGGCCTTCAGCCTGAAAAAACATCCTGGATGCTCCGACTGCCATCTGCTCTGATTGGCTAATAAAAGCAACACCATCAAACTGTTAAATTATGCCTTTTTATGATTATGATAGGAGACTGTTATTATTGCCGTAGAATGCCCCCTGGTAGACTCTCACTCTCTGCCCATTTTTTTTCCCTTTCATAACTACTAGTGCAGTGCTCATTCTAAACATGCTTTTCAAAAGGGGCCGATTGGTTGGTCTGTGGTATTGCTGGCTCACATCTTTGGAGAAAAGCTCAATCAACAAAACTCCTGACAATCCGAGGAGGATTTAGTCTGGGTCTGGCAAAGATTATCAATTAATGTGAGGGATTTTTGTTGTTGTTTGATTTTTACAATTCAAAATTTGGATGATTTCATCAGTACTTTCAAAGCAAGAAAACATCAACCAGTGAGAGAGGCATCCCAGAGCAGCTGACATGGCAACCAAGGTTCAGCTTCAGTCTGTAGAGCCATGAAACCAGCACACTGAAGTCACGCCCCATGTTGCACAGAGCAGTGTTCACTCTTGTCAGGTGTCAAACTTTTATCAACTTCTTTGGGTCTTCGGCAACATACCGGCCAAATCTGAAATTGGATGTACAGACAGACAACGATTTATTGTTTTATAGTTCTCGTTAGGTTTAGTTTTACTTCTCTCTTCCTCCTCGCACAAGCTGAATTTTTCTTGAGGAAAGTCCTTGTAAATAACATTACTGAGTCTTCTTGTTGGTGTTTGTGTTGAGATCATCTGTCGCAGTCAAATGTTTTTTCTATCAACAACAACAATTGGAGCCATTTTGGCTCACCTTTTGATGTAGATGCTGATGCATGTGAAGAAGATAATGCAGTGCTGTCAGAAGTTTCTTTAAGTGGATATACTGCAAGGACTACATACAGGAGAAATGTCAGTGTGATAAATGCCCACAGTCCATCATGAAAACATTTCAAAACTTGGTCGGGTCCCAAGGCTGTGAAATGTGTCTCTCCAGCACCCAACAGAGTCGCCCACATTACCCCAGCAAAGAGCCATGGTGAAAGATGGATGTGAGCGTCATGGTGCTCACTGTCGCACAGAGCACACCGGTTGACCAAGGAGGAGGGAGGGAGGGGGTGGGGGGGGTCAGTCTAGGTCTTGGCTGCCCACAGCTTTTGTATGTCTGTCTCATTTCACAATTCATCAGCCGAGCATGACTGTCAGGCGAGCCTTCAGCTCCAGCGATCCATCAGGACCTGTCACCCAGCCATCACAACGGAGAGATGAGGCCCCAGCATTCGAATTCCATTAGCCCCATCAGCCCAGGCTATACGCAAGCAGCCCAGTCAGCCAGCCAGCACCTTGTTCAGGACTCAAAGAGATAATAAAACTGTATCAGCAAATCTGATACAGGCGCCGTCTCCCTCCAACCACTGCCACTCCCTCTGACTTCCCCTGGGATATACGAATGCTGCTGTATTAATGCCACATTGACTGACATTACTTTTCTTCTCTGTCCTTTTACATTTTCTCCTTCAGTTGAAATATTTCTGCTTCCTCCAACTCTCTTTTCTTGGATCAGCATTTTAGTTCCTATCTATAAAATAACAAAACAAAAGACTTCAAAAGGTAGCTGTCAGCTGTACATTGACAGGGAGTCTGTGGTGGTGGGTTAATTTATTAGGATCAGCTAACTCTATTCTGTGAGGCCAGATACTGACTTCTCTTTATTGAAACTGCTAATAGCTGATATTTAAATTTTCAAGCATTATTATTCAATATAATCACACTGGGACTAGGCAAAATTGAAATTCAACCCACAACATTAATAAGGATATTCTTCCAATAACACAACATGATATAAATATATAAATAGCTCATTAACATAATGTAATTTCTTAAAATGATAATGAACTACAACCACTTGCATTATGTTGCTGTATGTTAAATTATGCAAGACTTGATGAGTAAAACAAAAACTTAAATCATTAATGGTAAAATGAAAGCACCCTTTGGCTGGCTACAGCAGAAATACCACCTGGGAATTTGGGAAATTTACGGTATGCATTCACTTTACTACACTTTACTGCTACTTTACACCATACATGCTTCAATCTCAAATCATTCTCATATCCTCTATCCTTAGAGCCTTTATTTGGATTAGGAAATCTCCTCCAAAAACTTTAAACAGTGAAAAAACTCCGGAAAGGATTAGGAATCCCTCTTCAAGCATGAACAGATATGCAAAAGATTTTGAAAAATCATTGTACGTGCAATCAGAATGGCACAACTGTTGTTAAATTGTAGACTTACATAAAGATTATGGATTTTGGAAAACAACCAGAAAGTTCAAGGAGTTGTCAGGCCACTCAACTTCCTTTTGTAATGAGACGACAAGGAGTATAACATAAGGGAAGAGAGTGGGAGAGGAGACAGAGGCTGTGTTCGAAATCACATACTGATGTGCTGCCTACAACATACTCAACCAGTAAAACTGCTTACTGCCTTCTCAACAAACATCTAAACATGTAGCAGACCATTCATACTAAAGTATACTGTATATCCTGAAATTATAAAGCATATCTTCTTGGCATCACGCAACTAAATTTATCACATTACTGTCCCCTCCATACATCCACCTACCAGCGACCATGGCTGAAGCTAGCTATGAGGTCCCCGAGCTCCAGACCTCAGTAATCATATCCTAAAAAATATAAATAAATAAAAAAATATACAAATGAATTATGATTCAAAAAAAGACATCTGAACTATGTAACTGTTTAATCAGGAGTTGAAACATCTGGTCAAGCAGCATAATGGCAGAAGCTTCAGTATTGTATGGTGTGTGGTGTTGTAAAGAGTGCTAACTGCTAATATCTATGGGCAATTTAACACTCAACAGTG
Organism: Acanthopagrus latus; assembly: GCF_904848185.1. Taxonomy (NCBI): domain Eukaryota; kingdom Metazoa; phylum Chordata; class Actinopteri; order Spariformes; family Sparidae; genus Acanthopagrus; species Acanthopagrus latus. Next base: position 17,209,585 of record NC_051051.1, on the reverse strand, counting down.
CAGTAGGCTGCAGTTGTGAACTCATCAGATCATCAGTGTGATAGCAGTGTGTCTATTGTGTTCAAACTTATAGGGCTGGTGCAACACATCAACGATGTAATTGATTATGTAAATAAGATGATTTACGTAGTGCTTTGATATGGACAATGTACGCACTTCTACTGCCATGCTCAAGCAGAGGCATCCCAGGGTGGCTGGATTCACATTGGATCCAGGCTGCACTTCTCCAAAAGTTGAGTCAGCTTCAACTTCTCCATTGCAGACGGCTGTGTTTTTTTGAGGAACTCCCAAAACGGACTACCCTTATTTAAATGAATGGGGAAACCTGTGTTTTCGCTGCTGCGTTGGATCTAGTGTGATCTAACACAAATTTTGTTTACTTTTTGATATAATATGGTAGTATATTTGTCTAATTAAGCTACAGGCTGATGTTGGTGGCATTAGATGCATAATTTGGTAGTGAAGGTAGAATAGCATCTAACTAGCATGTTTTGGATCTGATATGGCATTGCGTTTGATTTCTAATTAGACCAAGATCTTGTAAAATGGTGTCTAATAGTGTATTAGGATCTCTGATTTAGTTTGTAATTTCAATATAATTTTGTATAATAGTGTCTAAGTATAGTAGCTTATATTTTAAGTAATAAGACTTTATATGTGGTTTCTGTTTACAGCATAATTTGGGTAGGCTATATGGTGCTTAATTACAGTAAAACTTTTTTTTGTTTACTGTCAGATTAAGATTACATTATTTCTAGTTGTCTAATTATGGCTTGTCGCATCTTCTTAGCGTATTGTTGTTGTCTAATTTGAGACAAAGTACAATTTGTTACATCTTATTAGTGTATTGTTTTTGTCTAATTTCATAGAAAGTACAGTTTGTTACGTCTTACTGGCATATTGTTTTTGTCTAATTTGATTGCACTGTAAAATAAAGTGCGACCCTACGTTTTAATATGTACTGTACACACTGTACAGACCGCTTCAAAACTACTACTGCTATGACTCCTGCTTTCTGCCATGATGCACAGAAACATTCAATATAGGCTATGCTATGCGATGCTATGCTGTGTGCATTTAATTAGTCAAGCTCATTGTTGTAGTGTGATGAATAGAAAAGCAGAGATCTACATGAAACAAAGTCAAACAACTGATGTCATGTTTCATCCACAGAGGGACTTCGAGTCAAAAGTGAAAACAAGAAGTCAGATGTGTCATCTGATATGAGATATGTTAAAAAAGATATTAGACTGATGTGGACAAATCGCTAATCTTTGTGTCTTTATGTGATTGACACTTGGGACATTTATCAAAGTTTAGGGATACTGCAATTCTTCATTTTTTTTTCATTTATTTTTCAGCAAATGAAATGGTCTATTATGCACATACTCACAATTTGCTAATTTATTTAGCATTTAAATAAATTTGCTGATTTAGTTAGCAAATTGTATATAATGTAAAGAGACAGCAAGAAAATATCATCATTTGAGCTATTCTTTCTTACTAGGATATGATGATTTGTCATTTCATCTCAAATAAATGCAAATTTCTGTTCACCCCTTAACTTTACCCAAATGAGACCATCTGTGGTTAAAAAAAATCATATCAGTCAGATCCACATGTAATGAAGACAGAAGTGTGTTCTATGTTTTTTTTTTTTTTTTCTTAAATTACTCACCTCTCAGGTTGTCTTTTGAGTCTATTTTAAGTAGTTATTTTGATCACGGCCTTTACTGCTACTTGAAGAGGCCAAATTGTTTTTGCAGCAATGGTACTTATACTTAAGTGCAGTTTTTGGCTACTCTACCCACGTCTCTCCTCACTATCTCTGCACAGTAAAGTGACAACTCTCAGTAAGACAGCAAACCGTACAGGGGGGACTTGATGAAAGAGAGAAACCCGACGACTGTGATTTGATTTTTATTTTTTCTCCCACTAAAGAATAAGACATCAAGAGTCAGGTATTAGCAGATAATGGTTCCATAAAAACTGGCCCTAGCAGCCATTGAATAAACATTGTTTACCTCAGATTTAAATCAACATTACAGATTGCACACCACTCAATGCAGCCTACTTTTTCCCATTAGAGAGCAACCTGGGTGTTCACCTCAACTGGACTGGTCTGACAATACAGATGACCTACACATAAAGGATAATGGTTGTCTTCACATGTTGAGGAGACTTAGATCATTTGGCATAGGCAGGACACTGTTACAAATATTTTATGACACTGTGGTGGCATCTGCAATCTCCTACTCAGTGGCCTGCTGGGGATCTGGTATTAAAAGTTCAAGCCTGGGGTGAGAGTCGATTTATTATCTATTAATCAGATGGAAATGAGGAAAGAAATACTATTAGCAGGAATTGGTTGCCAAAACTGGAGAAAAAAACTGACTTCACCTGCGAGGGGCAGCTAGCATGTTAAAAGCTCCATCATTAAAAGCCTCAACAGTGCTGGTCTTTACTCACAATAGTGGCCTGCCCCGTTGTTGTCTCACAGTTCAGTTTAGGTTTGTGGTTGTTTGATCCCAGAAAATTCAAAAAGCTGGCTGTCCATGTGTAGAAGGTGGGTATCCCTGATAGGGTCCAGTAGCACTCTCTCAACACAAACTGGTGTCTCTGTGTGTTAACTCAACTGTCTCACTCGACTCCCTCAGCCTCCATCTTTTTCACAGGTCTTTTTTATCCTTTTTATATTATCATTTCTTAAAATCAACAATATATACCGTAATAGTGTGATGTCTAACCACACTGGAGTGATGACTGACCATCAGTTTGAAAGACTGAGAAAATGTATAGTGTAATTAGTCATTTTGACTCCATGTGCATTATCATCATTATGATTACACTTCCAACTTTTCCAGCGTACCCAACGCATGTCCGCATCCCTATGACAGGGTGACTGCAATAACATTTCTTTGCCAGGCAAATGCAATACCATCAGGTTATGTGGTTGCAGAATCAAATTTCAACAGAACACTCTCTGACTGGACATCTTCAACTTTGCTAGAAATGTAAGTGGGTTGTGATTTGTGAGAACCACCAGATCACCTCCAGCACTAGAGACATACACTTCAAAGTGTTGGACTGCCAGGACAAGAGCCAGAGCCTCCTTCTCTATAGTCGAATACTGCTTTTGATGACGATCCAGTTTCTTAGAGAAGTAGGCCACAGGCCTGTCTATTCTTGACACATCAGTCTGCAATAGCACTGCCCCACTCCCGCGTCACGGGCATCCACTGCCAGCTTGAATGGGATAGAGAAATCTGGAGCAACTAGTACAGGTTCAATTGCTAGGACAGCTTTAACCATTTCCAGAGCTTTCTGACAATTCACTGACTAGCCAAAGTTAACTCCCTTTTTCAACAAGTTTTTGAGTGGTGTTGTCACAGGTGCAAAACCACATATGAAGGTCACACATGTCCAAAAAGCTCTTCAGCCTATATTTTGATTTTGGAATTGGCAGGTCTAAAATGGCCTGGAACTTGCCTGTTTGTGTCCTCACTGAACCTTGACCCAACTGGTGACCCAAGTAGGTGAATTGCCCCTTTCTAATCTCGCATTTAAGCAAGTTTATTACCAACCCCACTCCTTGTCGTATGTGTTCCATGTTATCAGCCTGCGAGGAGCTATAACTAACTACATCATCTGAATAGGTTACTGTTTTCTGCAATCCAGTGGACTGTATTGTATCAATATAGTCCTCCAGCCTGGGTATAGGATATGCATCTCTGAGATCAATCTGCCGGTAATGGTAACAGAAGCCATTTTTATACCAGGCAGAAAGCTGCCAATTTGGCTGGGCTTTTTGTGGCTAGGTCCGTGGATTTAGACAAAAGGCAGTAAATTAGTGGTCTGTTTTGCTCCGCCAAATTGACGCCTCGGAGGGTACACTTTTTTCCACCTCCATTGCTATGTAAATCTGAGCAGTCGGTATGCCCGCAATTGCAAGATGGCCGGAGGTGTCGATGATGTGCACTGTTGTGCTACCCAAGATGAGAAACTGGAAAGCCACTGAGAACCGGGAGATGCTAGCATCTCCTCAGTCTCTGTAGCTGTCTTCGTTGTACGCTTCTTGTTGTAGCGGCAAGCTACTAATGGTCGCTACTTTCAAATTAAAAGTCCCCCACTAAGAACCCAGTTCTAAACTCCAATGGGGTGCAATGTAAAGCTCTTATTTTGAAGACATATTCAGCCTACAACACTGTTCACACCAAACTTCGTGCTTCACGTCACGTCACATGTTTACGCCTACCCCAGTGGCGGCCAAGTGGTGGCTTTTTGGAAAAGAAGGAATATTACAGCTCCCTTATAGACAGACAAGGCGGCATATTGCAGCCTTTACCTTGCAGTGAATGTGCCACCCTTTCTATCTAAAAGGGGCTAGACACAAAAGCCCGATGTAAGAATCAGCAACTAACTGAGTCAAGGCTAAATATGAGCCTTAAATTTTGATTTAAATGCCTTTTCATCCTCACATTTTTGGTGCAACATAGATTACAATGTTACTTAATCCAGTGATGTTGTGTGCCTTGGTGCACTGATTCGCTGCAAGTGATGTTACAACCATCAGATTGGCTTCTATGTCAGTAGCTCTGGTACCCTGTCACAGAAGCATTGGCTCCTAAGAAATGGATAGTGACTGGATATGCTATTCATGGGTAACTGAGTCTGCTATTACTCACTTGTGTTGTTTAAGTCTGTCAGTTGGGTAGAGGAGGCATTAGGCATATGGGACTACCAAGGCAAGGGTCAGTTGGGGGCTGGTGAGATTGACCGCAGACCATGGCACAAAAATGGTTACCTGCTCTTCCAAACCACAAAGCTGAACATAGCTAAACTCTGCATCATCTGCTGAAAAGGCTGCTATTGCTATTACTACAGACCTGCTATCAAGCCTGTGGCTGAAGCTGTCTGGAGTGCCTGTGACATCTAATGTAATGTCAGAAGAGATGAGCTCTTTTAACTGATGGCGTCGTCTCCAGAAAAAAGGGCATCTGCAGAGCCAGAGGCAGAACATACAGAACACAAACCACTCCAACACAGCTCACAAGGTTGAGTTATTTTTTCAATAATGACACGCGACACAACATAACAGTGTGATTGGTCAGTTGCAATGATCTGGATGATTCTGGAGCAATATTAATCATGATGCTCTAGGAATAATACAAACACAGTGGTATCAGAAGCACCCACACTGTCAAGGCACCTGAGTTAGTTTCCTCTTCTTTCTTGAGTATTATGCTATACTACGTACGTGCTTCCATACCAAACTTAAAAATCTTATTGATGTAAATCAAAACTCACAACTCAAAAGTGACTTTGCCTTACATATCCCTTTGATCCACTCACTACTTTGCTCTACTTTTTGTTGAACATTGAGGACATTGATCCAAGTAAGTATATGCCCTCCCATTTTACCAACAATAACCTGTTTGACAGGATTATGTCTTGTCACACTGCCTTCACTTTATTTAGCCAAACTCCAGTATTTTCAGAGAGCCCTGGATTTTTTAGTAGGTAGAGAAGATGAGCAATGTTGTCTCATCTTCAGCATTGGCATCATTGCCTTTTTCCTTAATCCTTAAGGCAGTCAATTTGCAGCCAGCGAAGTGTGAAGCTTTATAATGATGGGTTATTGACCCGTTTGCTGTTTGGCAACTAGGACAGAGGCAAACTGAAAGGATAGTTCCTGTTTTCCATGTGATATTCAGATGGCTTCTTGGTGCTTAGGGTAATGTCAGTGAAATTGATAGTTAGGTTGCCTGATAATGACCATACAAATGTCAGCAAATATTTGCCAGCAGTAAGGCTTAGTGTATTAGTGTGCAATTTTATCATCCTCTCTTAAATTCTCCTTCTCTCTTCCAGCAACGTTGTTGATTTATTTTGTTCATTTAAAACTGTAGCACCCTGGAGCATGAAGCTGACTTTGGTAGTTAAACACACTAAATGCAAATGATTTAACTTACTTTGGATATGTGCTTGAAGCTATAATGAAGACACATTTGTAGAATGGTTTGGAAATCTGAGAAGAATCAAAAAGTAATAATGCATTCCAGTTTCATGCAAAAAAGACGAAAAAAAAGATCAAAAGATGATGGTAACGTAATAAGTAAATTTAAAAAAAAAAAGAAAAAATGTTTGTTTCAAGCCATTTCAGATCACATTGGTTTACTACTACCATTTCCCCGCACGAGGTTCCTGTACACTTTTTTAAGAATTAAAATGTTCATTTATAAACTAGATACACAGTCGAGGACACAATGGCAGCTATTAAAAAGTTTACATTAACTACTGCTAGAACCACCAAAGAGGGGATGCAAAGACAACACGCATATGATCATTTGTCAATCTTCAGTACTTTTAAATAAAATCAAACATATTTGTATCATTTTTTGCAAGAAATATGACATTGAGGCCATTATGTCTTGATGTTTAATCCTGACAAATGACATAATCTGGCCTTCTTGAAAAGCAAGTTTTTTTTTGTTGTTTTTCCTTTTTATTCAGCACTTTTTTGTCTATCTCTGTTTTTTTCTCTGTGATTTTGTCTCAGTCTCTCTCTCTGCTTCCCATGAGATTCTCATGGTTATCTATCTTGACATAAGGGAGGGAAAGCCTCAGGGTAATGCTTGACAGGGAGTCCTCTCCATGATTCCTGGCAGCTCTCTCCATTCTCCCGCTGTCAATGTAGGGGAATATGAGGGAGTCATAAAAGAATGCTGTCATGTCACAGTCACAAACACTGTATAGAACTGAGATGTCTGGCACAAATGCCGACGGTGAGCTGCAGAATGTGGCTGCGTTTGTGTGTGAGTGTTTGCAGGCTTGCATTTGTGTGGTTTGTGTTATCTGATAAGGGCAAAGGTAAAGTATATATCTGTGTTTGCCTGCCTGCCTAAGTTTTCTTATTGCAAATTCTGGTCTAAACTTCCACAGAGTTCAGAAATAACTATGTCTTTTGCTTCTGTTTTAAATGTTCAGCGTGTAGGATTTAGGGGGATTTAGGAAAAAAAAAATGGAATATACTATTGTCAGAAATGGAAAATACCATATACACGCTTTCCATGGATTATCTCCTGATACCATAAGACTGGTTGTATTTTTGTTACCTCAAAATTAGTCTTTTATATCTTCTGAGGTATTGGGTCATCTTCTGTGGAGTCTGTATCAAGAGCTGAAGTTGCTCCCTGAGCACCAGGGAGCCACCAATTGATCCTCAGATATGGGTTAGATGAAAAAAAAAAACAAAAAAACAAGTGCATTGTGCTAATTTTGATTGGATATATGATTGTTCAACAATTGTTCTTCTAAACAAAATTTCAGGGAACTGAGATCTTGCAACACAATGGCATTGTTACAACAAAGGGCAAGATATATTATCAGGAAGACAATCAGACAAGCTGTAAACAACCCTGTTAAATGACATTAAGGTTGATATTGGCCAGTTCTTTCACTCAGATATTATTTATAGACTACATAAAATGTTCTTTTCAAGGAAATGTGATGCCAACCATATTACACTATCTTATCAACATAATGATAGATGAATGTTAATGAATGTGTCTGACAAGTCATGAAAATGTTAATGCAGAACATTTAAGTGAACAATAACCACTTGTAGAGACTGCAAAATTATTCAACCTTTTTATGGTTATCTTTGCACACTCACAGCCCTGTTAAGGTTAGGGAAAGATCATGGTCTTGTTGAGTACAGAAAAACTGAGGAATGACTTGGATCATCAACAGTCAAATGAAACCACACTGTCACGTAAAGTTAACCAAAGTTCTTGTGTTGCCAAAATCTAACCATAAACACAACTGAGGATGTGAGCCCCGGGTCTCAAAAGTCAAGATCCTGCACTTTGTATAACCATCATCCATTTTACACTCACTCCTGAGATGAAATGCCACGCTTCATTCGATTCCTTAAAAATCATTTTCTCTTTTACTCATAAGTACTATTGTCACTAAGGCCTGTGACAATAACTTGGACAACTATTTAGTAGCATATCAACTTACATTTCAGAAGGCAAATTTGACAAAAGGGTAATATTTGTGGATGTTAAGGAAATACTGTGGTTTATACACAAATAACTTTTAAATTCATTAAGGTTAGTATTAGGGAAGTCTTAGTTAAGGTTAGAGAAAGATTATAGTTACAATTAATACACTGGAAATCTTTAGCTGCAGGTCTGTGACGATACGCAGTTTATTGTCTCCAGTATGAAAGCCTGACATGCTTTTCATCCATCCACCAATTTAACCTGCTGGCCTTACTTTACATTTTTTACATAAAGGTCTTACCACTTCAGGGACTGGAACTGTATAATGGCATTTTATATGGACTGGAATGTAATTTTGCAACATTTTGATAAGAATTTTACCATTTGCCGCCTTTTTCTCTTTTAAGTAAACATGGTAAATGTTGAGGTTTGCCATGTTTACGTTGTTTCAAGATTTGTTGTTAACTTAGTGAGTACACTGTTATCTCGTCCAAGAAGAAGGAAGTGCAACACTTCTGGAAGTTATAATCCACTAAAATTTAGGATTGTGTAGGATTTAGGTGGATTTCAGAGTATCTATAGGCAGCAATGTTTCTACAGTAACCCAGAATGAATAAACTAAACAATGACTCTAGAGGGGGCCATCTACACCTCTACAAGGGAAGTTCAGCTTTGTTTGCGCTCACAATACTTACAACCCGCAACAACCAAAGCCTGGTTTGTGACTGCTGACTTTAACTGTTGTTTCCTCATTGAAAGAAAATGGCTGACTTGTAATTTGTCTGGTCAAGACATAGGTTAAGATTGTGGCAAGAACACAGGAAACACTCAAGCAAACTAGTTTAATGGTCAATCATTGTTTGATGCAAATCACCCATAGTACTTAGTGTGTCTCATTTTAGATTTGATTATTTCTCTGAAATTCATAATCTACTGTAAGCTCAACAAGCTATGGGGTCATGATGAATTCCATAGTGACTGTGGTCTATGTAGACATGAGGAATTCCCGATTTACAATTGGAGATTGTAATGAGGAGATGTTATGTAAATGTTGTACAAAGGCACCATGCCTCAGGGCTCTTTCTTTCATGTAACAAAATGGTTTCACAGTAATTACGGTTGAAAAGTGGAACAAAATGATCTGCTATTGGCAAAACAGGAAAAGAGCAAATGTCATGCAGTATTATTATGTTAATCTAGCAGTTTTGGAATGGAGAAGTGAAACACTATCATGATTCTAAAGCCAGAAGTAAAATTATTCAACACATAAACGGCTCACAGTGCTCTGATGTCCTGTATTGTATCAACATGTCTTGCAGCTTTTTAATACTCTGAAAGATATATTACAGAGGGCAGGTTTCCACTTGAGGAAAGTTTATAACAGTTTGTCTTCACTCATTACCGAGTGTTTTGTTTTTTCTTTTTTTTCAACAGTAAGCTTCTTTTTTGTCCAGGGCCCAACACTTGGTTTAATGATAAGGCAATAAACCTCAGCATCGCATCCATCTGTCCTTACTTGTGTGCACTTAGTCCCAATGACCTTTCAAGGGATAGTACTTAGTGCAGGTGACTCTCCTCTGCATGGCTGTATTCCACGATCCATCGCTGCAGCACCAACAGCAGCCCCAGCAGCAGCCCCGGATGACTTCCTGACATACAAGTTTTTCATTTGCCAAATGGCCGCCTGTGTTGCTATGCACCTTGAATTTGTAATTCTCTCCCTCCGCTACCTTGACTTACCCACACCCATTCTGCAGATTGTCTAATAACTGTGTATAGGGGAAACCGTTTCATGCAAATTGACTGCTGCTCTAAGTTTAGATGGCGGAGTCTTAGGCTGTGCTGGTATATAACAGTGGCAGGCAACCTTTGCCAAGGAAGGAGCATCAAATTCAACTAGCAACAGAAGCAGTGGCTGTGGCTTCTGGATGTGTCTGGAGATGACAAACACTCACCTCAGCCTGTGTGATCCATCAGGAATCCAAGGCTTACCATGAACAACCTCCCAACAATGTGTACCAGTCCACATATCTCATACTGATGACATATTTTTCTTTGATCTCTTCAAAAGAAACAGCCAACACAGCTGCTATGCATGGAATTCAAATGATTTTGAGTAATGTAGAGCAAAGATGTACAAGTCCAACCCTGCAAAACAATTTTCCAACGAAAATAAATAAATGAAAAAAAAAAAAAAAATGTAACTGGCATACACATAAAAGTTGGATTGGCCTTAATGAATTGAAGATAGGAATGAGGAGTAAGATACTGGATTAACAGTTGTCATCAAGGGATTATTGACAGTTCTGCCATGGATCAAGCCAGCTCACTGACTTGGATGGAGCTGTAATCAACGCAGAGAGCATGTTTATAAAACACAGCTGAGAGGTGTCAGACGTCACCTTGGTTTGACTTTGTTTTTGGATCGATTGCAGAGGAGATTGCACATGACTTCATATTTTTAATTGAGCACTACTACGACCTCACTCACCCCACTGTAAGTGCCAGGAGCCAGTAAAGCAGGGAGGAAGAATGAATTGGGCCAAGGTTGTGGGAAAAGGAGCATGTATTTAGTGTATTGAGAATGTCGAAGAAAAAAAAATCTAAGAAAGTGTTCCTCTTCCCTGTGACTGCAAGTAATAAAAGATGGATGTTATGTGTGTGTGATGCCACAGAGCTTTGACAGTCTAAGCTCGTTTCCTGGTCAAACAAGGATTGCAGAGTCTTCTTCTCCTCTAAAACTGGAAATAAAAAGCCCAGTATAGGGTATCAGTAGCAGTACAGATGCACTGTGGTTTATGCATTATTACAGCCAGTGATAGTGAAGGGAGCTTGTTATCTCCCCAACATGTATGACCTCTCACAGGAAATTCACCCTGTAATGACAACGGACAATGTGTATGAGTACTGAAATGCATCCTTGATAGTTCACCACATGTATGCCAAATTATGGACAGATTAAATCCTTTTTTTCCCCGCTGCCTCCCTCACCCTCATTTAATGCATAATGGGTTGAGCTTATTGGTTTCAGTGTCATTTTTAGGCATTCATGATAAGCAATTTAGAAAGATGGTAGCTTTGAATAACACCTTGAAGTATGTTTGGTGAAGGATGATTGCTTCATGATTGCATATTTTTGTAATTCCCCTACACATTTCTTATAAAATAATAATTCATACTGCAGACTTATATTTGCATACTATGCATGCTCACTCAAATATGGCATGGATACCTGTTGCTCATGATAATTTCCTTTTAATTGCATTGCCCTTGATCTATGTCATTAGTCCTTGTCAAGAAGATAATCTCAGCAGCCATGATGTTGATATGCTCGTGGTTACAACCATTATACAGTGTAATGGCTCATTTGGCTCTCATCATTCCCCATCTACGGAGATAAAGTGGTTACCCCATGCGGAATTCAAATTTGTTAGGCAAAGAGAACTGGCATATTGTGTGCCATGCTGGCTGAATTCCAAAGTGGGTATGATTCGAGTCTTACTGCAGTACCAGAGAATGAGGGCTGATATTTAACACATTGTGTAAGTAATGTGGGAATACTTTACATTTTACACAACAAAGGCAAAGATATAACTTCTATTATGAATTTCAGACTGCAGAACTGACAGTATGCTGCTTTTCTGAAAAAAAAAAACATTATCAAGGCCATTCCCAAATGGCATCTCAAGTTCCACTGGGTTATTTAATTTTATTAATTCATCGCGCCATTATCAGGCTTCCTCACTGCTTTAATTGTGAGGACAGGTCCACAGGATAATGCCTTACAAGACAGAGAATGGGGCCCATTCAGCTACTCAATGTGGCCTAGGATGAGCCAAGTAAATGAGAACTGAAATGTATGAATTGAAATTAATAAAAGTTGCCAGCCACATTTTTACATTTGTAAAGTAAAATGCCATTAACAAAAGTCCAGCATACTAGCTGTATAATTTGAACTTAATACTTCAACTTTTAAGAACCTTCATCAGAGTACACAAAGGTTCAAAAACATTAGCGTAAATCAGCCATCTGAGCTAAGTGATAAAAAAGACGGTTTTATCATCTGTTGGACCCACTATTAAACCAAGATTTTGTTGGCTATAGGCTTCATTCCAACACCCTAGCATATACCATCATGTGTCACAACACATACATTTTTCTTTTGAATTAGGAACTACTGTTCAGTTCTGGGTGTTTTTAAAGAATGTGTCCTGTCAGAGCACCATCATTATTCTCCGACCACAGTTAATGTGATTAAAGTGAAACTCTCGCCAAAAAGCTACCTAGGCTTTATTTGTGAATGTATATGAGTCAAACCTTTGTTTAAAAACATAATTATAATGAAAGAGGCACTTAAGATTCATTTTCAGTCAAGCTAATTTTCAATGTGTGTGTGGGGGGGGCACACTTATGCTAGCATCAAAATTGCTATTTCTAAAACACTAAGAAGGCTCGACACAACATGAAACTTTGCTCATAGTATGACCAGGGTCTCTACACATGAACACGAGCATTGGGAACATTGTGTACACAGAGTTTACTAAAAAGAAGGTTTTTGAACAACTCACATTAGTGGCTGTATCTTTGGCATTCTGCCGTCATGACAGACAATAAGTGTCGATCCCTGAGTGCGACGTAACAGGAAGGCTTGAGGAGTGGTCCACCATTATTCTCCTTCCAGTTAGGTCGCACTCGGGGATCGACACTTATTGTCTGTCATGACGGCAGAATGCCAAAGATACAGCCACTAATGTGGCTGTATCCACCATTATTCTCCTTCCAGTTAGGTCGCGATTTTGATGCTAGCGTAAGAGTGCCCCAGCACTCCTTGGAAAATTAGCTTGCCTGAAAACAAAACTACGGTAAATCCTGACAGTGCCTCTTTCATCGTAATTATGCTTTTAGAATAGAATAGAATAGAATAGAATAGAATAGAATTACTTTATTGATCCCAGACTGGGAAATTATTTTGTCACAGCAGCAGAGTGGGTCTGCAAAAAATATATACAGTGCAAAATATACTATAAACAATAAACACTAATAATATATACAACAAAACAGTAGATAGATTAGAGTTCTCTCTGTCAGGCAGAGGTGAGAGAGTTATTATATAAAGTGATGGCTTGTGGCAGGAAAAATTTCCTGTATCTGTCATGTTATGACAGCGACGCTGGAACAGCCTTTTGGAGAAGCACCTTCTCCAAAAGGCTGTTCCAGCTTCGCAGTGTGAGTTGGAGAGGGTGGAGAGGATTATCCATGATGGATAACAGTTTTTTTCATTGTCCTCCTCTCCATCACAGCCTCCAGAGTGTCCTGTTTACAGCCAATCACAGAGCCAGCCTTCATTAAGAGTTTGTTGAGTCTGTTGGTGTTGCTGGCTCCGATGCTGCTCCCCCAGCAAACTCTCAGCTTCCTCAGGAAGTAAAGATCTCCAGTCCAGTCTGTGGTTGATGGTAACACCAACGTACTTGTAATCCTCCAGCACCTCCACATCCTTTCCTAGAATGTGCAGTGGTTGGGGAGCCGTCTTCCTCTTTCGTTGTCTACCAGTGCCCTGTACTCCTCCTCCAAGTCGTCAGAAAACTTCTGCAGGTGACATGACCCGGTGTTGCACTGAAAGTCAGTGGTGTATAAGGTGAACAGAAAAGGAGACAGTACAGTCAGTACAGTACAGTACAGTGAAATGCATCCTTAGCATTTGCATATAAAAGATCCAGTGTGTTACAGTCTCTGGTGGGGCAGTCAACATACTGGTGAAATGTTGGGAGGGTTTTGTCCAGTGAGACGTGATTAAAATCCCCAGTGATGATAATAAATGTGTTAGGATGCTGCCTCTGTATCTGGGCAACAGTGGAGTGGATGAGGTCACAGGCCACCGCTGCATCAGCTGAAGGAGGAACGTACACACTGATAATGATGGCGGACGTGAATTCCTGGGCAAATAATAGGGTTGTATCCCCACAGTCAGCAGTTCAATGTCCGAGGTACAGAGATGTTCCTTCATGTGAACTCGTCCGGGATTACACCACCTCTCACTCAATCAGCTGGTCGAGTGTGCAGACAATGCGCTTAATGATGCGCTCCTGACCCTCCATCGCCAGGGCTAGCAGAAACATCATAATAAGTGCCGCAAAAGTTCAAAAAAGGAAAGTGTCCATCTTCTCACGGTCTCTGGAGAAGAGTTTCCAAAACTCACGACGAAAATCAAAACAGAAATACAAAAAAAAAAAAAAAACTATGGAAAACTTGGAAACCCACGGGAGCTGCTGCAACAGACTGCCACCTAGTACAGTGCCATAGCAACCACACAAATGTTTGACTCATATACATTCACAAATAAAGCGTAGGTTGCCTTTTGGCGAGAGTTTCACTTTAAGGTTAGTATATTAGTATATAGTATATTAGTATATTAGGCAACTCGTTGTTACGTTAGGGAAGAGCTGTAGTAACAGTTAATAAAATAGAAAATGTTGGCTAGAGATTTGTGGCAATAATCCGACACATGTAGTGCACATGTACATATAGTTTATCGTGTCTTGCATGGAAGCCTGACATGCTGCTCGTCCATCTGCCAATTGACCTGCGGGCCTAACTTTATATTTGCTACACAAAAGACGTGCAACTTTCCACATTGGCACTGTACAATGTCATTGTACTGTCAATTAAATAAAATGAATTAATGTGCAAATCTCCACAGAAACTACAAAAACTACAAAAATCAAGGTTATATTCAACCAGAATTTAGTTTCAAAGAGAGTGTATCAATGTTTTATTGTAGTTACCGTAGAGTTAGCCTTTTATATCTACAGAGGCAGCAGGTACTTTTCTTTGCCATTGCAAAGTCATGCCTTTACAGTAGCACAGAAATGATACTGACAGTTGAGGGGGCATTTAGCATTTTGGGGGGTGTTAGCAGCCACTATAGGGATGAGCTAGACAAGGAATGATTAATTGTTTGCTATCCTAGCAACTGGACCTTTACTACTAATAACCTCTCAGATGTTATGGTACAAATCATGCTGTAATGTTTAAAAAAAATAGCACATTGGGGATAATGTCTATGCTTGACATGCGTAGCATGTACATACTTGCACTTGTATTACTAGCCAAGTCTTCCCTTTAATGACAGTGGCCCAGTACCCAGTGTGTCTGACAGACATCATCAGTGTGTTAGAAAAGTAGCCCTTATTACTTCCATCAGCAACAAAGTGTGTAATAATAGGGTCTATTGTGTTTGCTGCTACAGAAGATCGAAAAAAAAAAAAAAATCCATGTTAATGAAACATTACTATGGCATCTTCCTGCATTCTTCACAGCAAAGTTTGGTCCAGACTGTGAAAAGTAATGGGATTTCAGCCCAGCATGGCAGGGATTTACATTTCTGTTACAACAGGGATAACTGATGGAACAGTGTCTTCAACCAGTGACACACATGTGTTGAGTAGTGGTCAACAGAGCAATATAAAACATTTTTCCGCCTGCAGTGTTTTCATAGAATTCCCTCTACCAATTCTCCACTAATTTAATGATAAGCATCTTTCATATCCTTCAAATAATTCACAATAAAGTCCACTGTAATTGAGTAATATAAACGCTTTTATAACAATGTAGAAAAATCAATAACCTGAAGTCTACAAACTGTCCAGGGCTGTAGCATTGTGAAGGTAACATGTTCACTCATGCGAATCAGTGGATCAAATGATTGATCACGGAATATTGGATTGTTTGATTTTAATTGGTTTGTGGTGCAAAAAGTGACCAGCTGAAGCCCTGCCTTCTCATTCAACCACAGGCTATTAACAATTAATTATATAATAATTAACAATTAATTAATATAATAACTTATAACAATAACTACCAAAAACAGCCCACATGCAGTTTCCTTAGAGAGGATGTCATCAAACATTACCTACAATTTTTTCTTCCCACACTGTTCAACCCAAGTTCGCACCACTGAGTTTGTTGGAAGACACACTTCCTGGCCTTTGTTTTGTTAGTATACATTTGGCAAGCCATAACAATGGTCATATGCAGAGGTTTTATCACAGAGCCATGACTTCAGAACTAAAAGACTTTGTATAGGAAGAAGAAAGTTTCCGTCTGGTTCTAATGAACATAAAGATAATTTGGTCCATCTAAACATCTAGACCAGGGGTACTCAAATACAAATTTTAAAATCTTAAATGGCCACACAAATTTGTATATATATATATATATATATATATATATATATATATATATATATATATATATATATATATATATATATATATATATATATATATATATATATATATATATATTCAAAACAAAATGTCTTTTTTATCCTGCTTGCAGCTTGATATGACGATTTCAGTGCATTTATTTTTTTTTGTTCTCACGTCTGAATTTTGAGGAAATGTTTCTTCAAAATTTCTATGTTTTGTCTCATAATGCCATTTCCATTTTTGTGCAGTCTTGGCTCCCGCAGCCAGTAAAATGTCACTATGCAAACTGCTCCAAAAACGAAAGTGAAAGATAAAAATTGCGCCAGCAGTGAGTGACCCAGCTGTCTGTGTATTGTTGGCATGGAGACGAGTCCCAGTATACACGTGCTGACCCAACTAAAACACACAGCGAAGGAATAATAGTTCGGGGGCCACAAATAGGCGGCCAGCGGGCAGCCTAGTGAGGACCACTTGTCTAGACTATAAATGACTGTGCAACATAGAAATCCCTTCAGTGTTGTTTACTGTAACATACTTGTCTGCATCACCAAGTTGAAATTTCAATCAATCCTTGTTTATTACCTTCAGAATATACTTACATACAATTGTGTGTGCTCAAATGTTAGCACTGATTGCCAAAGCCATCTGGAAGATTTTGGTGTCCAAGCTGTTTAAGTTGAGTTCACCAATATCACCAAGGGGATGGATTTCTCCCATCTGCTGAGGGGTTTGCTCCCCTTCACCCTCGTGGGCCGACATTAAACATACTGTCAGAGAGAGAGAATGGCCATGCAGCAGTCTCTGCTGGCTGTCCTCTGACTTTGTGTCCATATCTGAGGGCAGATAGCTGGAAGAACACTCTAGCATCATTGTCCTCACTGTCTGTCTGGCCACCTCCTTCCCTCTTGTGTGAGTGTAAGTGTGTCACAGTTACCATCAAGTAGGGCTTGCTTCAAAGATAAACCATTGTGTCTATTTGCCAAATACTTCAGAAGTATTTCTTTTCAGAACAAGCAAGTGGGTAGCAAATCTATTTACAGTGCAGTTCTGGCCCTGAAGCTCAACAAGTGAATAGAATAATTATTCTCCAAATATTCACTGGAGACTTCCTGGCGAGGGAGCTTTAGTATGCAGCATTTCTTTAGTAATATTGTTGTCTTGTGTGTCTTTTCCCCTCACTCTTGTTAACACAATAGCGCAACTGTTGCACTTAAAGGAGTGAAAGTTTTAGTGATGTTTTTAGGGCTGACATAATTTGTTTCAGTATCTGTGTTGGGGATGGATGACAGAAGAAGTGGGAAATAATGGATGTTGCCTTGTTGAATAGGAGTGCCTGCAAATGCATTTTCTCCTATCAGTTGTCTTCAGTGAGTCTTACAGAGAATGCTGGAGACCTGTAAACCTGCAGTTTAGCCTGCGCAGTATTAATCTATCCTTCTTTCTAAATTTCTGTCTCTCTTCTAACCATTTAGAAGTTTTCCTGGGAGACAAATGTAGATGGAGAATTAGATGAGGTTCATTAGTGCAGGATGTTATTCTACTACCTCATAGTGAGTGTGTCTCTTTAAATGAATATTTTCTTCCAGCAGGACTCATGCATATTTTCATATGCAAAAACTGACCTTTTTTCCAAATGTATATGTCTTTAGGTGCAGAGCCAAATTATCTTCACTCCACATAAACTATCCATTGAATGTTCACTCCTTGTCCCAGTTGCCTTGGAGAGAAGATGTCCCAGCTGGCAGCAAGGACAAGTGCAGCTCCTTCTAAGAGCACAGGTGTCATACAAATGGAAACCACACAGATGCCCCAGGGGCAGCCATGACTTTCTACTATCTGACACACTCAGACCTAATTCCTCTTCTGCTTAACGAGCCACTTGATCATTCTGCCAACTTGTGCCACCAGATCAATTTGAGCAGCAGCAGGAGAAAACAAGGGTAACATTTCTCCCTGCTGGAGATATTTGAAGCTGCTTATCGATGACAGGCAATAGAGCAAGACAGGCACTGCTGACCCCAGTGGCCCCTGTATAATATGGTAGACTGTAGTATGACATTACAGCTTGTTTCTGTTGAGATTGGTATTGGAGGTTGTTCTGTAACTGCATAGGGGATCACAAGACATTTTACTTCTGAACAACAGAGAATCGTCTAAAAGTTTTATTTTGTTATACCATCAGGCTTTAGAGAAAGCATACACATCCTCACAATATCAGCAGTTACCAGTGGTGTATCTGATAGTGCCTTGTTCCTGTGGAAAGATTGTTGATTATTGAGTCTTATCCCCATGTTGTCAAATACCAGCACTTTGGGTTGGCTCTGACCTGAGCTGCCAACCTAAAGTGTCAACTCAAAGTATTTGATAATCTAGGGATGATATTCCACCATCAGCTATCTCTCCACAGGAAGTTACATTTTGTTGTTTTAAATATGATATTCCAGGTACTATATCAGATCATGCATTTGCCAACATTGCTTTGTTATGTTCCTATCTCCTTAGAAACATACAGTCATTTGCTTTGTTGTTGATTGTTGGTCATATCTTTTGACACAAAGATGTTGAGGCCTTGGATGGTTTCATATTCAGTGAGAAGCTACTCTGCTCTTTGGTGAAAATGCCCAGCCTTGACACAAGCTTTGCAATAAGCACCCTGGCACAACTCTGCATATCAGCATTTACATTATGTTCTATGAAAACCAAGGTTAGCATGTCATTGCGAAGATTTGTGATTTATCAAAATATAGCAGCATCCAGTGGGAGGGCTGATGCTTTGTTTGAACTTTAAACATAGAGCTATGCATTAAAGTGTCCCTGCTCTTGCTCCTTTGCGTGGATCTATACATGGTCTCTGGAGATGCCACATATGCCACAAAACCGGAAAAAGGCATTTTTAATGAAGATTGATTTGGTTGGCTGTTATATCCAACACTGTGCTTCACTTTATGGGGCTAAAATTGCACATGTATGCAAGTACCTGATATGCCATTTAAGAAAGAGGCCTGCCTGTGTTTGTCTAGTCAATTCCTGTTTGCTAAGTTAATTAATATGAAGGGGGTAGGTGAGAATGAAGAGAGGCACAGGGATTATTTGGAATCCATTTTGCATTAGAGAGAATAGGACCACAAATACTGAACAAATATAAAGCATGTGCTGACTTCATAATTGTGTATTCAGCTGTATTCAGCACCAGACTGCAGTACAATTGATTTGTTTTTCTGTCAGTCTTATTATAAAAAAAAACAAAAAACAAATGAGTTGTCTATCAGTTCTTCTATTTTGACAAGTGGTGGAATGTTGTAAACATCTCTGAATGAAGTTTACCATTTGACATTTTGGCCATTGCTTTGAGAAATGTCTCAAGTCTTTGAGAGACTTAAGACAGTATGGGACAGTATGGGGACAGCACTGGACAGTATGAGAAAACTAATATATTTTTTGAGCACTTAAGCATACATGTATAATAAGTAATATTCTAGCTGTAACCAAAAACAAATTATTAACCTCAACATTAGCACAACATGTCTCCTTTAATTGTGTTTTCAATCAGTTTGGCATTTAAAAAAACAATGAATTTCAGTACAGTTACACTTTGCAGCACACAATTTCTCATTCTGCAGGTCAGAAGAGGTGTATGACCATTTTTATCCAATTTGTCACTAATTTTTAAAGCTGGCCTAATTCATCCCATTGAAGGCAACCTCATTTTCCCTGTTCACGTGTATATTTGACAGAATTATCCAAAGGGAACCTTGCACCTTCAAACCATCACACCAAGGTCTTTTATAGGGGACTGCAGTGGAATATAACTAACCCTCATTAGCTTGGCCTTATTTCTAAGACTAATGCCTCTTTACTGATTTTAGCTCTATGCCTAACACTTGAAAGGGACTGTTTCTTTTGGGAAATTGCCACAATCTGCAGTTGATAATTGAGCATGTTATTGGTGACAAAGTCTCTTTTCACTTTTCCTTCTCAAGTTTTAGACACCAGTTAAATCCTTGATTTGGCAGACCACTGCAGAGAAAGAGTTACAGTTACCTCTCTTCCCTTTGCCACACTCAACTTGGGTGCCAATGTCACAAACATTTGATGGAACATTTCGTTGTGTCTTAGTTGCAGGCTTCATGGCTTCATGTTAGCCATGAGTACATTCTATCTGTCAGGATGTTTATCTCCCTGGTCTCTGATCCCTGACCCCTGTGTGCAAATTGTTGGGGTAATGCATGACAAACAAATTTATTATTGCATTCAAAGTATATCTATCAGAAACACAGCAATGTCCTAAATGTAGAAATCCTGTTACAGTTATTAATCTGACAATGTGGTTATTACCTGTGTCACTTAAGTTCTTCAATTAATTTTCTGCTTTTTAGGCATATATGAAAAGGATGTACAGATGACTTGAGAGACTCTTCCACGTGAGGAAACCATGGCTTTGTTGATAAACATAATTTTATGAAGCATTGCAAGGCAAACCCATTTTGAGGAATGCACGAGGATGATGCAAACCACCATCTACCTGGATTTCTGTCTGAGATCTTAGCATTCATTTCCCCTGTCAACACAAGCCAGCTAATTTATACAGCATCATTTACTCAAAGCTCTCAGTTTTAAAAAGGTTATATTGTGCAGCTTTAATACAGTTATTACTAAGCAGTCATCAGTGTCAATTCATGAGGATTTGTGTTTATATGAGTTAATATCTTCAGATGAGAGACAATTGCTGACATCAATTCAGGAATGGAGGAGGTAAAATGTAAACTTCATGTTCAGCTAGAGAGCCGTGGATCAATAACAGCACAAGACAGGAAATTGGTAGCAGTACGGTTGATGTATCAGATTAGTAATTATGTGTTTGTGAGCAGCAGTCTTTAGTCTGAAAGCATTGTGAGGTGTATTGTGCCTATTTTTAAATGTGTTTAGTGGAGTTTTAACTTTTTTTATGGGCTTTCCTTTCAACCCATAAACACAAAATTTTCTTTTATAGTCCTGATGAAAAATGTCCTTAGATGACTTAAATTTGTCACAAATGAGAGCAGTTTTTCAGTCAAAGTGCACACTTTTTCATAAAAAAAATAAAATAAAATAAAATCATTGTTTAAATAATCACTATAAACAAACACATTGATTGCTGAAATTAGCAGCCTATTCAGCAACAAGTTTTATTCAGGTTTCTTGCTGCTCTGTTGAATTTGGCAGAAATTCGGCCCGAATACTCAAATCAAATAATGATAAAAAACTTGAAGATGCTGTCTGCTTGCCCTGTAAATGGAGATAAAGCTGTTAGAATCTCTGGCAACTGGTTGAAGGGCTTCAGAAAAGAGGCAAAATATTCCCACCATCCTGAAACAGGGAGAAGGTCTTGTAGAGCACAATGGTTAAGAGAGTATAGAGACAAGTTGAGTTTATCTACAGCCACATTATTGACACTGTTAGAAAGTAGACTTGGCTGTCCACACAATTTTCAGGCAGTGCTTTGAAGACTATGCCAACCTGCCATAAAATTAAAACTGACTTGTGCAGGTTCCCCTTGTACAGCTAAAACAGCTCTGATCTGTCAAGGCATGGTCGTAGGCCTTCTGGATACTGAGATAGGTGGAATTTGGAGGCCTGGTCAATGCCTTGGGTTCATTGTTGTGCTCTTCAAGCTGTTCATGAATATTTTTATGGTATGTCAGGGCACATTGTTCTGCTAGGGTTATCACTGCCATGGCGTTCCCCAATGGCAATGCCAGCCCCAGCAGGACTGTAACACCCGCCAGTGTAATAATGTCCACAAACGTAATAAACCGCAAATGGAGAGTCAGCAGCTGGATTTTGCACCCATGGTCAGTAGTATTAGTAGGTGCACCCACAGTCAGTAGTATCAGTAAGTGTATAGGCAAACAAACAAACAACAACCACAATGATCATTATTCATTGTATCATTACATTTGTCGGAAGTTATTACAATAACGTTTTTCACGTCCCCACAAACGTAATAAATTCCTGCAAATGTAATAGTTATTACATCTGTGGGAAATCTGACCCCAGAGCCTAACTGTTCTTTGACCTGTATGAAGTCTGGCCCAAATTGTTTTTGAACCACAGACCCTCTAGTTGGATGAATATATACTAACCACAGAGCTATAGCTATGTTAGTCAGGGTTAAGAGCTAAGATTTGTGTAAAGGCACCTGGAGGATCATGGGCATGTCTCGTGTATCTGTCTAAGAACAGACAATAGTCTGTCTAATTAACAGCAGATCAGTGACGCTGACTTAAATTTGGTCAGTTTTTTTACAGTCAGATTATCTAATATATTAGAACACATTAAATTGATTAGTTGATAATTCAGTGATTCATAAAAGAGATTCATCTTTCTCATTTGTAGTTTGTTTTGGCAAGACAGCATTCCATGCCCTTTGTTTTAAATCATCTGAATCAAGGGAATTGTGGGGCAGATCTCAAGATCAGAGAGAATGCATATTAAAGACATATTTTATCATGTAGCCTAACATCTGATGCTATACATCATCTTGAACTGTTATGTTTTGCACTGACTGGGCTGTGAATGCAGTTGAAATAACATGTGTAGCTCACTGCTGACTAGAATTTACATTTTTCAGTTGTGCCCAGAGTGAAGACTGGATGCAGAAGCTGAGCTTCTTTCCTCAACCAACCCAAATAAATGTTGGCAACACATGTTTCTGCTAAATACAGATATGTTAAATGTCTAGACTTAAAATTATCATTCCAGTGGTGAAAGTGGTGAATTGAGTGAGTCGATATTGGGCGCAGAAGCTCAGCTTCTTCTCAGACAAATTAGATGGTTTTAATACACAGATTGTGCCTTTAGAATCCAGCATAGTTGGGATGTGGGGACGTGTATGTCAATACAATACTGATGAAGGTGATGGATTGACTGCAACATGAGCTCAGGTATAAATATTTAATACGGTGTCTTTACAGTTTGTCTCAGAATTCCCAAAGTGGTGTGAGGACACTTTTATTGTGGAATCAGTTCTATTTGACCTCCACATGTTATTGCTCAGGGACTGAAAGATGCCAATGGTCTTATATGTTCATAGTCAGATTGTATTTATTTTTGCCAAGAGAGAAATCAATAGTCTTACAAGTCTTGTGATGCACAGTTATTAATACAGTGTGGAATTATTCTATTGTAAGCAGCTAATAGATCAAAGGCCAAGGACAGCTATGTGCAGTGATTTAACAATCTGATGAAGAGATGAGATCCCTGAATCACATGTGTAGCAAAGCACCACCCATGCACACTTCAACAAGGACTTGGGGGTTGGGGGATGTGGGGTGGGAATGCAGGTAAATCAAAAGGGGCTGCTGTGTGGATTTCCTAAACCAAACAAGTTGTTCCAAGCCTTGTGTAATTCACCTCACAGATGATGGGTTTTACAGCCTTTTCGCCTGTATTCTATCCAGTGGGGATCTGTAAATCTGTCAAGGAGAGAGTCAATTCCATTCCCCCTGCCGTAATCTCATTTGCCTCTGGTGCCAATGGTGCATCAAATGTCGTCGTTGGCTCCTGTGGTTGGTTGCCGTGCCTGTCTGACGCAGTGCCGAGTCGAGCCTGGGAGTAAATCCCACCTGTCCCACATGAGGTGCTCCATCAACCACAAGAATTCATTATCCCAGAATGTTTTAAGGGGCTAATGGAATCCTTATCTTTATTTTTCACTGGAAGAATTTAATTACATGCTGTAGTAAAGGTTCCCCCAGTTTATCTGCCCTACATGCATATCTGTCCTTTTTCTCAGGTCTCAGGCTGTTTGTAAGGATGTTCCCGAGCTGATGTCTGTGTTTTACAGTATTTACTGCCAATCACAGGATGCAGTCATATTATTGTTCTATCAGAAGTTATCCTCTTCTCTATTTTTAGCCTGTGCCAATCTGGTGAGATGAAATGAAGGCAGTTAGACATGTCCGCATCCTCCTACACATCCTTACTGAACAACATTTGGCATTTACCTGCAGATTTGTTTTGTGTTAAGAAAAAGAGGCTGGGTTTGTGCATGCATTACAATAATGTGTTCAGTGGAAATTCAATCACATAGTTGCTTTTACTTTGTTTTTCTCTCAGCATGACAGTTTTATTATAACAAGCTAACTTTCTCACCATTGTAATTGTTTGGGATTGTGCATACAAGTGTATGTGTGTGTGTGTGTGTGTGTGTATGTGGATAGAGGGGGTTGCATGTCATATTCAACCCGTAAATGGTAAGGATTTGTGTAGGGAGCCATTATGTGAAGAGATGTTTTGTTTCCACATTGATTCAAAGAATACTTCTGATGACAAGTCTTTTTTTTTTAAAGTGGAAGCTGCAAATGTAATAGTTAGAGCTTGTTAAGGCCAAGCGTTTCTATGCTCCACTGTCAAGGGTTACATGATTACAGAGAGAGCTAAAAAGGTGTTGCTGTGGCCCCTTACTGCAGAACATTTCCTACCACATAATTTAAGGCTACCAAGTTGCATTCACCACAGAAAGTCACAGAGAGGTAATAATTACAGATCATTTCACCAAATTGTAGAGATGAAAGATAAATAAGTAAAAGTCTGTAGCTGCCAGGGTTTGTCGTTAGGGTGGCTTATTAGCAGAGTTTAGTTTTTGTTGACTTAAGGTCCTTTACCACCACAATGAAATTATAGTAACACTATCTATTTTGATAGGTGCTGTGGATTCTCCATTTGGTAACTCTTTCTTGAATAGTTAGAACTGAAAAACATAACAAAATTATAATTTCATATTAACCACATCAGAAATAGTGCCATGTATTTCAGTAATTCTAAGGTAAATGTAGTGTCAAAATATATCCTCTTATGAACATACTGTATGAAGAAGTTCAGATCAGGTCAGGCTAGTTGACCCAGAAATACAACTGCTTATTAGTGCAGCAATACATCTCCATTCAGAAGTGTTCTTTTATGTACTAAGAACATTACACAAATGGCCCCATACTCCAGACTGACACTTAATGGGTTGAATGTGAGAAAAACTGAAGCTGTGAAAAAGAACACAGGATAAAGCTATGTGTACTTCCCGTTTCACTGAATTGTATTCACGTTTACCTCACTTTGTCTTTTCCCTGCATCTTAGTCCAGCAAGCATTCATGGAGAAATGTGAAGAAACCATAGTAGGAGAGAGGAATCAAGGAGATATGATTTGAGAGAAATAAGACATCCTTTCCTGTCAGCTGTCAGCTTTAATAGCTATAGAGACTTTTGATGAACTGAACTATATATTTTTCAAAATAATAACACAACTTCGATATCGTAGTCAAACTGATGTGCGTAATGTGCACAGCTCTGTTAATGGAGAGACCCACATATCATTTCTTATAGTACTGGTAATGTAATGTTTTCCTTATTAATTATATGTATTATATCAACCACTAACAACCCATCTGGTATTAATCAGAATGTCTGTCTTTATGACCTGGACCGCCTAATCCACAGATTTTACACAGTGTCCTTGGATATACCTGTGATCAGCACATCACCAACCATTATAAAAGTGAACATGTCATTTAGACATTTATGTGATTAAAGTTATAGTGGATATAGTTAAGACCTACACTTGGAAATTAGGCTGTAATAAACTTGATTTATGGATAAGTTCAAATAAAGATACTATTTATTTTGCATTTTTCCAGACTCCACATTATTTCACCTACTGTCTGTGCCCTACATTACAACCAGTCCTGGGCTTTTCACAAGTTTAAATATCTTTAAAGCAGAAAGAAAACAGTTGTGCTGGATGATCACTTTATTTATAACGGCTGATCTCTAGAGAGAAATCCTAGCAGCTGGATCTGCATCTGCGTTGCTGTCTGGTTTTGTAATCTGTGCAAGTTCAATTCCTGTTTCATTCTCACAATCTTATGACTCATTGGACACATACTCGGGATATGATGCACCTGGTGATATCCTGATTATCAATTTCCGTGCAAATGAAGCTTTTGTTATTCACATTAAACTTGTGTAGAAGGCTGCTCTCGTGTCCTTGCTCATCGCTCTTCAGCGATCATTCCAAGCTCCTCATATCGAGGAGTAAGGAAACGATAAATAAGAAAAATGATATGCTGCTAATCTGTGGTTGTTAGCTGCATCTTATTGACTTAATCTAGCAATCATTTTTTCAAGTGTTTTTGAATTAATTAAGCAGAAAAAAGCCATGGATAAATGTAACCTGGTGAGCTTCCTAGATGTAATGCTGTAATGCTGTTGTAGTTTTTTTATTAGAACAAGCTACATTTCTTGCTAGTAGTTAAACCGAAAGATGTAAGAGTTGTAAGCATAATTTATAATTCACACAGCT
This sequence comes from Acanthopagrus latus, assembly GCF_904848185.1. Classification (NCBI taxonomy): domain Eukaryota; kingdom Metazoa; phylum Chordata; class Actinopteri; order Spariformes; family Sparidae; genus Acanthopagrus; species Acanthopagrus latus. Next base: position 17,183,035 of record NC_051051.1, on the reverse strand, counting down.
AATATTCTTGCCATAGAAAATGTGTTTTTATTTATTATTTTGATAACATATGCAATTTCCAAATCGATCAAAATAATTTCAGATTTGTTTCAAGGTTATGTCGAATTGTATTTTTATGATAATATTAATGACATGATATATTTGAGTAGTATTTCGATGAAACTGCATTTTTTTATGTGGCTGGTAAAAGTAGAAGATACATATGAACCTGCCTAATGTCTTCCAGCCTGTATTTAAAACACACAAACAAACAAAATCTTTTCATTGGCACTCATGAAATATTTTGGAGCAACCTCTGTTGCACAAGGACCATTTACACTTAATAGCTGTTGTTAATTGATTTATCAATCTTTCTTCTATGTGTGTGTGTATTAATTCAGGTTTGAGCAGTGTGTGGTATAAGGTGATTGTACTGGGACTGTTTTGGGGCGACAAGCAAAATCTTGTTTAGGGCCACCAAAACTCGAGATTCCTGTTGTTGATTTTAGTCATAACCACAACATTCAGAGATTTATAGTTAAAGAGGGTGATGCCACCTGTATGACATTTGTGCTGTTCTTATTTTATGTACTGTGTTGCTTTGCTAGCATCCATGATATCTACCTAACAACAAAATCTCAGACTAACTGCTAGTTTGTGGTAAATTCAAACTGTCATTTTCTTTAGTCTGTGGCCTAACAAGTCAATTAGGTTTCCAAACTAACATTAGTGAAAGTGAAAGCATCAAGCATGCATTTTAGATGAATGAGCTTTATACACTTTGAAATAATACACAAAAAGACAATTACAGTTTGAGTAAGCTAGTGTGTGATGCAGGGGTTATCTACCAAATAAGTAATTGTAAAATAAACATTTTGATTAGGTCTCTTATCATACTTAAATAACCTATTGTACTTTGCTGGTTACAGCTTATATTCATTGAATGTTATTAGGACATGCCTTGAAATAACTGTTACCAACACCTCTGCTTTAAGGGTTGCAAAACAGTTGCATTATGCAGTGCACAGCTGCAGTAAATCCATTATTTAATGTCCTCATCTGAGGATGATATCTTTACAGATACTGACTTCACTGAGGCAGAAATATAATATTTTCTGTACTACTAGAATTTCACAAATTATACTACTGATGCCATTTACCACCTAAATAAAGACACATTTCAACTGAGTCACAACTCTAACTTGTCATCTGCACATATACTTTGTGTGGCAACCAGGGCAGACAAAGAGGATGATGTGAAGGGAAGAGTTGTGTAGATGCCAGTATCAGTACAGTTGTGAACAGTGTTTCTAAGACTTATACTTCAATTTGAGCAGAGCCATAAGGAGAATGATGTATCACTACAGTTTAGTGATGCATTCAAATTAGAAAACACAGTCTCTTTTGGCACATAGGAGCCACACAACATTCCTTTATTTGTTTATTCATTATAATCTGGATTTAAATAACATTACCCTGAGAGACCTGACAGGGGCACTAAAGTTATGGGTTAAAATCTGTAACCGCCTTGCCCCATGGGGGATAGCATCATTTTCAGGGTATGGCATGTTTACGGTTGGCTTGTTAAGCAAATAAATTTGAGCTGTGAAGGTGTAAAAGTGAAACAGTTGGATAAGATAGTGATTTATTTTTCTTCAGTGAAATGTCATTTGCAGCAGACAATGTTATTTCAAACCGATGGCATGTGAACAACCAAGTACTCTTCTCAGTACAGATAAATTTAAGAGACTAAATGACTAAAGAGAGTACATTTAAAGGGGTTGAAAGTGTTAAGATAGCTGCCACAGCTATCCATAAACCACTATAGGTTGTCAAAAGTAGAAAAGCCAATCAGCAGTTGCAGTGAATCAGGCAATTACTGTCTCTTGTTGTTTTGTTTTTCTTTTCAATAAAAACCCTGTTGTCTATACTAAATCTCTGTTTAGCTGTTATTTATTCCCTGACACTTATCAGATGTGCACAGGGGATACAAGAATATTGTCTGGGTGCTGTCGCTCTCAGCGCTGAAGTCTCCATTAGCTGTTTATAGAATTGCTTTTCTAAAAAGATTTTCTGCTGGAGCATTGTACAAGCACCAGTTAAAAGTTCAAAATCGATCTGTCTTAAAATAATCTCTGTAATATGGTATGTCTCTCGGGTGTTGTGTGTTTAATTGTTTCTAAACAGTGAATTGTGTGTCTTTCATTTGGACTATAATTCAGAAGCAGCAAAAAGTGTGGGAATATTAACTAGTAGTATGTATGTAGAAGAGAAACAGCTTTTTGTTTGAGATAAATCATAAAAGAGATTTGTTTTGCAGTTGCTAATTCAATTAGATCACAGCTCATGCATTATTTTAACTACAGTGCTATCAGCAGGAACCAAGCCATTCTTAAATCAGTTTTGGCTAGCATGATAGAAAATGTCACCAGTCCAGGCACTGCCCTTTCTCTTGTTTTGGTTCGATTGATAACATCTGGTGGCAATAAAACTGCACTTTCAATTTTAAAATCTAAATGTCAGTGAAGCTAGGGAGTCATACACAGTATTAATGTGCAAATAATGTTCCAAGTTTTAATTTGAAGGTTATTGTTCATAGTGGAAATACAATATCCTATTTGGGCTTTCTGGAGATGGATCAACCAATGAACATGGGTTAACTTGCAATATGGTTTAGAAATATGCATTCAAACAGCATATACAGTAAAAGTCAAAAGTTTACATACACTTGGAAAGAGTACATATAACATGGCAAACTTGAGCTCCAATGATTCCTAGAGCCCTCATTCTTCTGTGATGGAATGAGCTGAACACATACTACTTTGTCACAAAAGTAATGAATGTATTATAGGCCTTTTGAAAATGTGACCAAATCTGGTGGGTCAAAAATATTCATACTGAGGTTTTGTATTTGGTTTAATGTCCTTAGGGCATTTTAACCAAAATTAGGGGCTTTTGATAGCCATTCACAAGCTTTTTGCCATTCTCTGGCTGAATTCTTAACTACTCTTGTGACAGAATAAGTAAGTAAGTTGAACAAAATTTGTCCTCAGCATGGTCTACGTATTCTCGATGGGGCCCAAGTCAGGACTTTGGCAAGACCATTTCAAAACCTTAATTCTAGCCGGATTTAGCTATTCCTTTAACACTTTTGATGTATATTTCAGATCATTGTCCTGTTGGAAGACCCAACTGTACCTGAGACCCAATCTTCTGCTGATGATTTTAGGTCTTCGTTAAGACTGTGAAGCTGTGAAACTGGTTGAATGAGATGCTGATATTATAAGCCTAGTAAACAATCAACAAACCAGGTAATTAATTTTATTACATGGGATACTGGACTCATCCAGACTGGTACAGTGTATGCCATTAAGGTTTGTACTGTCATCCATGGTCACAGGATGATTCCTGCTGAGTTTGATGATATCACAACTTTTCCTCAATTGCCACAGTGAGATTGACATGTGGTCCAGATGACAGTGTCTGTTTACTTGCAGGTCCCTGGTAGGGTTCATGCAACTGAGAGCACCTGGACAGTCTCCCTGGAGTATTTAAGATCTGGCTGTTCTGGTCCACTTCTTTCTCCATTCACCTCATAAAATTGAATATGTTTTGGACTATTGTTGTTTAATAATACATTTGTCATTTTTTAATTTAAAACCACCATAGGTGGATTGCCATAGGTGAAAAAAAAATAATGAAATACATTTCCCTTTTTGAAGATGTATTCAAGATATCTTAAACATTTAAATTTTTATTTTGCTTTTGGTCCAGTGTTGTTCTCCTTAGCATTTTGTCCCTGTTGGAACATTTAGTTGTATTGCTTTGATAAAACAAACTAACGCTTGTTTGGATGGGTATGCTTCAGGGGAAAACCTAACCCCTTCTGAAAAGAAAAGTTGATGGTGGAGTCACCGTGGTTGATGGGGGTGGGTGTGGCTGTGCTCTTTCTAAAGTCCACAGTCATCAAGTTCAGTCAATCTCTGTCAATCTCCCACTTGTAGTTGGACTCATCCCTCCCTCATCAGCCCAATCACAGTACCGTCATCTGCAAACTGTAGTAGTGGAAGGCTGATGTTCACAGCATTACCTACAGACCTTTTGGCTCTGTAGGCGACCTACAGAGAATCCAGTAGTGGGTCGGTGATGGCTTTATGGTGGAACAGAGCAAGGTCCTCAAAAGACTTCTCCACCACAGGGGTCAGAGCAACACGTCTGTAGTCAGTGAGTCCAGTGGTCCTTGTTTTTTGGGGGACAGGGATGATGGTGGACCACTTAAAGTGGGCTGGCATGTGGCATGTCTACAGATAGGAGGAGTGATGGAAAAGCAGGGTTCCTGCTGAGGTGGGGGAGGTATCAGTTCTGCTCCATTGTTTTTCAAATTGACAGTAGAACTCATTCAGTTCATTGGCCAGGTGCAGGTCATTCATGGAATCAGGGGCTGTAGGTTTATAGTTTGTATTCTTCTTGAGTCCACGCCAGACAGTAGCAGCAGAGTCATTGGCTGTGACCTGAGTTTGGGGTTTCTCAGAATACTGTTGTTTATCCTCTCTCACCGCCTTGCTAAACTTTTATACTATATGCATGGGAAACCCTGTCAATACTTCATGACCAAATACTCAAATACAATTACATCCATATTAAGGCTGTCTCAGTGTCAGATTCTCTGCACGATTACCATAGCCAAAATGTATTCACAATAATGATATTATCGCAATATCTATAGAACATTTACAAAAAGAATAATAATGATATCGGTCAAATCTATATTTAACTTTGTTGTCTCTTTTTTGGCAAATACATTATATTCAATATATGAGTGCAGGGAGTTGAAAGAAGTCTGTAGCCAATACTATACAAAAGAATAGGGGTGGGAATCTCTTAGCACCTCACAATTCGATTCCATTCAATTCCGATTCTGAGGTCAACGATTCGATTCTAAACCAATTATCAATGCATTTTGATGCAACAATTGTTTTGTGTACATTTCCATGCATGATTAAAAAAAGATAATAATGATTAATTCTGAGTTTGCTACTCAAAGTTTGTTAATCACTTCCTACTTTTGTGATGATCATTAAAAAACTCAACAGATTGATTACCTGCTCTAATATTTTATTAAAGAAAAGGATTTTCTTTGTCACAAATAGATATGACTTTCTATGAACACAGAATCCTCCTGTTACAGGCAATGAGCATGTTCCTGAGAGAAAAACTGTATACTGTAGCCTATATAAAAATGAAAGAAAGCTCTCAATGCAATAATCAATGCAGCTTGCATTTCAACACATTATGGACCTATGTATTTGCTCTCATACTAAAACATGGGTACTTACCTAGCCACTTTCATCAAAGTGTCCAAAACTTCTGTTTTAGTTTCACTGTAGAGGATTGGTATGGCTGTGTCAGTTAGGTAATGCAGAGATGGTATTTTAAAAATTCCGATTATTAACTTATCTGCATGGAGACATAATCATTCTTGAGAGAATTGCAATGCATCGAAGAATTACACATTTTTCCCAGCCCTACAAAATAACAATAACACACCCCCCCACCCCCCACACACACACACAAGCACATATACACACACATACAAAAAAAAAAGATATACTACATATGTGCTTCTGGACTGTTAAAGAGGTGTCCAGGTGCCCTTCTCTGCTTGACTGAGCAAGAGGATTATTTCTGGGGCTGGTCATGGGGAGTTATATGGTGGTAGCTGCTGACACAGCAAAAACTGGGGATAGGAATGACAATCTTTAAGTATTTTGGAGGGAGCCGGACTCTCTTAATGTACATAGGAACTCTGTCCCAGATTTTCAACAGAAAAATCAATTAAATGTCAGTGTTTTATTTATTTATTTATTTTCCATTTCATACCACAATTCTTTGGGCACCCCAAACTGAGCAGCTGAACCAAATGACAGTTAGGGGATGTAGCTGTTATTTTTGTATTACATTTTTTTTATCTTTTTTTTTTTTTTTTTGTCATATCAAAAAATAGAAATAGATGTAGTTTTATGCTTAGGTTAAAGTCAGAGTGAATGGCTGTAATAACATATTTTGCAAAGATGGATTCATTAAAAATGCATATTGATTTGAACCCCTGTAACCTCACTTATATTCTCACTTTTACCCACAGGCACATGCCTCCGCACAGCAGAGCTATAGTATTTGTTAGCGGAGAGGAGAGGAGCTGACACACTTGTGCTTCTATTACAGCACGATCGCTCACTCTCCCACTGCCTTGACAGGCTTCATCAACTAAAAGGCAGCTCTAAGGTTGGCATTTAATTTCAATGACCCCTCTGCCATGGCACAAGACACAAGTAACACAGCACCTGTATCATCTTTAGATAGGTGAGAAGAATTGATGGGTAACCTAGAAGTGTCCAGTGTGTGTGTGTGTTTGTGTGTGTGCATGTGTGCGTGCGTGCGTGCGTGCGCATGTGTGCGTGCGTGTGTGTGTGTGTGTGTGTGTGTGTGTGTGTGTGTGTGTGTGTGTGTGTGTGTGTGTGTGTGTGTGTGTGTGTGGTCTAGCACTGACTGTTGCCATGCCCCCACTATCATCTCATTTCCAGTTTTTCATTTGGCACTTCTTTTGCTTTTTACGTCCAGTGTTTCACAGAGGTTTCCAGGTTTGTCACAGTTGTTTGGGTGCATATGTCTGTGTTTTGCCCAGTTGTTACTAGTGTACTGTGTCACTTTCAAAAATGCAACAGTTTAAGCTTGAGCAGTAAGATAATCCAAAGTGCTGAGCCAAGTCGGGGAAAATGAATCCATGACCTTGACCTAGAGGTGTGTAGTTGATGCAACCCTCAAGCTGCCGAATTATGTTTGTGTTCACTTCCACCTGCAGCACTAAAGTAAAAAATGGCCATAAAGGCTGGTGCAGATCAGACAGATCAGGAAGCTGAAACATGAAGTTTCAGTTTACCTTGTCAGAGAACGGTAGTATTTATCAAAATATTTGTTTTAGTCCACTGTGAAGTCAGGGAGATTAGTTTGTTTTTCTGTTTATTTTGTTTTATTAAAAATTATGTAACTGGATGTTTTAGATGTTATATGATATTGTCTTCATCTGACCTTTCATAGGCAAGTTATAGCGTTTTATTATGATAGTATCCTACATGTTTTTCAGTGAAAAACAAGCCTGTCCTCAGAAAAATGACCATAAAAAAGAACAAAAATGAAGCCATTCATTTTGACTTTTATACATGTTTGTTGTTAGGTGGTTACCTATATCAGTTGTAGTATTTATTATAGCTGTAGTGGAGGAAGTGACGACATAGAGTATAATTATAATGTAGATGACTTAACATACAGGTGGTATCAAGGTGAGTTGCAGTCGCAGTGTATGAAAGATATTGTGTGTTTTTTTGTTTTTTTTTTAGGATATGAATTGCAGTGATAAGATGATGTGATTATGGTATGGAACATTTATTGTTTCTAACAAACTGTAAAAAATGCAACATTATATACTGCATCTCCAATATTAGCTCCTTTCCACCATTCTTCTTATCTTTTATATTACACAATCTCTGCTTATGTTTCATCTACACACACTGACTGTCAGTGCTTGACTAAGCAAATGTGACTTTATGCGGCTACATGTGCACATTATATCATCTAAGAAAACGGGGAAGCTGTTTCTGTGAAGTATTACACCCTCAGTATTGGATTAAGGCAGTTAAGGTCTATTTATCTTGTTTTGTTGTGATGGCAAATTGCATTTGGAGTTCATAATTTCTTCTGCAACTGGACAGTAGGTTCCAGGCATACCAAGCCATCCTCAGTGAGCTGCTGCAGAAGATAAACAATCAAATATATCATGTGAGTGGAAGGCATTAATAGTACAACGTGTGTTATGTGTACTGTGGTCAAGGTCAAAAACCACACCCTGCAGCTGCATCCAAGCAGTATTTTATCAGTCATGGTGCAAAATAGTAACACTCTCCAATTCCAAAGGAACACCTTCATTTAGCTTCCCATTTTGCAGTCAAAAGCAATATATACACAGTAATTAAATGGTTTACAACACACTATAAGTGCATATATTAATGTATTTAATGACAATTATAACTCCTATTTTCGAGCTTTATAAACATGTAATTTGTAGCACAGTGTAACATTGATGCAATCATATATAATCATATACCTTTATTAGTTTTGAACACACTTTTGAGCAATTTAAACTTGCTGAACATCTGAGCACATATTAAATACAAACAAAATACATTTCAGAATCTGTGGCAGTTGCAGGCCTCAAAGCCTGTCAAAACATCTCATTTGGCCTTCATGAAAAGATTGGATAGGTTACCTGTCTGTCAATCTTTGTTTCTGCCTGCTTGCACTGAGTAACTGTTCGTTTTTTGAGCAAGATGGGAGTCTTCTAGAAAGCTTTGTGGATGCATTGCTAAAGCTCTTAGCAAGCTAGTTGTAATAGAATCTCAAAGAAAGTGAAGAAAACAATTCCCAGTGCTAACCTGCTAGTTTGACACAATGAACAGCCACATCTATTGTTTACATTCTTAATGATGATGTTAGATGTTTTACTACATGCAATCATTTGACATTCTCAAGAGGAAGTGGTTGTTATGTTCTAATGAAGAGAATGAAATAACTTTCTGACTGCATGACTTGTGCACTTTTGTAGAAACACTTCCTCAGCCATCAAAGTGGAAGATGTAGTTGGAGAACTTAAATGATGACAATGATGTGCTGAGCCAGCAGCACAGTCTCTGAGCAAGCAATTCAACAGCTCACTCAGTAGCACTAAGCACACAGCCAAAGACTAGGCTACAAAGACTATTGTTCAGCCACTAACCTAATATATGAACTTGCATTTCTAAAGTGTTGGTACAGTCTACTAACCGCTAAAAGCACTTTGACTTAGGAGCAATGTGGGAATCAAACCAGTAACATGGATGATAGGCCCTACCTCCTGAGCCACAGCCACTCCCACAAAGCACACAACCCAATAAAAAAGCCACTGCCATAGGAGCACACTCCCTTAGTGGCTTACGCATTCTTTTAGCCGCTAACGTTATGACAAATCATCAAGGCCCAGAGCCAAAAAACAGAGCTGCAGTGGCAGCAACAGCCTCTTTCAGTGTCTAGCATAAAACACACTCCTAGAGCAGAGATGGGAAACTGGGGGCAGGTAGGTCTCAGGTAGAGACTAAGGTGAAGTGAAGACTATTTTGCTTTCGAGTATCACTGGTCTTGATCCTAATTTGATCAGCGCTCCAGTTTGATCTGGGTTTTATATACATGCAGCTTTCTTTTTTTCCCACCTACTGAGTAAAGGTCTGAGATGTTGGTGCTTCAGTTCGATAATTAGTGGCAGTTAATATCCTGAGAAGACCTTTAGTTTCAAACTATGTGATGTAAACATCTACCAACTTCAAATGACCATAGTTGTGTCTTCCTGTGCATGGTTCTGATGTTTGAGGTTGCTGGTTGGTTGATTTTGCCTCAAAAGAAACAGTTGGCATGTGCAAGTCACTGTGTTAACAAATCTCCACCATTACTAGGAGTACAATGATATCATTATATCCTTATCTGTTGATGGCCAAAATGGTTGTAATAAACCAGAAATATCCTTTGAAGTACAATCCACATTATACAAACCTGAAACACTGACGGTGCTGCCCCTCTTTCTCTATTATGCCTATGTCCTATGATATTGTTATAAACATAAGCATGCAGAATGTTTGAGTCACAGCTTAGTACAGTCATCACACGTCTCAATAAACTTTTTCCTCTTGAATATGCATGAAAAACCTCTGCCTAAAAAAAGTCAAAAGTTTGAGTTGCTACAAGGCTTTGCATATTTCGTTGGTTAATGTGTTATTAGTCACAGTAAGCTCCTTTTCCCACTCCCGTAGGAGAACTCATAGAGCCTTGATATTGTCAACAAAAAGAATATAACTACATAATAATTAAATGGGTGCACCTTTCTGCCTTAAGCTGACACTTTTATAAATCTTTACTGAAAAAAAAGAAAAACTCCTTAGACCAGCAGAAAATATGGTTATTAAAGTGCCTGCACTCAAGGGAGCAAAGTGCGTGTGTGTTAGTGTGTGTATGTGTTTCCCCCTCAAAAAAAAAGTGCTGAAGCAAATTAACAAACATGCCCACACCACTGCCATTAATAATTACTTAGCTGTTCCCAAGCCATCCACATTATTAAGACATCTGAAGATAAAGTGGCTTTCTCATTTTGTGCGTTTATGCCTTATACTGCTTTGACCTGTGTGAATTAGTGATCGACTGGAGAGAGATTTCCTTTAACATTGCTCGGGGTGGCCACGTGTAGTTGTTTGCTTGGATATGTTGCTGGATGATATATGGCTTTAAATCCATCTTCTACACAGAGCACACATATGGAGTCAAAGGACAAAATGAGATGTTTGTGAAAAGACGGTGCTGAATGGAATGTGTATTTCCATGAGGGGGGGAGGGGCACATTTGATAGCTGAGGACGTGTTACTGCAAAAGTGCACTCAACATGCCTTGCAGTCAGAAAGCCATTGCTAAGGGGTGATGAAGACGACTTCGGAAGCATCAATCTCTTTATTAGAAAGTAATGGTCACTTCCTCTCGGGGATGTCTGACACAAGGGCCACTTTGGTATTGATTGCTCAAGCCCACTGTGATTAAGATCTTGGCAAATGCTTGCTCTTAGTGAGTGTCGGGGATGAGGGGTGGAGCGGAACGTAAGCCTCAGGGTGCAAATGTCCTCTGATTCGCTGCCAATTGGAAACCTCTCCCAGACCACAAGTAGCCAGCTTCACAGCCACTCCACCACCGTATCGTTCACATAGCTGTTATCACCACTGTTTGTTCACGCTTAATTATTGTTTTTTTTTCCCAAGAACCCAAACCCCAAGCCAAGCGCTTCCTGTCCACACAGCTGCAAGTGCTCTAGCACAATTACTTAGACATGCAATTGCTTACATACAATGGGGAAATCTTGCGAAAACACATTCACATTGTCAATTTTTTTCTTACAAGGATCTCTTGAGAGCCAATTATATTGTGAGCTTAATTCTAGACTAGGATAAATGTGTATGATTTATGTGTGAACCATTTACCAGCCATTTTTAAGTCATCAAGATATTCCAGTGTTATTCTCAGCATTTCACCACAGTAGTTTGAGCTGTCCATCTGACTTCCTCTCTGAGATTCTCCTGCCGCATTTTCCCTCCAGTCTGCAAGGTGATATTTCATTAATGCCAATGACAAAGACCTCATTACATCAGCTTCCCTTGTGGACAAGAGAGTCTTAAAGATGGAGGATGACCATCTGGAAGTCATCAAAAGGGATCACGGTGCAGAGCGGCAGAGATAACCGTTTAACTCGCTGTCCAGAACAGCAGCATGATCCATTTCATGCGCATCTGCCCTGTGGCTCCCAACATAAGTGTAAATTACACTTTGAACGGCACTGCAGACTGCAGCTGATCAGGGCTGATCGCTTTTTTGCTGTTGTCTGATGCTGTTTTGAGTTTGTTCCTGTCATTTTCTCAGTAAGAAATGCATGTGGGTTTCTATCTCAGTCTAATCTAAAAAAACATATTCCACTTTCTATTTATTTGTTGTCAAAACAACCAATGGCGATATCTTGAATGGAGGGTTCAGCTAGTTAATTTATTCTTTTATAATATGGTATGGTGTTTGAGAACATTGCAAAGCACGTGTTATTTATTATCGCTGTTGTGATGCAAGGCTTGCAGTGAAATTAATGAGTACATAATAATAAAAAAATCTTGATTAAATTTGTAGGAAAAAGGGTTAGAACAATAAAAATCATATTATCATCATCATCATCATAGTTAAGCCAGTATTTACAGCATAATAAATCAATAAATTAATCAAATAAGAACTGATAAATAAATTCTGCACTTTTTCCAACAACCAATCAATAAAATATCCCACTGATTTCTGCTTAACCGCTACTGATCTTGGCATTTTGATTTCAAACTCATTTTTGTCTAACTTTCCCTCAGCATGATCAGCATATGTTAGAAACTAGTAATTAAGCTGTAAGAACTCAATTGAATTGAATTGCCTGCTGAGGGGAAGTGAAACAGTTGGAAACTGAAAGCACTTAAAGCTTAATGGAGCCAACGCCCTCGCTCCCGCGCACTTGGTACCCTACGCGCTGTGCGTAGGGTACCAAGTGCTGAGGGGGCACCAAAAGTATCCTAATAAAAAATCATCATGGTCATAATAATTATAGTGCCTATATTATTTCAGTATAGAAATATTAGGCACTGTACCGAAATCTAAATCAAATATAACTGAATTCATAGAGAATGTATTTGAAAGCTCATAAAGACAAAAACTACATTAAATGAGTGTTACTGGCATAAACATTATTGGTGCACTGAAATGTTGGAGGACATACACATGTAACCCGCACAATACATTTGAAATTGTTTGCTGTAGTAGACTTATATACAGAAGTACCAAAGGGTATTGCTGCCATACCAGAAAACAAAAAATAAAAATCAGTATCATGTTATAAAGTGATAAGTTGGTCTCAGGTGGAGGGGATGGAAGCGAATCCATGAATCCAGCTGGATAGTCTCAGTTTCACTGACATATTTATACTGTCATTGACATTTCATGCTGACTGTGGAGGTTTGTCCAATCAGAGCATCTGATTGGAGGATGCAGCATGAAGTCTGGCCCTCGGAGCCCTAGGTGTCCCTCCAGCTGATCACGTTATAATGTGAAACTTTTCACTCCGACACTCTACCTGTTGTGTTCTGGCTTTGGTTACTTCATGAACACAGCTTCTAAATCTATGTGTTGCTCACAATTTACACTACATAAAAGTGACACGAAGATTTAATTTGATTTGTGTCTGGTGGTTTGAGAGACAGACAGTCAGACAGAGAGAGAGAGAGAGAGAGAGAGAGAGAGAGAGAGAGAGAGAGGTTTTGGTTGACAGGAACAGCAAGCGCCAGCCTCAATAAAGCCAGTTAATCAGATGAATAACAAGTTATATTCTGTTATATTCAGCACATATAGACACAATCCCAGCGACCCACCGTATCCCCCTTCACCCCCTACCACCTGATTCAGTCTGAATCAATGGTCTGAATATACACTTCTCTATGAATTCACTTATATTTAAATTAGATTCGACCAATGACACATCCTACTAGTTTTTAAAATTAATTCATATTTACAATTCATGTTGGTATGCTTAAAGTTAATGTCGTTTGGATGGTATAATGTTTTTAAGACATTAAGACATCGATTTTGGTGGTATATTGCATAATGCACCAACTGACTACATTTTCGTGCTAAAATAAAGTGCAACACCGGCATTTTGAAATTACTGGTGGAATATATAAGAACTACAAAATGCGTTAAAGTTTATTACATATTGCGTTCAAGAATTTTATAACAAAATGTGGTGCGGTGTTAATACATAATGCATTGAAAATGTATTACATTATTACATAATGGGGCATTATTACAGCCTGACAGCAAGCTGTCAACTTTTGTAGAAATGGCCCCGAAAAGACAGCAGGAGTCAGGAGCAGAGAAAAGAAAGAAGAAACTGCGAGATGATGCCCATTCATCACTTGCAGGTAAGTCCATGTTTAATCATTCTTAAATATGGGAAATGTGCTGCTAATGTAATGGTTAGCCTATGCACCTCGAACTAGCTGATGTTATTGCTAATGTTAGAAAACTCAAATATGTTATAACTTAGGTGCAAGCTAAATTGAGATTTTACTGTTAAAAACAAACCTATGTATTTTACAAGTAACTGATGCCAGCTAGCTGTTACTTTACTTTTGATATTGAGTAGTAGTTTATGGTTTATTTTGACATGACTGGCAGTCAGTGCACAAGGTAGGCTAACAATGCCTCTTGCTTCAGACCATTTATTACTGTGTAGCGTGCGGTTAAGTCTTTTGCCAGGCATTTAGCAAAGTTTACCTAGCATACAGTCATTTGAGAACCCATATTTTGGCATTTACAATGCATAACAAACCCACAACCATCTTTAGGATTGTCATTTAGTAGAATTCAGGAGAATGTAGGCTACAGTCTCTCACACAAATCTGGTGAGGTGTCGGATGTGCAGTGGGACAGAAAATGGCTCTTGATAATATGAAGTCTGAACAACTCAGACTTTTAGTGTTACTGCTACAACTAGCTTGGTTGCAGCTGAATGTGACAGAAGCTACATGACAAAACTAACTGTTTTCATTTTGATTAAATCTATGTCAGGATTCAAAGACGCAGACAACATCTGCCAGTGAAATAGAAAAACGGTTTGTAGAGGACAAAATGCTCTCGTAACTATATTTAAGTTGTATTCAATTAAATGGTTAAATAATGTTTGAGATTCAGAAATGTAGTCTTGTGTAAGGTGTATCATTTTGCTCTTATTCCTGTAGGTAAGATATAAGTATAAAATGTCATTCTGAATGATATAAAGCAAACTTTATTGTTGAAATGTGTGCAATATTGCAACTCATTCTATTATGCTTTTTATATTAGATTAGATTAGGTTCATCAAATAGTTGATAAATAAGCAACAAAGGAGGAGCGCTCCTTGGCTGTATGCTTTGAGTTTAAAATGTTTACATTTTTTTTACAGTATAAGATTCTTTGTTTGAATATTTTGTCTCTTTCTATACTGATCCTTTTTCTTCATATTTCTAAATTAATGCAGGGTCAATGCTGAGATACACACAAGGAGAAGCACATGGCCAAGGCGAAGATACAGATGATGAGCCAGCAGGTCTATAGACTACATCTGAAAGCACAAGTCATTGAGAGCCCATCAGCAGGTGAGTAGAGACCCGTGTGACCTGTTCTGTATACTGTGTTTACAAAGTCGATTTTCCTTTTTCGTTTCATTGTTCTTAGGTGTTAGATTGTGATTTGTGATGCTATTGTGTTATTGATATTGAGTTATATGTTTGGTAATAAAAAGTTAAACTGGCAAAACCAAAAGTTTTGTTTTTTTCTTGGGGTGGGGCATCATAAAGGAATTATGCTTAGGGCACCAAAAATGGCTAGCAGTAGCACTGAATGGAGCGTTTTGCAAGATATGGCCAGAATTTTATTTTATCACATTCAAAAAATGATCAAACATCACCAACAGAGTGTAAAAAGACAGTATTGGTGTGGTACAACTGTAAACCTTCTGAATTCAAGTTTTTCTCTTCTACCAAACTAAGACATGCTTAATTACTTCGGTTACTCTTATATGGTTCACCTGTTTGTTCTTTTTTTTTGTTCTGAGGATGGAGTGGCCAAACCCATCCCTTGGAAATTCACAAGCTAATTTCCTAAAGCATTTTTTTTTTTTTTTTTGGATTGATAGATAGTAGACAGCAGTAGATCGATAATTGTTTTCACATAGTTAGGAAACATTAGCAATGATTGAACTGTATCTGCATGTGAAAAAATAATAAAAGTTATTATATAATTAATTTAATTTTAGTCGATGTGCAGACATTTGTAGTAACACACAGCTGACAGCAAGTCAAAGTCGCTGACACACTGAATTTCATTTGAATTATAAAAACAGACAGACAAACGTTGATGATCATACAAATCTTAATTGAAGGTCAGTTGACTAGTTTGGTGGTCATGGAGATTGCTCAGTTGTCATGAGACATGCCTTGTATGTTTGTGAAGGGGAGACATTGAGAGTCAAAATCATAGACCATGAGTCAACTGAAGCATCCGACACAAAAAAGAACTTTGAACTTGGTCATGTGATGACTACTGAGCAATTTCCATAGGAATTACTTGATGCCTTGACCTACAGTTTGTAGGACGTTTCATAAATTTTTTTATATCTCTGCACCAGAGATATAGTGCTTTGAGTTCATGAAATATTCAACTAGACTCATAAGGCAAAGCTGGTCTTAAGATCTGAACCATCAGATGGAAGCTCAGCTCCAGTTTGAAATAACTTGAGCCTGAAATGTATCAAGCGACACATGAAGAACATGTAGTACGGCATTAATGCGTTATGTGGTTCAGTGGTGCATATCTTATTTTAAAATACATTTCTTTATATCCATTAATGCACACATGCTCTGGAATCTGGGAATGGTTATAAAAATGATCATGGTGAACAGCAAGTCAATCCTATAGAGAGCTGACAAGTAGTGACACACTAAACAGTCTTTATTCATGCTAACTCTTATGGTACGCTTATTGTAAAGTTGTGCTTGCTAAAATTAACCACATTCACCACATCTATCAACAAACCACATTTGTTAAATGTTGAATATTAAAGATATAATGTTACTGTGAAATCTAAATCTAAATGTTAAATCTAAATGTTAAATCCTGGATACTCTTCATGTGAGTCTTTTTCACACATTCATTCATTCATTCCACATTTTACAATTGATAAAAGATTATTTGTTGCCATCAGATGGACTGGGTCTCTGTTGGGTGTTTTGGGGGTATTTTTAGAATGCTGCTTTAACAACAGAATGTCAGCTTGCCTTAAGGTAGAGAGTGGGACTGTGCTGAGTAAATGTGTTTTTAGAGTGACACACTGCTTAGCACTGGGTCATGGCAGGATGCAGTCCAGTTTGCTCCAGTGTGTGAGTCGACGGAGGTTAAGCACTTTGCTCAATGACATCTCGACAGTATTTGAAGCAGGAGTGTCATTTACTGCCTTCACCTAGCTTTTCCCCATGGCCCTCTGACTCAAACCACCCAATTAGGCCTGCATGATTACCATTAGTTTACTCAGACATCATCATCACCGAGTAGATGGGGGCTTTTTTCACTCTTGTTAGCCCCTTACACAGCCTGTTCAAGGCAGGAATGCTGTGCTGTTTTTCTGCCATGCTTTTTTTTCTGTAAAACATTGGAATATGACACACAATATCTTTATTGTTTATCATAGTTAAAAAAATAAAGTAAAATACCTGAGGATTTTATACTCTATATATTATTAAATATTGCAAATTTGGTTTGCCAGAAACAGGTTTTGTGGATATTTTTCCCTAGCACTGACAATATGAAATCCAGAGTGTTATATTGCAATAGGGAAATCAGGGTAGATGGTTGGGAGTACAAAGCACAGGGCTTGGACACAGCAGAGCAGAGTTTGCATTCTACATCATGTGTGAGTTTTAGGCAATTGAAACACTTGATCAACGTGAGGTATAGACTGTGGGTTTTGCTTAATTGGTAAAAAAGTCAATGTCTGTCTCCAGGGATTTGTATAGGTTTCTCTGCTTAAACAACATTTCAAGTTTGGTTTTCACAGGTTCTAATTGATCAATGTTAATCAAAAAAGAAGACAAAGACAGATATTTAAAGCAGCAGGCTGGTGTTTTGAGAAAAAAGTTGGACATAGTCAGAAAATGTGACTATACACAGCTCCCAGTTCCCTCTGTGTTCCACTCTGCTGCGCTGCAGCCCTGCCTCTAAAGCCCCTCCCCACAGAGGAGCCTGCTGTGCATGAGCAGGTCTGTAACCACGGTAACAGAGGACGCCAGATAACCAAGATGGTGCATTCAAAATAACAACAACAACAAGCCCTGTTTGTTCTCTTTCTGACCAATACAACTAAATTATAATGACGAGTACCCTATGCCAATCACTGTATATATCCCGAGTAACACACATTATTCCTCATGTCGCGGTAAATGTAGTTACCAGCTATGCTGCCTCTCTGAAGCATGAGTAACGTTATTTTTTCTAAATCAATTTAACTACTTCAGAGCATACTGAACACAAAATAACTGCCCGATCAATTGAAATACACTATTGCGAAACAGTAGCCATAAAGACAGAGCTAAACACCAGAGTTAGCATACAAGCTAGATTTAGCAACAATTTACATAGCTCAACTGCAACATCGTATGCCGATATGCGCTTTATTGAGCCGGGAGCGGTGGATTCTTGCAAATCAAATCATAGCCACTGGGTGGAGCCACAGACAGTAGATTTTTATACAGCTGACCTGTGTCTTATTCTGCTGTCAGATAATGATCACAATTTTAGCAAATATAACAAAAAATAGTTGCAGACTACAGCTTTAAAGAAATAGAAAAGGTTGTTTAGAAAATGTTTTTAGCTGCTTATATTTGGCACCTTGGCATAGCAGAACAAGCTGACAAAACAATAACCATAACCATGCATAATCATGTAGCGTAAAAACATATAAAATCATTGGGTGCAGACAGATGCTTACTTACAAATCCAGCAGACAAGGCAACCCAATTGCAGGAATAAAAGTTGTAATGTATGTTTCTGCAAAACCACAGATGGGTTAAACTGAATGTTTTTTTTATGCTACAACTTAACATTTGTTTAGGTTGCATAATCTATTTCTCTTGTGTCACAAAACTGTGGTAATGCTTAAGTTAGGTTAAGACACAAGAGTAAAACATCAGTGGTTTGGCTTAAATACCTGTTTTAGTTGCCACAATCACCAATGGAGTTGGTCTTGCTTCCCTGGAAAATAGCTGGTTTTGGTTGCCACTAAAACAGCTGGAAATATCCCCAAATCTGCTGAAAAAACACCTGTTTATGTTGTGACAAAGACAGCTGATGTTACCCCTAGGTGTCTCCAGGTGTCCTTAAAAATATCCACTTGGCAACAGACCCACTTTGTTGTTGGTAGTTCTTTGATGTCACTTGGGTGTGACTGGTTCCTGAGTATTGAGGGGAACTGCAGAGTTGGTGAGTTAATTTCCCTGTTAGCTCATTTATGTGAAATTTGGCATTGAGACATTTTGCAGCTCTACTTTCAAAGGCAGCCTTTTTAAATTGTATTTCAGTGACTTCCATCCCAAATTGAATAATTAAACACAATAAATAACCATCTTTCACTGACCTGTACTTTCATGTGTTCAGATTACATTCCATCCCTAATTTACTGACTTGGCAAATATCCAAATGGTGATAGTGAGTGATTGAGTAAACAGGTGTTTCAGATGGAGAACATTAGATGTCATCGCGGGAGGCTTTACCTTGCTCATTCATTTACTTGACAACTTCATTCAGGTGAGATAGAGGATTGCAGAGCAATGGCATTTATAGTCTGTGTGGAGGTGGAACCTCGATTACGAGCTGCAGCGCTCCAAGCATGTCAAGTGACGTGGCTGTATAGCTTCCTGGGAATGTGCTGCCTGGAGGCTCGTTGTTCTCGATGGTGACATCTCATTCTCTTCCTTTCAAGATCTGGACTATAAAATAGATTCCATGCTGTCAAGCCTGAGGAACACCCACTTCCTCTAGGCTTATAACACACTGCTGGCGTGGAGGAATTTGATACAGTATAGTGTCCATATTATCCGTAGAATATCTCAGCAAACTAAACTTGACATGTTTTTACATTTCTAATCTGCAGTTGAGAGAGCACAAATTATGCTTTTGAAGATGGAGAAAAGTGTTCAATGTGCTTTGGTGTCAGATAGTCTTTGAATTTGATCCAGTAATGCTGGTTGTCATATTCGGATGTATAATGGATTCTGACATATACTGGCCAGGCAGAGCTTCTTGGTGCCTTTCAGGCGCAGACACAAATGACTAACTCACACCCTGAGATTTAAACTAATTAAAACTTATTGTCATTCCTGCTGTGTAGATACCTCATTCTGAAAATTAGGAAGTGAAAAATGGCTCATCATAAAGTAGATTATTCCAGAATTTAATGATTGTCAAAATGATGAAAATATATGCATAATACGATACTAAATATTTGGCATAAGAAAATCACATTATATATTCACTAGTAATATGTTTTCGATTGCACCTCTTGTGATTCATGTGTTGATTTCATTACCTTCACAGTGTAACAAACTGAGGTAAATGTGCTGAGAGGCAGATATATTAGATATTATAAAGCACAAGGATTAAATGAGTGAAGGTACTAGTGGTTGTGAGCACAGGACTGAATAATTGCATGCTGACTTTTTCAGCAGTGTTGTCATATGTCAGGAGACTGCTATGAAGTTGGTGACAATCAGCAAACCTGCATTAGTTAGGCTAAACAAGCATAAATCTCCATGATTATTAGAGAAGCAGCCTGTTCACTCATCCACATTTCATTACATCAGACACATGTATTGTGTATGGATCAAAAATAGAAACATCACCTCTTGTGCCAAACATGCTGCTATAAGGATGTAGTCTTTATCAGACACACACACACACACACACACACACAAAATCATCATTTGAAGTGATTGTGACAAGATAGTCAAGGTACAGGAAATAAGTGTTTCCAGCCACTGGGTACTGTGACATTGGGTGTAGTGACTCATCTATCACAAACCTGGTATCTGATGAGTAGAATTAAACCAAAACCATCTCTTCACAAGGAAATAGCTCAGTCATGTGTGCCAATGCTTTATTGGCAGTACAGAAAGAAGAAGATAGACCTGTAAGTGATCCAAAATTTGTACTGGTGTTAATTCTGCAGGTAGTGGATTCCTAACTGTGGCATGAAAATCTCCATCCTCTGAACATCCCAGTGAGCAGCGCAAACGCTGTCACTGACTGTTAAACAAACATTTCTTTTTTTCTTGTATCAATGAAAACAAAGACGGAGAAATTAAAGAAGACAATAAAAGGCTTGGAACCTGGACCTTGAGAGAAATCTTCTGCATTATTATTGTCAGACTCTAATGCAATCAATCCATTCATCTTACCCTTTTAATTGAAACAGATAAACATTATGTTAAATTGTCATGTTCAGTTTCATGGGCTGAGATCCCACATGAACTCACAACTTTAGACAAGATTCCTGTGTTTGTGTTTTGGTCATTTCTTTTCTCAGTGATTATGTGATCAGTATTAGGTACAGGTGATGTCATCTATTTCCATCTACCAATCAGAGTTTATGAACATGTTTAGTCAAAATATGGTTAAGACTTTTCAAAGTTAGACTCTTCCTGTAATATGGTTTGGTGGGGCTTTGTAATATAAGTTTGGTGGGGCTTTGAAATTTCCTCAAGGAATATTTTTCTTCGAATTAGCATGTGCCTTAGACTATTTAAGCCTTTTACAACCGATAGCAGAGAGAGTTGAAAGGAAAAAAAAAGAAAGAAAATCGACAAAGGTTCTGAGCCAGACACGAGGGCATGGATGATGGCTATATTTTGTAGGGATTTAGTTGTGCATTTAGAGCTCAGCACAAAAATTTGCTCTTAAGTATTTACCTTTAGATTTCTCAAAAATTGTTTCTGTCTTCAGAGCTTGGATAGTTACAGTTTTATCAGCATCCTACCTACAATGTCCAAGGTTGCAGAAAATTGGTAATTGAGCAAATCATTTGGCATCTGAATACAAGCTCAGTTACCATGCAAAAGCAATGTGGCTTCAGTACCAATAATTCAGCTGAGACAGCCAAAAGTTCTTTTTTTTCCCACAAAACAAATTCAGATGGATGAAGGTGGTGTTGTCGAGCTGTGTTCCTTGACCACAAGAAGGCATATGACATTTTTGTAAATCCAAGATGAAGTTGTATATCTTTGATATTTATTCAGTCAAGCTTAAATAGAATAATAACTGTTACATTGTTCTCATTAAGTCCAAACACAATAATCAATCTGCTGCTGTCTCTACAGGTGTCCCAGAAAGGCTTATTGTGGGCCCATGTATGAAAAAAAAAAGGATCATCTCTATGGTTGGCCACCAACATTAAAATGTGTGCGGCTGAAATAATTCATGTAAATGCTGACAGTATGCCAATCTCCAGGGCTGATCTAACAGCATGGCAAAAACAGTGTTTTTTTTTTGTTTTTTTTTCAAACTAAATCTGTCTGAAACAGTATTTATGTTCTAGTGCAGAATCAGATCTGTTTGCATCATTTTTAATGAAATGGTTAATCAGCGCTCTGTCGCCACTAAAAGACCATTGCACCGACTAACTTCAGTCTGTCTATGCAGTGTCCTGTAGAGTTTTTTTCACGGACATGAATACCCTTTTTCCTTGTAATAATTGCTCTTCACACTTGGCATTAATTGCAATAAATTTGCAATGTTAATCTTAAATTCCATTAGGGTTAGTGTTAACTGTGGTGTATTTACAGCAGTATTCTATGCACACTGTCAATGTTAAATAAACAAATCAGTAACAAATACAATAAAATAGAACTAAATAAGCTCAACCAATGGGCCAAACACTAAAACCTTGCACTTAAGGAAAACAAACAAACAAACAAACAAACAAACAAACAAAAAAATATGAACCACTTATAGGTTTGAAATTTCATGACATGACATTAAATTGTCAGACATCAGTTTTTGTGCTGGACTTGATCAAATATTGTTCATCTATTTTAGCCTTCAGGCTGCTGCAGCAGTAACACAATTGACAATGTGGCAATGGATGTGTAATACACAAAAAAAACTGTAGTTCAGTTGTTTTCTCAGTTCACCATACACTGCAGCTGCTTTCTCTTTCTTGTGTTCAACTTCACATACTTCACAGTTCACAATTATGGAGTTGGTTATAATGTAGCCTATAATCACCTCACTTCTCTTGTGCAGTTCCCAAGTGCTACCATGACAACCGTGTGTTTCATTCTCCTTTTTCTCAACATTGTCTTCATGCACAGCTCACATCTGCGCGTTATTTATGATCGCCTATTTATGCAGGAAGGATGAGGGATAAGAGATAACAACACAACATCAGCAGGAACAATAGTTAGGGTTAGGGTGTAATAATGATGATGGTAATACCTGCCATTTTGCAAATGCCTTTAAAGTCACCCAATTGCACTTAACAATGCACAAAAAAAGGATGGTGCTGGTGTTGGTCTGTTGAGGAGTTGTATAAACCTGAGAGCAGGATGAATACAGGTCACACAGGTCATGAGACTGCATCTCTGTTTTTCATGTTGTCTAGTCTCAGGATAAAACCTTGTCTTGGTCCTGTGTACCACTTGACATCTCCTCTGTAAAAATGGGACACCGTCATGATTCAGTTATTTCAAGAAAAAGAAAAGGTTTGGCTTGTTCCCAGGTTTTAACACTGTTTTACTGTTTTATACTTTAAACTATATATATATATATATATATATATATATATATATATATATATATATATATATATATATATATATATATATATATATATATATATATATATATATATATATATATATATATATATATATTTTAGTACTTACTTTATGAACTGTGGATGACAGTATCGTCATAGTTTATTTAGATGAAATCCGAGTAATCAAGACTTAATTGTTCCACACAGGTCCAGAGAGAACCACAAAGTGAAACCAAGGGCTCAATACACAGCCAACATCTCAGGCTAGCAGCTACCTCTTTAACAAGCAGCATGGCTTCAGTCTGAAACTGAATTGAAAAGGAATTTGGAATGAAGTAAAATACAATAAAGGCATGGTGTGTGTGAATAAGACAAAGAAAAAGAGTTGTTTTTTTCTGCAAACAGCCTTTTCTTTTTCAATGCAATGTGTTGCTCAATAACAAAATAAAGATATGAATTCAGGATATTGATATTTAATTGCAGCATTGTCCATAACAAGTGGCCATTCATGTTTTGCATCTAAAAACAGTAGCCGTTATGCTTTCATCCTTTTATACAAGGTGCTATAGAGGTTTTGTTATGTCAAGCCTGCCGTTACAAAGCAACCAAGACTGCTTGTACCAATTAGCACTGCCAGCAATAAGTAACTGGTAATGTGTAAACAATGGTATCATCAGGCTCACCAGTTCTCAGATGATATGTGTTCAGGCATTCTTTGTTTTATTGGGGTAAGGACTTGACAGGTCACATATCATCAGGCTCACCTGTTCTCAGTTGATATGTGTTCAGGCATTCTTTGTTTTATTGGGGTAAGAACTTTACAGGTCATACTCATGAAGCTATTAAGACTTGATTTTTTTTTTTTTTTTTTTTTTTTTTTTTTTTTTAATCTCAGGAGAAACTTCACGAGGGGCTGGCTAGCATACACAATTCACACTGTTTAACAGCAACTTTTTTAGTATCTCTACTAGTAATGTGCTGTATGTGTTATATCTGTAATCTGACTATGTAACTTCTGAGCCACCAGATGCAACTGATGGGATATTGGTGCATGCTAACATGTAGTGAAACAGCAGCACCAGTAGAGAAAAATAACCTCTGTTAAGTCCCTGATGTATCACACGAAACAATCATCAAACGGCACCATCTACCACAAGCTACTGGTGATACCAGAACAAGCAAGGCAATGGGGGAGGCCACTGACTGTAAAGCATTCAAGAAGGTTTATCAGAGCTTAGTTCAAGTTGTTGTTTGTAAGAGAGGGCTGGTTTTCATGTAATGCACTATGCAAGTTCGCCATAAGGAAAGTATTTCTATAGTAAAGAGCAGCTGGAGTTTAAAGAAGCAGGTTGCATACTGAATTAGTTTTTGTTTTTGTGTGGAGGTTGTTGTTCTTTTTAAAGATTTACAGTAAAGATAGAGCATCATCGATTAGATGCTGATAAGTCATTCAGTTGATCAATGGAAAATCAATCAACAGATATTTGGATAATCGACAGTTATTTAAGCTGTGCTTCAAGAAAAAAAAAAAGAATATATATATATATATATATATATATATATATATATATATATATATATATATATATATATATATATATTTGTTTTTCTTTTTTTTCCCCTTTGGACACAAAACAACTACATGAACATGTCAGCGAGGGCTTTTGAAAATTATGATTCTTACATCACTGAGAACATTTTAAATAAGTGAATGAATAATGAACATATTATGAAAATGCAATTGACTTAGTTGCAGCCCCAGTCCACTGCCTGCATTGTTCTGCATTTGTTTACTGCCATGTTTATGATAAATAATTTTCCACAGTTCGTGGGGAATTGTTTAGTGGAATAAGAGATGAAAATGGTCACCATTAACAATAACATATCATCATAGCCTAACTCAATGCTTATATACCAATGCAAAGTACCAAATTTCAAACAATCCATAAAAAAGCACTATACAATTTTTTTTGGTTTGTTTGTTTTTCCTATCAGGGTGAAATCGATGTAAATGTAAATCCGTTTTGCTCTCACCGCTACCCCAACTGTCCATCTCTGACGTAGCCAGACGGAAAGTGCTCATACTGGAGGGCACCGGCAGAGAAACTCATTGACAGCCGATGCAAATCGCATACTTGCATCTCAGTCTGTTTTCCACACCTGCCTCTGGTGTATCTTTTTTCTTGCTCGCCTGGTGTTTAGGCACACGGGCTTCATATTAACAACTGAAAATATATCCTTAAGATTTTTTTTTCTTGTCGCGTATTACTTCTTATGATAAGTAAAAGAAAAAAAAAACAAAAAACAAAAAACAAAAAACTTAGTTAAGAATCGGAGACATCGTAAACTGCCACAGTGATAAGGGATTTTTATTTTTTTTTTCCTGCGCCCTTTAAAAAAAAAAAAAAAAAAACAATAAACAGTGGATGTTTTACAGTGCAGTCAGATAGGGTCGAGTGTCTCTCCTCCCCTGCACACCGCGGGTACCTGACGAGCAGATCTGGATTAAGACTAATGAACCGGGGGTAAATAATCTCCACGGGACCGTTGACGGGACGGAAAGACGGACTCATTACCTCGCTGTGGGATTTTTGTTGCTTTTCTTTTTTCTACACTTCTTCATTCTGAGGAACGGACGATGTCTCTCCGCGGATACTTTGTCGCTTTTTTAAAATGCACAGTTGTGCTCTCGCTGAGGATTTTGCTTCTTGTGCCTGCAGGGTTGCCCGTCCACAGCCAAGGGGATTCTCAATCCGACAACAAAGTGATGGACAATATCACCGTGCGACAAGGAGAGACGGTCTTCCTCAGGTGAGTCAACGCATTTCTTTTATATTTTTAAGCTCTCCCCGCTCACGCTGCTCCTCACCAACAGTATTCCCAAAGTTGAGCGCTGTCTGCAGGCTGTCGTAATTGAAGCATTTAGCGGAGGGGAGGTCGAGACAGAAACACGACTGAAGTGTCGTCTGTTTTATCATGTTCCCGCCGTGGAAAAAAAAGGGGGATTTCAGAGGATTAGTTTCTGGAAAACACTCAATCCAGAAGCGATACTCTCCTAATCTTTTAGCAGCTGTTAACGAGAGACTTAGCGGTTTTAATTGTTGTGTAACGGTGCAGAACTAAAGGTGGATGGGGGGAAACAAGTGTGTGTCAGTGAGGAGAGAAACAGCAAAAAAAAAAAAAAAAAAGAAGAAGAAGAAGACAAGAAACAGCCGTCAAGTCTGTGCTGAGGGGCTGAGGGAGGAGGACACATGTGGATAGAACAACAAGACAAACACAGTAAAGAGGCGGCTGCAGGCGCTGGGGTGGATTGACTAACAATTCCTCAGGATGGGAGATTGTCTGTGGTGACCTTTCCCCCCCAATGCGCCTTCAGAGGCTTACTGGACGTAGAAGGATTTATGTTGCTTTCAAGTGCTGTCGGGAATGTGAAATGTAACATGGGCTACAATCACAATGGTCAAAAGGAAGGGATTTTCTTTGATACCAGTGTGGGCGAGGTGCAGTGTGTGCGACTCGGTGGGTTCGGGAGCAGTGTTAACAGTTGATGGCTGAAGTCTTGCTGTACACTTCTACATGCACACTGTAAGAATGCAATGTAGCCTTAATAAGAATATCTTTACAAGCAAGTCTTTTTGAGGCTACCTTTACACCGTGAATGATTTCTCCTGGCTTTTTCTTGCTAGCAGTAATGTTCAGCCTTTTCTTCCAAGATCAGACTGAAGACTGTCCACTGCCAACTGCAAAAATATCCTGATGGTGCATGTTGAAGTTTAGGCCTACTGTGTCCAATCAGAGCTTTCAAAAGACACATGGTCACATCATTAAAACATTTTGTTATTTGTTATTTGTCTTTGTTTGTTTTGTCAATAACTTCCTTCAGGTTGGAGCATGTGTTTCCCAGCCAGTAATTCCAGAAATTAATAAATCAGCCAAACTGATGGCCCTTCGTGAAATCTGACAGAATCATTCTCCCTCAGTTCCCTTTGTATCCTAAAAGCTGACATGTTTTCATGTAGGTTATAGGTAGCAGCATTGTCAAAGATAGTATAACATTGATGAATATTGGTTCAGAATATTTCAACCAGTTAAATGTGTATTTCTTTGCATTATTGAGACCAGTTCTATCTGCATTTTGCTTTGTTCTATGTTGTGTCAAAGCCCTATCTCATCCAGAATTAAATTAACTTTGGTACACAAACCTTCTTATATTTATCATTTAATAAAAACCTACAATTTTATATAGATATCGTGTTTTTCCCTGTGATATATGAAACATGGCAGGGCTGAAATATATGGTATTTCCTTTTTACAGTTATTGGAATTGCAATATAATCCACAGTTAATGAATGGGATAACTTTTGCATCGCAATATATATTTTTATTGAATTGAACTACTAAAATCATGATGACGTGACATTTCTTGGGGTCTGTACAAACAAACATGTTTTCTTACATTTGAAGAACAAGATTTGGATGTCTCTGCAACACCACAGTTCTTCATTATAACACTGCTTTGTCACAAATTTTACATTTATCAACAAATGGCAGCTTCCTGCAATGTTGATCCTGTGCTTGCCATGTCGATAATATCGGTAATATTGTTTTGTGTATCCTCAGTACATGGCATATGTTGACCTTTTTAAGGTAGGCTATTGTACAGAAGCAAGAAATTATAGTATTGTGACTCTATTACAACAGTATATGCAGTTTGTATTGCATCTGTCTATCAGTAATATTTGGCTAAATATGAACAGTCTCTTACACTCTCGACACCAGGGATTTTCAAACTTTTTGGAGCCAAGTACCCCCTTATAATCCTCATCCTCACTGACATTTGCTCTCCTAGATGCCCTAGGAATTATTTATAACTTAAACAAATTGAATTTGAATAAATAAATGTTAATGCCATTTCTTTTGACCTCACAGCATTTCTAATGTTCAAGTGACATCTTAAAGATTTCAGAAAATGAATAGTAACAAGACTGGCGATTCCTAATTAACACAGTCAAGTGTCATGGCTTAAGCACTTTGGGGGATTATATAAAACCAACAATTGAAAAACCAACACATCCTCAAGGAGAGGAACAAATATTTACATGGTAGGGGTATTCAGGCTTTGTAAGGGTGACTTATTTTCAAATGACCATAAAAACAGACTTTACAGACCTTTACTACTGGTTGTCTCTATTGACATCAACCTGAAAAATCAACAGTTTGTGAGCTAACTTCTGTCCATCCATCACAGGAGAATGTAACACACTGAAAAGGGAATGTCAACATAAAGATACTGTTTATGACTACATTTAGATCTACAGGTGCTCTTATCAGACATGTTTTCTCTACCTATGTAAGCTTGACTGTGTAAGACTGGCAAAGTCCTAATGAATCCCGTTAAGTTTAAACCCCGTGAAAAGCTTACTTAAGTGGTTTAACCATAGTATAATGAACACATTATTGAAATTATTGGGAGAAAAACTGAACAACATCATAACAGTTTTAGTAAGTAAACCTAGTCATAAATATTTGCATTAGGCTTTATCAAAGTTTTATCATACACAAATCAATTCACACATCACTCACATCAGTAACTCACTAAATTAGTGAGAGGGATGAGCCTGTCTCTCACAACACAGTTTCTCTATTCTTGGAGTGATGGTTGACAAACAGACTCTAAGATCATCCTCCACTTATAAACAAGCCCTGTACTTATTCTTCATTTTGCAGTCAAAGTGAAAAGTGATGATTCACAGAGGTACGTTGTAGGAAAAAGGGAGCGATACCCAGTCCCAGGTTATCAGTGTTCACATCGGAGAAGTATTAGCTGAAGTGCTCGCTCACCATTGATTCGTCCAGCTGAATAGGAAATTGCTCACATAAACACAGTCTATCCAGTAGTTGTGACTGAATGTCAACCGATAGTTCTTCAGTTCTCCTTCTCATGGTGTCATTTGAAAGTGGTACAACTTTAAGTTCATTAGCTGCCTCTGTCCCAAGCACAGCTTCACACATTTCAACTGTGACAATATCAACAAATATGAAGCCCTCTGTGCTCTTAGGTCGTGGCTAGGTTCACTAGTCATGATTTCTGAAGCATATATTCCTGACGTTTTTGGCAGAAAAAAACATTGTTTTGTCCTTAAGCCCCAGGTGCTTTGTCATCAGATGCCGGTTTAGCTTTTGGCAGGCTTCATGGCTTTATTAGCTAGCACCTGAAGACACACAACACATTTTGGTCTTCCGTCGCTGTGCTCAATAGTTCAGCTGGTTTGGGCTTAGCATCATTTGATGAAGTGGACGGTCTTAAATAGGCATCCATCGCCACTAACTAGCTAATCATCAGCAGGAGCTGTACACTAAGTGTGTCCTGAGCAAAGTGATGAGAGCGAGTGATGTGTGTCAGATTTACGTGATACAATCATATGAGAGTTGTGATTGGCCCAAAGCTAATGTAAGTGGGAGTAATTGGATCACTATTTGTGTTTTATTGGTGCTGTGGTTCCCATGTGTACTTATGCAATTTTCAATGATATGGCATAACTTATTGCAAATTTCGCAGACCCCCAAGCTATGGCTTGCGGACCCCCAGGGATCCGGGGACCCCAGTTTCAGAAATGCTGCTCTACACAACCCTTACCAGTGCTGCAAATGTCTGACAAGAATTTGTTTAAAGCTACTCTTGATGCAAGGTCTTATCTGAAAGCTATTCTCCACCATTAACCATCTCCTCAAGCCACAGACAGCCCCGCACAGAAGAACACTGCAATAAATTCATGGCCTTTTTCAGCTCCAAAATTGACACCATCTGTGCTGTCCTATCTGGCTGTCTCTCAGCTCTACCTATCCTGAATGTCGACCCACAGTCTGGGATCTCCCAGCCTCTCCATTGCTTCCCTGAAGTCTCACAGCAAGAGGTCGAGGACATCATCAGGAGGATAAAACCCTCTACTTGTGCCCTCAACCCCTTTCCTACAGCCCTGGTGAAAACAAACATCTCTATCATAAGTCTGAAGTTTGATCACCACAGTGATAAACTACTCCACCCAATCTGGCTATGTTCCACTTGCCCTAAAAACTTCCATATTAAGACCTATCCTTAAAACACCCTCCTTGGACCCTAAAATCCCTGCCAACTGCAGGCCCATTTCTAACCTTTCATTTCTCTCCAAGGTACTAGAAAAAGCTTCTACAGGATCACCTGAAACACAACAACATTTTCGAAAGGTTTCAATCTGGTTTCCGCCCCGCCCACAGCACTGTAACAGTTCTGATGAGGCTCACAAACGACCTGCTGATGACGGCGGATGCTCTCTGGTTAGAATATAATATATACATGTTGATGAAGGTTCTCAGTCATCCAGGTCATTGGTAAGTGCTGTAATGTAAGCAACTGGAATATACTTTATTTTCTTTCTGTGCATGTTCTACTCACAAGCGGCTAACAGAGGGTTATGTCTGTGGCAGTTAAAATATTTTTGTTAACTAAATTAGTGAATGAATGAATGACGAAAATGATGAAAAGACAACTTATTTTCTTCAGTGTCTATTGCATTTCCGGCAGATTAGACACTTGTGATTAAATGCTTTGGGCCATGTGAAGTCACATCTTATTCGATCACTTTATTTAGCGTCAATGTAAACAGTTCATTTGGAATCTCAGAATGATTGCAGTTGGCTTGAAGAGGTACTATCTATTAGGGATGAGCACTTCAAGCAAAAGCATCATTCGTTTTTCACTGGGAACTATTCAACCGTTATTCGAAGATTTACCCTGACCCCTCCCCGTATGTAATATGTCACGACATATGATATGTGATAACGAGTCATGTCAGAAAGTATTTGGAACAGAGACTCTTCAGGGAGATTTTGTGATTGATAAGCGTCTGCCCTGAGCTGCAGCAAGAAGAATCCACCCACGGAGTTGAGACACTGGTATTGGTGTTGGTTGATGACCCTTCTGAGACAGGCTGATGGAATGATGAAGCTAGTGAATTTGTGAAGACTGGGCGGTGATGGGGAGTCAGAGGGCATAAAATAGCAACCATAATGAACTCAAGGCAGGAAGACAATCATAATTAAAAAGACAGCAGCAAGATGACAGGCTTACAGTCAAGGCGTGTTGCTGTGTTTTTGGGTGGATGTGCCCATCTGATGTGAGCAGCTGATATCAATTAACAGCCCCCAGATAATGACAGTTAATTTCTCATACCACACTTTTATCAACTCATCTCACTCATGCTTACTCATAATTGACTAAGGACTGAGCATGCTAAAGAGTCGATGCCGATGTAAAAACAAGGGAAAATAACAATATAAAGTATATTTTTTAAGACAAAACCACAGCCATGTTAACTATTTCAATCTTTATTATCCATTGACTGAATTTGTCCATCTAATCGCTGCTACTGATTCATTAACTGGTGTCCAGGGATCTCGAGTGGTCCTTTGGCTTCCAGAAGGTTATCTGCAAAATAAGGAGGAGCTCATCTTGGATGTTGTTAAATTTAATTTGAGCAAAATGAGCCAAGACGACTGTTCAGGATACCAACAACAGTATAGTGAGACTAACTGAATCAGATGGGGG
Organism: Acanthopagrus latus; assembly: GCF_904848185.1. Lineage (NCBI taxonomy): Eukaryota > Metazoa > Chordata > Actinopteri > Spariformes > Sparidae > Acanthopagrus > Acanthopagrus latus. The sequence continues at coordinate 17,151,437 of NC_051051.1, read as the reverse complement.
TCAGCGATGCGCTGATCTGGGTTCTTTTAGATGTATTTAGTTTAAGAATCTCTGTCCTTGTCCATGCTAACAATGATAATTACCTGTATCAGGTTGTTAGGAAACCAATTCTGTTCATGTGTAGGGAATGCAGTTTATTGCATCAGTTTTCTGGATAAACATTGTTCAGGGCCTACTGGGACACGAAGGGGTGAGTAACATACAGATCTGCACTGATAAATCCAACATTGAGGAGAAGGAATGTCGGTAATTTAGAATAATTTGACAAAATAAATGCACATGTTAAATAACTGCCTTTAGAATCAGAAGCATATGATGAACAAGAGCAGCAGGCTCTTGTTGAGGTACTTGAAGGTTCTAGTCAAGTACTGTCCTGACTCTCAGCCCTCACTGCTGACCCTCTTCAGGGACAAGGACAGTGCTGCCATGTCCATAATTGCAGGCTGTAAGTGGTAGAAGTTAGAGAGTGTGTCTATGGCAATCCTATGTTTCTGCTGTATGTCAAAGCTCATATTTTTTTTCAGATCAGTTCAAAGGAATTCTGGTACTGTACAAAACTTTTGTTGTTGCTCCTATCCTCCCTAAACTGTCAAGCACTGTCATTAGCACTATGCTGTTAAGCCATGCACATGTCAGTGGGACTGGCAAGTTTAAACTTGCCATGGTGTGCATCAGCCTCCAGGCTGAGCAGTAATTGTTGTTTCAATCTGAAATTGATTCACACATCATGGGGTCGTACTTTTCTTTAATCTTCTTGACGAGTGCCCACTTATATGGTCACATCAGTTAAAAAGGCATTTGAATCTAAAGTGCATGCTGTTTCGAGTCTGGATGCTCAACTTCATAGGTAATACTGTCCAACTATCTATAGTGGCTGATTCACATTAAAAACATTTAACCAATGAAGCCACCCAGTTTTCCCTCCCATCACCGCTTGGTCAGTTGCCCAATGCTTCTAAGTTTGATGCTGTAGTTATACCTGTTGTTTCACTTGTTGAAGTCTATGGAGAGGGGCGGTCTGGGGAGTAGGGAGATTGAAACACTGGACTTTCTTCCAGGAGGATCCTCACTTACTACTTAGCTAAACCAAACTAGCTAAACCAAGCCAAACCAAACCCTGACCGTTTCACAATGTTTATATTTGTCCAGAAGTTGTGCACATCATTTTTAAATAGCTTTTGAAGAGAGGAAATAGTACATTTGTTTTAACTTTAAGACTATGGGGATTTTCATTAGCACTGATAGATCGGAAATTAAAAATGCGTCATTTAAATTCTTTTTCCATATACCTATAAGACATGCTGAAGCCAGTTCTCTATGTGGGACAGAGGACTATCTAGCACTAGTGTGATCAGGCTTCCTGCCAGCTAGTCAAGTCTGGGTTCTTTTCCAGCTCCCACCCAGGACACCTTCTCATAGCTTTTCTTTAGCATTCACAGCGGACTCATTTTCACTCTGTTAGTGTAGTTAACTGTTAACAATTACTGAGTTGCAACCTCAGTAATTGATAACCCAGATCTATTTATATTGAACTTCAATACTCATAGCTAGGATTAGTGCTTACTACTTTTTTTTTTTTTCTATAACAGTGTAGTGGGATTAAAAAAAAATAGGAAATGAGAGACAGAACAGGACAATTCAACAGTACATTTGAAGCACAAGGGAAATAAGAGAAAGGTTAAAAGTATTGGCAGTAGCATACACCGTGCTGGTAGGCCATCTTCCATCAGCTAGCTGAGCCAATTTGTATTACCTTTATAGTCCTTGGGAACATTTGGATGTATTGCATTCCTCTGGCACAAATGATGTTATGGATGTGGGACTCACCACCCCTGTTGTGCACTGTGCTAACAAGCTCCCCATTGCCCTTTTTGACAACTGCCAAAACTGAGAGTGATATCACATTTTAAATTAAAGAAAGTCAGAGCAGCCATTCATTTTGTATTTGTGTTGTTTTCAGTGCTGTGGCCTGATTTGTGCAGATGATGTATAAATAACTAATTATCAGTTTATCTCAGTGTGATGTGAGCACTGACTCCCCAGTTGATCCATTCCTAGTGTAGCAAAGCTGCTGTATTGCTGCATCTAATGTAGGCACACATGCTTAAAACCAGTATTTATACAAAAATGTGACTCATTTTAAATATTGTTAAAATATAGAAGTTTTTACTTACATTTTCGAACAATATTTGAAGATAAAATGCAACTGTATTCCCTTTAGTTGATAACAAACCAATAAACTTTTTTTTTTGCAATTTTTTTGGTATTCATTTTTTATTGCATTTTGATGGCAAACAAAACCAGATGAAGGGAAGTGTCCAATTTCTGAATAGTGAGTGTAAATTTCCGCTGTTAATTTTCTGTTTAATGTGCTTTGGAAAATGTAGTTAAACATTACAAAATGGCAAACATTTAGCCTCAGTTAACTGCAAGTATGATATAAAAAAAGATTACAGGTTAAAATTTTAAAACCTCACTGCTTTTCCTTGTCTCCTCCATTGTTGGCTTTCTGATGATCAGCTGCTCTTGTTTCAGGATGCATCTCTCCATGAAATATAAGGACGGCAGTCAAGGGAACAGATGTGCTTGCTAACATAGGACATTGAATTCTGAGCTGTGGGAGGCTGAACCCTGTTAATGTTAATGTATTCGCAGTGCTTTAAATAAACCAGACTATTGTCACTGGTTTGAATACAAAAGCAGATTAATTTCCCATCCACACAGATTTAAAAAGAGACATGTAGCCACCTGAGACTGCGATTAATGAATGTCAGCACGACAGTGGCCAAGGTGAGCTGACAACCTCCTGAGACGCTTATCTACCTGTGCAGACCATGCTGGTCCTAGAGCCACATCATGTTAACATGTATTCCTTTCTTTTCTAGCTGCCTGATGAATGTATTCAGGTTAAATGTTTAAGGGACAAGGGTCTGTTCGAATAAGGGAGAAAGTTTTAATTACCTTGATATTCAGTTTAGCTTGCAGGATGTCCATTTGACTAATGTATGTATGAAGTTGTACTGACACATGTGCCTTCAACTTGCTGCATCAGTGTTGTGAATAAAAACTATAGTGCGCTAAGCTTTACTGTCAGCATTGAAGATTTTCATATTCAGTCCATGTCAGGAGTTTATGCAGGTCTCTTTAAAGGGTCCATTCATTTTATTCCTTATATGCCATTGGCGAGATTGAAAAGCTGATCATTTGATTTCACAGAGGGATGCTAACGATTCTCTCTGTATTTCCATTTCCTTTCACCTTGAGTTATCCAGCCAGGCCGACATCCATCAGTCCTATATTTTCACCTATTGTCTTCAATGTTATTGTCTCAGAAATGGGTTTTCATCCTCAAAATGAAGGTGCTCGATGGAGAGAGTTCCAACAGAATAGGATCACTCTGCAATTTCATCAGTTAACAAGATTTTGAGACACTGAGTCCTTTCTAATACAATTGCGATATAGCTGAAAGCATTTTTCTAATTTAATCAGGCAATGTTAGATGTTTTTTTTGATAGATATTTTTGTCTTCGTATTCATCATCTTAGCATACATTGTAAAGACTGAAGTCAGGTTGCATTGTCAGTGAAATGAGCACAAACATGCACACTCCATTACTCCCGTTCCTGTATTATATGTACAATTTAGTATGAGGGGATTGTATATGTTTGTGTACAGCATGTGGATATCACCATGAATCTGGTGTGGTGGAGTGATGAGATATCTGATGCTTTTGACTTAAATCATTACTTGTTAATTTAATATGGTGAATGAATTAGCAGGCAGTTGCTTATTCGTGCATTCAGGAGCAACATAATGATTAATTTGGGGTCATGTTTGTGTCTGCCTGATGAATGTTAGTCCAATGATCACTCTTTTTTTTTTTTTTTTTTTTTTTTAGCTCTCTACATTTTGGTCTCTACCAACTCCTAAGCATGTGGCTCTTCCTTAATTTGCTAGCATTTATGTTTTGAGTAAATAGCAGATGTTTTAAATTGATCCTTGTGAGACATCTTCATCAAATATCTGGGGACTTAATTTGAAGACATTGTGGTTGAACACTTACTAAAATGCAATTATAATATGGTCTGAGTGAATCCTTGATTAAGTTAGGTGTAGGGTTTCCCCGAACTGCTGATATGCAAAAACCCTAACCCTAACCCTCTGCCCAATCCAAAATGATATTATAGTATCTGAAATGAATGGAATTAGCTTAAATTTGCTGCAGAAACCTTGGCATTAGAAATAAATTCAGTACACTTCTTTAGGTTGCTGCCAACAATACAATTTTTTTTTTTTTTGTAAAAGTCTTGAAACTGGATTGGGACAGTGACATGGCTGGATAGCTAGCCTGTCTTGTTGTTAAACATGCTGTCAGATGGTGAACTGTTTGTCACCTGTGCGCAGACTTATTGACATTGAATCTTGCTAGCATGATGTTAGCTTTCTTGATATTAGCTGAGCCAAATATGAATGAGCTGAGCGGATTAGTTCATCTTCTGTTGCTAAGTAATATCAAATGTTTTTTTTTTTTTTTCCTAATAGAAATAGAATGGTGAAGAATGTCTCCATTGCAGAAGAACCTTATGGGATGTAGCACTGTCATTACACTGGAATTTGTAACTGTGATATAATAGCTTGTTTGATACCATGTGGGAAAAAATATTTTTTTAAATGTATCCAAATGTTTTTTTTTTTTTGTTTTGTTTTTTCATACCAAGGCTTGAGCACTGTGTGTTCAGCACAACAGCATTTAAGATAAATTACATCATATTCAGAAGAGTGGGAGGAGGCAGGCCTATGTCGACACTATGTAGACTTGATGTAGGAGACAAGAGTGAGAAAGCACAGCTGTTATCATTATTGATACTGTGGAAAATTAGAATTGAAACAGGTTCAAATATGCAGTATCAATATTTGTAGATATTTTTACCAACAATAATATGGGATGGTAGTAATTGTTCAGGCTATCAGTCAAACTCTCAGAAGTTACCATGGACCAGAGTTATTGTTTGTGAAAAACTTTATTTTTTAATTGCAAAATGCTTTGAAATATTAATTAATGGTCTCAATTCTTTTTTTGGCAAATGATTATTGTATAAGCAAAATAATGCCCTTTAAGGTTTCCATAATCAGGAATTGATTGGCTTCATGGATGAAACTAGAAATGGACACCTTGTTAGACATCATCCTTTACTTATTGTTGGTATTCCTTTTTTTTTGTTTTAACCCTGCCTTTCTTCAGTCATGTGGAAAAAACTTTTGTGTATGTGTGTGTGCGTGCATGTGTGTGTGTGGTTCTTTTCAGCAATGAAGAGAACAAGTGAAAAGAACTGAATAAAGTTAAAAGGGCATTCATTTCAATATGATTTGTCAAATGAGACTTGTATAATTAGCCATCCAACAGTTAAAAGAAAGCAGGTTGAAAAGTGTAAGGTCATGTCAAGTGCTGCAATCACACAGTTCATTATCACATTGTAATCGAAAAAAGACCAATGAGTTGTCTGCTGTTGCACTTGATGACATTAACTTGTGCAGATGCTCTGAGAAAGGGCTTGGCCTACATTTATAGGCTCTGTCTATTGTTGACGAGAATAATCTCCTATCTCCAGTGGATTACAGAGTGAAGACTTGCTGAACTGTGGAACAGTGGCAGTTCATTGTCAGTAATTTCAGAAAGATATCTTTTCTCTCTCTCTCTGTCCCTCTCTCTCTCCATATCCCCTCTCACACTTGTCTTGCTTTGAAGTGATTTAATTCCGCCTTGAATGCTGTCCAGGAAATTACAAAGCCACTGTAATGAAGTGTGGCTGATTGGACAAGTGCCCTTGTGTGAACATTCATTTTTTGTTATCCAGGAATTTTGAAATGAGTACAGGCAGGTTGCATCGTGCAGATGGATTTTTCTAGCCTCAACCCCCAGCAATTCGAAGCTTTCTGGTACCAATTCCGTTAAGTTAATAATCTTCTGATGGTGCTGTTTCTCAAATAACCAAGCTGAAGCTGATGCCTTAGTCATTTCAAGCAGCTCAAAAATGCAGTTGTGGCTCAAATAAACTCTTGCCCTAGAATTCACTCTCCATAAAACCCACTTCAGTCAGACCCAACATGAAGTAAATAAAACTAACCAAAATGTCTTGGTTTGTCTTTCCACAATCATCTCTTGTTTGGACATTTTCTCATGCTGCTGACACCTCTCCTCTCCTCTCTCTTCCTGCCATGTCTTGGTGTCCCCAAGGTCATAGTCCCAGTCAGAGATGTTGTAAATCACCTCCGCACTGGAGCCCCTGTATTTAGACAGACCTCGCTTGGTCATCAAGGCTGTATTTTAATTAAAGAAGAACTCCTAATTAACTCCTGTGACATTTTATAACAAAACACAAATTAACAACAGCATCATATGTGCTGTTGTTATGAAAATAAAACAAACTAAATCACATTTCGTAATAACAAATTGAATTTCATATTTGTTTACATCATGTCATATATGTTTGTGCTACCAGCATGGCTAAAGCAATACTCATTTTAGTGTGTGATTGAAGTAGACAGACTGACCCATGGGCAGCATGAGCAGAGCTTTGCTGCGGTGTTTGGTCGAGTTTAGAAGGGCTCCAGTCCTGTCTGGGTTTTAGATGAGGAGATGGGTGGGAGAGGTGGAGTGCTCAGGATTATGTACTTAAAAGATTCTCTACCCCACCTCCCCTTTAGCACCAAGATATCAATACTGCAGGGCACTGTGCTCGTGTGCACACACATACACACACAATGAGCTGTTTACTAACACGAAGCTTAGTTACAGATATACGCAATCATTGCTTTGGCAAACCAGACACAAGCACAGTGGAATATACAGAGCTCCAGAAGAGGTCATACATTCTGCAAAGAAATGAAACATAATTGTTAATTCAAATATGAACAAACAAAAATAATTTGAGCCATACTCCTAAAACCCTTGAACTAAATTTGCATTAGCTGCACCAGAGACACAAGGATAAGTAAGTCTTTCAGCTTAGCGTTTGCAGGAGCGTTAAGTCTTAAGACATATGGACTTCAATAAAGAAACTGTATATCTAATTTTGGAGGTGAATGGAATATTAACTAATAATCAATATATCTTTTAGTAATTTTAAATTAAAAAAACAAAAACAAATAAATACCAAAGAGTTTTTTTTTTTTTTTTTTTTTTTTTTCTTTTTCTTTTTCTTTGTCTTACGTGATAGTACACTATTACAATGTATTTGGGTTTCTGACTGTTGGTGGGACAAACGTTACATTACTCTTTGCTTCAGGGAATTGTAACAGGCATTTTTCATTATTTTTATCAGGGATGTGGAGTGAATAATCCTGCTGTGACATGCCTTGTTATATATATGTTTTGTTGACCATTTAATCAGCATTGGACTGTATTTTATTAAGTTTATTTTATTAAGGTTTTTTTCACTTTTGTTCCCAGATACAATTAAACATATGTGAGAAGTTAAAAAAAAAAACAAAAAAAAAAACAAAACCCTCCTCACCCTATAAGTGTTACCTGTCTGTCATATTGGCACTAGTTTCACAACAAAACTAAGGGATAAATTATACTGGCAGATCTGTGAGGCATTACTTAAGCACAACAGTACTTTGAACTAAATATTAAAGCCTGTAGTATGCTAACATGTTCACAGTTATGCTGGTGTTTAGCAGGTTTAATGTTAGCCATGGTCTCTTAGGTTAATGCACAAATATGTGCGAAAAATAGTTCATCCCCAGCAGGGACAGCCGGGTAGGCCCTGTGATGTGAAAACAATCACAGTTGTCAACATTATGATCTTCTGTCTGCTTACGGTTCCAATTATTACAGTTTTTTTCAGTCGCTAACAAGCACTCACCCATACTTCTGATACTTTTTCTAAACTCTTAACACAGACTCACACCTACAAAGCACAATTGGCCAAATGGATAATTTTCTTCTCAAAAACACATATTGTTAAATATATACTAACTCTTCATTTCAAAATAGAACACACCTTTCTCTGTACAAACTAACTTTACCAAAACACTGGAAATCTGACCCACAATGACATTATGTTGTCAAAGAATAACACTTGTTTTCACTTCAGAAGGTACATGCAGTCAGTCAAAGTACACCAGGCTTCAAAACACTGGCTATTGTTGATATTACTGCATAGACTTGTGTTTGTTTCAGTTTTACAGATATTTGCATGTAAAACATGCAATACAACATTTCTACACTAAATTTCCTGGTTGGGAACTGTATGTAAAAGCATTCCACTAAAAACCAAATCATTTTTTTATTCATTTACTGTTTACTACAAGAGGTACAGTAGATATAGGTACTGTTTACAGTGGGATAGAACAGAACACTTTTACAGTACTGCTTACAGTAAAGTGAACAAAATATCCATGAAACACAAAAGAACATTCTGAAAAAGAAAAAAAATGCAAAAAGCTCAAAATAATAAAAGCACAACATTTCTAAAGTAATTATCTAATCTCTGCGGTCTTCAGGGTTAGGCCACATGTTTTCATCAACATCGCATCTGATATTATCCAAGGCAATGCACCTGGGATAAAAGCGTTTAGTATGACGGATCCACCCTTGGCAGTTATCAGCTGTGATTTCCCTGCAGCCAGCATCCATGGCTTCAAGGAGGGACATCTGGTCATGTGGCTGATGGTCATAAACCTTCCACCTCCAAGCAGAAAAGAACTCCTCTATGGGGTTGAGGAAAGGTGAATAGGGTGGAAGGAACAGACGCACTAGTCTTGGGTGGGCTTCAAACCATGCTGTAATTGCTTGGGAATGATGGAATGCCACATTGTCCCAGATGATCACAAAGGTCCTCATGTTTTCACCTTCTTGATTCTGCTGTGGGATGAGGTGATGGTGGAGATCATCAAGAAAGGCAAGGAGGCGCTCTGTATTGTAGGGTCCAACCTGACATCTGTGAAGCAGCAATCCTGCGTTTGAAATCGCCGCACACATTGTTATGTTTGCCCCTCTCTGTCCTGGCACATCAGCTGTGGCCCTTTGTCCAATAACATTTCGTCCACGACGACGCCTTTTGGCCAGATTGAATCCCACCTCATCAAGGTAGATGAACTCATGAGGTGCCTGGTTGGCCTCCAATTCCATAACTCTCTGAAACAAAGTTTCAAATGCAAATCATGTCATTACTGTACACCATACTATGCTGTAACCAATTACAGTGCTGTACTGTCTAGGTTACCTGCTTGCAAAGTGCAAAGCTTTTAGAATTGAAGATTGAATTGAATATTCACTATACCTGGATGTATTGTTGCCGTAGCTCTTTGACTCTTTCACTATTCCTCTCAAAGGGAACAGTGTAGAGCTGCTTCATCCGCACTCTGTGTTTGGATAATGTCCGTGCAATTGTTGTGAGGCTGATACTGTCAACATTTTCAAACATGTCATTGTCTTCTACAATCCGAGTTTGCAGTTCATGGAGTTTTATTGCATTATTTGCAACTACCATTTCCACAATGGCAAGCTCTTGATCATTATTGAGGAGCTTTCCTCTTCCCCCAGAGGGAGGAAGACGTTGCATCCTTTAGAGGGACAAAAAATTCTATGTTAGCGTTTCTGTATGGCCTTACTGTATTGACATGTCAAGTGAGAATACAAATAATCCATGTAAAATGCAATACATACCTGTTGGTTTGTCGAAAAATGCGTACAATGGAGGCAACTGTTGACCGCCTCACATTGGGCTGCACTCTTTCACCAGCCTCTCTTAGTGAAAGACCATGGTTGATGACATGGTCAATGATAGTGGCACGAATTTCATCACTGACTACCGTTCTTGTAGCCCTTGGAATGCCACCACCACGCATTCTTATACCCCTACCTTGCCCTCTCCTTGGGCCTGCTCCTACACCTGCCCCCCTCACTACACCTCTCACTACACCTGCACCTCTCCTTCGTACTCTTCCTCGTCCAGACATTACAATGTTTTTCTTTTTACTGCTTCCAAGAGAAATCACTCCTCAAAGTCCTCCTTTTATAGTTATCAATGCAGCTGAAATCATTGGAATCAGCTGTAGTTGGCCCAATTTACCCCACATAAATCAGCTGTGTGTCAATTATTCAATTGCTAGTTCATTATCAGCTGAGATATATTGTTTTTGAACTTATATCAGTGCAGAAGTAGAGGATTTTATACTGTATCTAAGGTTTGGAGTATTGTTTTTGCTATTGTGGCATGTTGTGTGTTAACATTTGTAAATAATACAAAAACAATCCATAATTTTGTTGGGAGGTATCGCGTGTCTCTTAAGAAAATGTAAGCATTGTGGAAATGTGTTCACTGACTGCATATTGTGTGAAAACGACATGAAATGTGTGAATGGTATGGCCACAGAAGTCCAATGCTGTGCTAATTGTGTTTAGAGCTTCGAAAATGTGTTAACTGATTGGACAAACGCTTGTTAGTCACTGAAAAAAACTGTAATGACAACTTGATGTGCATTAAAGCCAGCGTTCAGGACATCATTTTGTATGTTTTGCTACACTGGGAATGCTTTAAAACAGACAGGAGCTCTTGGGTACTAGAGTGAAACATAGAACAGGTGTTTCACTCTGGACCAAAGCAAAACTGGCCAACCAAATGACTAACATTGCCATCCCTAGCCACGCTATGGTAAATAATTCAAAGGAGGTATTAAACATAAGGATGAGCAACTGAGATATGTATTGTTTGGATTTACATTCATATACACATTCATTTTTTTTACTCTGACAACCACATGCACATGCAGCACCAAATTGACTGCTGGCCAGTGTGATACTAACACCTGTCCATTTCACTTCAGTTTTTGAAAAAATGTAATAAAATCTTACACTTGCATCCAAAGTTATGCAAGTTCAATAAATGAAAAGTCTGGCAGATATACCGCAACAAAAAGGAACAAAAGCTTGATGTCCTTGCATCTGTGAAGGGTTCCATAAAACATGTTATCGATGATAAATTGCAGCATCAGTAGTAAACATGCACTGTAGCTGCAAGATGGCAGCTCCCTGTCATGAGCAATTGGTGAGAACCAATGAATGATTAAATGAGCACATCCAACTCATGTGAATACCTTACCTGTGTTTTCACTCAAAAAGCCAGACGGTATTTTGGTGTGAAACAAATGCCTTTACTTATTTTTCAGCAGCAATTGTGCACAACAAACATCTCCTCTGGCTAAAATAACTTTTACAGACTTTACACTTCAAAGTGGAGAGATGGGCAAAGTGTAGTTAGAACAGGCAGGGCTCCAGGCTAAGGCTCCAGCACACTCTTCATGGCTGATCAGACAGTCTGCTTGTCAGTATGTGTGTGTGTGTGTGTGTGTGTGTGTGTGTGTGTGTGTGTGTGTGTGTGTGTGTGCGTGCGTGCGTGCGTGCGTGCATGCGTGCGTGCGTGCGTGCGTGCGTGTGTGTGTGTGTGTATGTGTGCGTGTGTGTGGTGGTAATTCCTCTCTGCTTATGTAGAATAGTGTCCTCATGATTTTACATGGTCCTCATTAGTTAAGATTAAGATTTAGTGAAGTTAAGGTCATTTTAGAGTTAGGACTAGGGTTTAAGGTTTTAGTTTAAAGAAAGATCTGCATTATGAGGTGCAGTCGAAATATTTTGCCATCTGGACATGTGTTTGATGTTGCAGGAATCAGAAAGCACAACCCAAACTGTACAATTTTTTGGAGCGCTGCTTGGTATCGAAAAAACAAAACAAAAAACAAAACAACATAAAACAAACAGACAAAAAAAATCATATTGTGATTATTTTGATGGCTGTTATGATATGATTCTCATTTAATAAATCATCATCATTCATTCATCAGTCATTTTTTGCATCGCTATTTATTTTTCACTGAAAAACAATGAATCACATGATGTAACATTTGTTGGGGTCTATACTAAAGAAAAGTGTAGGTTTGGACATCTATGCAGTACCACAGTATTTCACTAAAATGCAGTTTGATACCTTCATCGAAAAACTGCCACGCAATTTGGATCTTGCACTTACGGTTATTGAGATTTCAATAGTATTCAGATTAATCCAAATAATTGTCAAGTAAAATAATACAATAAGTAAAATAATATAATAATAGTACTTAAATACTTTCTCATCCTGACTGGAAGCATTGGTGGAAAAAAAAAAAAGTGCTCCTGCATCATAAAATACCCTCATGCAGTGGGTGTTCTCTCTGTGTGAGAGCTTCCTGTTTAATTTAACTACAGAGGTCAATGGAGATATTGGATGTTATGAACTCACTGTACTCTGCTGAGGGTTACTGGAGATGTGAAGTGTGTGAAGAGCGTGTGTGCTGGGAAGGGATGGGGGTGCAAGGTCAACAACAGGTACCAAGTGTCATTTACCATCATAAAACAACAAGATTTATTTGACAGGCAATTTCACTATGGGTGCATGAACATGTAATACAATATGTGTGCTAAATCACAGTTATTCAGGTGTTGGAGGGAGGATGGAAAACATGGTTGTTGTGCTTTTACCCCTATCAGAGAGGTGCACTGCAAGTTATAGGGGCTGTAGATTAGGTCTTACGGTCTTCTGTTCAACACAAGAATCCCCTAGGGTGAATCCTTTTGGTTTTGGTGTTCCCCAGCTCCATGCTTTCTCTGAAACAACACTTTCTTTCCATAATGTTGTGTATTTGAAATACACAACATATATTGTGTAAACAATAAAAGGTATACTATTTTTGTAGTGTTATTAATGTACATGTGTTCCAAAAGATTTAATAAGCAAAACTCTCAACTAATTCAGTTTTTATTATTAGTGAATCATGTAAAGTATAAAAAAAACTGTAATGGGTTGGTTGTTTATGCTGGTGTAAATTGTAAAGTGTAAAGAAAGGCATTCATCAATTTCAAGACTTTTTTCAAACAATTTATAGATAATGCAAACACGGAGTAAATACAAAATAAATAAATAAATAAATAAGTGTTAGGCTGAGTTCCAGCACTTGATGTGACTGTTCCAAAGATAGTCCTTGAATTTTGGCCTGTAAAGCAACAGATGAGCACATGGTTAGATTTTTTTTTTTTTTTTTTTTTTTTTTTTATGGAACAGAGCTTTAGTGTCCAAAGCATACAGTTAACATATACTTTCAATACTTTCAACACTTTAGACATTCCTGGAAAAAACTGTACCGGCACTTTTTTGAAGTACCAGCCCTTGAGCTTTCTTTACATTTTTGGCAAACAATGTGACTCTGAATAGAGAACTTGTGTGTCCAAGTTACATGCCTGGTCAATATACTGTACAAACACAAATAGTTGTGCATGGTGTTTATCAGATAAAAAGCTTCAGTAATGTTCTTCTTTAGATACTGACGTACTCGTGTCCATTCCCCTAAGCTTGAAGATCTTGAACATCTGCTCCTTGACCTGTCACTCTCCCATGCTTCCGCCTCCATTTCCTCTCTAATGAGAATGAAATGAATCAAAGCGATTTGTCAGTCCAGTTCAGCTGGTCTCGTATATCCTCGCTCAAGCCCTCTTCCTCTTACTTGCTTCTCGCTCTTTTACCCCCCAAAAATACGAGCACTGAAACCAGAGGTGAAGTGCTATTTGTTTAAGCATAAGGGCACTGTAAAGCACCAATGTGTATACACGTAATCAAAAAAGACTGACTTTATGACAAGTTTCATCATGGTGAGAATATTTGAAGGCACTTAGACAAACATCTAGCCAGGCAGTATTATGTGTTACTATGGAAGTGTTAGGTGGTAGTTAGCAGAGCATTAAGCAATATAGGTGAATGGAGAGAGTGCATACTTTTTGTTTTCTATGATTTATTTTATTACTGACCAGTTGAAGCTGCATCCATGCTATCCATTCCATTCTCATTTTCAATCCAGGCTAAGATGAAACTAATCCAAAAAAGCTAATCTATGCACATTTAGCTAAACTAGCTTTTTTTTCCTTATAGGCATAGTGGATACAGCACAAGCTGGCCAAGCTTAATGGGCTGCCTTTTTGTTTCTCTGCAAAGGCATCACAAATAATCAACTGTTGGGGTGTTCAATGACTGTGGCTCAGGATGTAGAGCTGGTGGTCTTATAATTAGGTCAGTGGTTTGATCCCCAGATCCTAGCTGCACATTGAAGTTGCCTTGGACAAGATACCAAACCCCTAACTGCTCCAGATTGCTGTTCTGTCAGTGTATGACTGAGCATTAAAATATTGTGGTTGGTTTTGGATAGGAAGTGCTTTGTTGCTCCCGATGAGCAGGTCTTTGCAATTTCTGTCATCTGCGTGCATGTGACAGTCGACTTTGAGTAGTCGGCAGACTAAAAAAGTTAATTATAATGTAGAGAGTTAATGATGAATGAAAGGAAAGTTTTACTATCTTTTGTTCATGAATAGTCCTGTAAGGTAGCTATAACATTAGCTCTTGGAACAAAATACACAATTAATTATTTATTTATTTATTTATTATTGCACGATGCTAAGTGCATGAGTTGACTTTGTGAATCAATCAACACTCTTTAAATGTCAATATGACAATTCTGACCATTCCATTTGTATTATTGGCTTTTTTGCATGACATACACTTTGGTGATGTTTGGATGTTCAAGCACTTATAAAGCCAAAGAGCGTGCTCATAACTCTTGGTTTCAGTTATCCCTTAACAAAAAAAAAAAGTACCTCTAGGCACAAATGCACAAAATACAGTGGCAGGGGTAAGCATTAGGGGCAAGAGGGTATATTGTTTGTATTGGGATTGGGTCAAAATATTCAATTTAACCTTTGATTTTAATGAACCCATGGCCTTTCCTCAAGTGTGAAGCTGAGGAAAGAAATTGTGTTTGCATAGCTGCTATTTTTCAATTTAACAGAGGTATTGTGGTTTAATAAACATTGCACAGACAATAACTTAGATTTACTGACCTATTTTTTCCTATATATTCTGTTTATGATTAGAATTTTTTGTATTTGTTATTAATTGAATCATACATTCTTTTCAACAACCAAGCCTTTTTCCCTTATTTTTATCAAGAGCTTGAAACATTCTGCCCCCCTCATATTTGATGATGTACTCCCATTTTTGCTACAAATCTAAGTAATCTCTTTTTCATGAATATTTACTGGATGAGAGTAAGGTTTCACTTATGGATGATAGGACAAATTGAATGTCTTCATAGTAAAAATATCAATATTTCTTTTATAGAAAGTTTTCTATGTTACTTGAATTGATTATTCTCAAATGCCAAGCTTGTCGCAGATGGGACTTGTATATACACACACCATTTATGTACAATACCCTGGACACCTTATTATATTTAGGTAATTTCACAAGTCAATGATTTTTTTGTTCCCAAAGCTGTCATTCTGCAGCAAGAATATGCTCTTTTCCTCCTGGGCAAATAGAGAGGCAACATGAGCTAGCTTCCTGAGAATGAATTGAAATCAGGTGGTATTCAAAGCAGATTATCTTCCCCTGAGCAGCGGTTCACCTCCTTTACCTAAAGCGCTCAGATGTGTGATTCTATAGTGAGAGAGGAGATCTACTGTACTAGAGATTAGGAAATTCTTCATCGTTAATGCACCAGGGAGCTTTAAAGAGGAAGTAAAGCAGGGATGTTCCTGCTCACCACTACTTTTCTTCACAGACTTTTCCTTCATGTCTGAGAGCATCTGTCTCACAGTGTAGCATAATATATTGGTGCAGGTATAGAGCCACAGCAGCTTTGGGTTCATTCAGAGAGAGATTCACTCCTGGTGTTTCCATTCATCCCTGTAATACACTATGAAATGAAATACAGAGAGACCTAAAGTGCCACATTTAGTTCTGCTTGCTTCTTTTAAAAGTATCTATCTTTATTTTTTGTTGGAAAATTGTTGAAGTAAAACTATATCGGGTTATGAAAGCGTGGCAAGGAATGCATTGAGTGAATGAAGCACATCATACATTTTTTTTTCTTCAAATCTCTATCTGAATACTTCAAATGTTTACACAACAATTACCTTTTCTACATCAAGACAAGTCACTTCAATAAAATCATAGTTCTACATCAGTTCACACTGAGCAAGATAAAAGTATTGCTCAGTTGGCCAATTGGTGCTTGCCATTATGTCCAGGTTATAGCTGTGCCTCATGCCCTGTACAATCTACCTTATTCCATATTTCAAGAAAAAAAAAAAAATGCAATGATGGTATGCTGCCTAACTAGGCTACAGTTATCTGATTGTTGATTGGAGTACTATGTAATGCAGGTCTCAATGTTAATAATTAACATATCAATAATTAATATTGTCCACAAGGTAGATCAGGGACCAGCTCAGTGTCTCTGTTATTGTTGCCCCCGATAGTGAATTCTGATCCACCACTTTGACATGCTGGGTTGATTGCAAGGTGTGCCCTCTCAGACCGGTCCACAGTTTGACAAGCTGTCAATGTAAGTGGAGTTGAAGCATATCTCTGATGGCTGTACCTGTATGTACGTGTGTGTGTGTGTGTGTGTGTGTGTGTGTGTGTGTGTGTGTGTGTGTGTGTGTGTGTGTGTGTGTATGAGAGAGAGAGAGCGAGAGAGAGAGAGAGAGAGAGAGAGAGAAATGAGAGCTAGAAACAGATGGAGACTTTTGAAATTGTGTTTCTTCTGGTTTTGTCAGCACTCGTCTTGAGTGCCATTTGTGAGTGCTATTATCATCTGTTGCCACATGTGCTTTTATAAAGGCCGGTTTGTCATTTTGCACTTAAGGAAATGTTTAAAAATGACTATGTACCAGTCAGAGTAGAAAAGAATAAGGTTTTTTCATAGTACATAATTTAAAAATTATGACACTAGTTTGAGATCAAACAATATTCTGACAGAACAATTTTAACAGGATGAGTTTTGTATGGCAATTTACAGTTTATTGTAACTTGCTGCAGGCCTACTTAATTGTAAGATAATCAGTTGATTGTGACATGCTTCAAATATATTCATATACAAACTAAGGGCGTCTCCGATGACTAGTAACTGACATTTATGGTTACATAGACTCTCTCTTCACCTCCCCACACCTGTATCACAAAACAGACAAAATACACAGTTAACAAAGTGAATATGAATTTTACTGAGAGCATTAGGTGGCACATAAGCAATGGTTTGTCGGGCCAAAACCTGGCTGAAGATGCAACGACCTCCCAGTTTAAAAGACCTGGGTTTATCGCCGTAGCACACACCAGAGATGCTGTGACCTCCCAGTCAAAAAACACCACAAAATAGCCTGGAATGTGCCTCTTGGTCTCCTTAAAAATATTCACTAGTTTCACACTCACAAATGTTGAAACACTGTCTCAAACTGCAGTCACTGACTTGGCACTTTTCTCTCCTGTAACTCCACCATCACTTCCATGTTCGATGGTTTATATAAGTGTGAGCATGATGTGAACATGTGGTTTGCAGAAACACAAGCTGGCTACATTTTATCCTGGCAACTTGGCTGTTACCATGGCCATTTTTATCTAACTAATCAATCACTTCCGCACTGATACTCTTCTCCAACAGTCTGCCAGGTTGGGAGACACTGGTTTTATAAGACGGGGTGGGCTGGCTGGTGACGCAACTGGTCCTTTGATCCACTCATAACAAAATGAAATTGCAATGGCCAGGTTTCAAACCTCTAGACTAGAGGGCATTCCCATGCATAATTTTAACATAAATAGGTAGAATTCAAATACTTTGCACTAAATTTCAAGATAAGGACCTCATCAATCACCAACACTAAGATCATATACATTGTTTTTCAGTGGTTTTGGATTTTAGTCACTCTTTGAATAATGGAAAAAAAGTGTTTCAGCATAGAGAATTTAAATTTGAAACTATAAAATTAGTTCCTGCCATGACCAAAAATGAGCATATCAGTAAAATCTGTTTCAAGAGTGTTGTGTGAAATTTATCTCTGCCAATTGTGGAGTCACACCAGGCAGGGCTGTGTGTTGAAGAGACATCATATCAGGATGATATGCGACTGTAGCTCATTACTTCCTCCCGCAAGAGGTTTAATTTATATCATAAATGAGATGCTGAAAATATGTCTGGACTGACTGAAAGTTGAAACCTGCCTTTTCATAGAAATATAAACCATAACCATTAAAGCTGCAACGATTTAACAAAAAGTCTATCAAAACAAAATTAATCAACAACAGTTTTTAGAATTATGTGTTGTTTCAGTAATTTTTTCAAGCAAACATGTGAATCATTTTCTGCTTCAAGTGTCTTATCTGTGAGGATGCGCTTATTGTCTTCGTCATTTATGACAGTAAATTCAATCCTTTTTGGATTGCTGGTTGGACAAAGGAATCAACTTAAAGATGTCATATTGTGACGAGAGTATATATATATATATATATATATATATATATATATATATATATATATATATATATATATATATATATATACATATAATGTATGTATGTATGTGATTGCCACTATTCCTGGACCGGGACATCCCTAATACTGATCTTCTAGCTTCTGCTAAGGGCTGTATGGTTCCTGTACAACTGGAGCAGGAGCTTGGTTCGCATTGCCAGCAGTAAGTCAGACCTGTTCCCAGTGCATGATGGTCTCCAGCAGGGCTGCCCTTTGTCACCGGTTCTGTTCATTATTTTTTATGGACAGAATTTCTAGGTGCAGCCAGGGGCCGGAGGGGGTCTGATTCAGGAGCCACTGGATCTCATCTCTGCTTTTCGCAGATGATGTTATCTTGTTGGCTCCTTTGAGCCAGGACCTCCAGCATGTCTTGGGGCAGTTTGCCCAGAAAAGGTGGCTTGCTCTGTCCAGGTTGGGGGGAGCTCCTGCCTCAACTGGAGGAGTTTAAGTATCTTGGGGTCTTGTTCACGAGTGAGGAAAGGATAGAGCATGAGATTGACAGGCTGATCGGTGCAGCGGTCGCAGTAAAACTGTTGTTGTATCGATCTGTCGTGGTGAAGAAAGAGCTGGGCTTAAAGGCAAACTTCTCGATTTACTGGTCAGTCTACGTTCCTACCCTCACGTATGGTCATGAACTTTGGGTCATGACCAAAAGAATAAGATCCCGGATTCAAGCAGCAGAAATGAGTTTCCTCTGCAGGGTGGCAGGATGCTCCATTAGCTTAACTTATAAGCAGACGTGCTCAGTGCTTTGTGGGCTGTTCATCACTGCTCTGCTCGTCCTCCCTCCACCACAACCTCTGGGTTGTTCAAAGCCTGGCTCTGCTGTCACTCTTCTCTGCTGCTGTGGTCTCTCCCCGGCTTGCCATTGCTGGTGGGGTCTCTTGGACTTCTGCTGTCGCTTTGCCCCGGGCTCCATCGCTGCAACTGGATCTCTGGATCTCCTGCGTTGCCACCGTTGTGTGCACGGGGCCTCCAGAAGCAAGTTCACTTCTGGCCTTCTTCCCTGTGTTGCTGGCAGCGGTGTTGACAATGTTGCGGCTGTTCCCTCCGTGCTGACTGACAGGCATTCTATTTATTCTTTGTTTTGTGTGTTTTCATATATGTTTGTTCCACTTTGTTAAGTGTCCTTGGGTACACTGAAAGCTATATACATTGAATCTATTATTATTATTATTATTATTATTATTATTATTATTATTATTATTATTAGCGTTTACATTTGATTCAGCCAGATCAACTCGTGAGCACCCTTATTGTGTACTGAACAGATAATTTAAGGAATTCTTTTCACCTTTTTAGCATAATAGATATTAACCACTTTGGGAAGGCTAAACCAGGCCTGCTGCAGTGCTGTTGTGCAACTAAAGAAGACCTGAGTTAGTGTCACTTTACTAGTTTTTTACACTATATGGCAATCTCAAGCACAAGAGACACTTTAAGAGACACTTTTACAACTATATGCTATAAGCTTGGCACCTATGTGAGGATTTATGTAACACATCAGTGGTTTAATTCGAAGGTAAAATCAGACGGTTAGATTGCTGCTTTTTTTGCTCAGTGCCTTATTTATTGCAATTCAAGGCTTCTCTCCCTTCTCCCTTCTCTGAAAAGAACAATACACATTGCATGAACTCAAACATTAGATTATCAGCAGTGCCACTTTCCTACCATTTTATCTGGGCAAAACTTTGGAAGCCCACTAGTAGAGATGTACCAATCCGATCACGTGATCAGAATTTGGGGCCGATCATGTGGTTTCAGACTTGATCTGAATGAGTGTGTATATATATATATATATATATATATATATATATATATATATATATATATATATATATATATATATATATATATATATACATTTTTATCAGATCGATAATATTTCAAAACAAATGGGAAAAATACCAGATTAATATTTACTACTGTTATGTGATGGTACAGAGTCAGATCATCTCAACTCCACACAGAAACAATGCATGCAGCATGACATTACTTTGCTGCAGTGGCACTAGTGGTTGAATGCTGTAAAGCAAAGCATAAGGCAGCAGCTTGAAGCTGGGAACTCGAATATGTCTGCGGTGTGGAGGTATTTTAACGTGCGTGGTGAAGGTGAAGGAGAAGGTTATGGTGCGCCTTCTATGGCAGTAGCTCCGGTTAGCTTAAAGACACGGCAGGCAACATGTGGGTTTTCCACATGTACTTTTATTCCATCATATAGACCATACCAAGCCAGGTCTTTATGCCACTAGTTATTACATGCATAAATGCACTGATAAACACAGGCTGAGGGTCTAGCACCAACACATCAATAGATAAATAAATAAATAAAAAGGGGTCTTCACTTTGTGGGCAGCATCTTTACACGTGATGGAGCAGGAGTACACCTGCTCTACTTCTAGGTACAAGTTATATTATCCACTTGACAAAAGGAGGCGCCACATAGTGGCGCTACATTCAGTAACTCCGACTGTTACACTATTGTAAAGTGGATGTCAAAAACATTGCGATTGCAAACTGTGACATGCAAACTTGGGATTTCAAGAGGTGGCTTAACACACTTAATGCACTTTTATTTGCTTATTTGTTTACATGCCTGCCGGGTATTTTAAGTTGAGCCGCTGTTCATTTTTATATTAGACATTTTTATTTAAGACATACTGTTGAACTACACTCCAATAGGAATAATTTATTGTATTTATTATTACTTGATTGTTCTACCTCACAGAAGTGCTCTGTTTAAAAGTGTTAAACGATAAAATAAGGTGAATAGAAAGAAAGGAAAAAAATAAGGGATACCTGGATCTGTTTCTTTGCCCTTCATTTTTTTAATGTATTATAGAAGTATCGGATTGGGACTCAATATCAGCAGATACTCAAAATCAAATGACTTGGACTCGGACTCAGGGCAAAAAAAAACTCATCGGGACATCCCTACCCACTAGTATTTTTTTTGTCACTGTCTCCACTTCATATGCTTAGGAATCCATGCTTAGGATTGGGCTGATAGTATGAATGTATCATCATCCCAAATGTATAATTATTTTACAAAATATATGTCAGACTTCTTTTAAGAAGGTGGCAATAAAAAACGAGGGGTTTACAAGCAAAAAAAAAATCAGTCTTGGCATTTCCACATCACACGAGCCCTTGAGAAAGCTACTCAACACACAGAGAATCTGATGAAGACGATGACGATGGCCCAGATGGCTCGGCAGAATGCTTCTAATCAGTGATGCCCTTACTGATGGTAAAAGGCCATCTTTGTTCGCTTATCTTCATTAGAACATCTCACTTCTGCAAGCTCTGCAGTCTTTCTCATTTGCTGCATTAACAGTTCATTACAAGATTTTCCACCTACATACCTCTTCTGGGGATATTCATCAAAATAACTGCACTGCTGACCTTGCAGTCTTTCTGTTGTAAGTTACACATCTGGGATGTTTTATGAGGGGATTCACAAAGAAATGAAAAAAAAAATCATGAAATCTTTATAAACAGTACATTAAGAATAATAATATTAGCTTTTCTGGTCCTCTTCTTATTGTATAGAGGGCCATAACAAATTAGAAAATGAGAGTAAGTCAAATCTTATAGTATGGAGATAAATGCCACTTGTCTGGCACCAGATCTCTTGTTGTGGTTGTGTGTTGTGTTTGTTTGCTGGTAATACCATGGAGGGAGACAATAGCGAAGGCATATCAAATGAAAGTGGTTAGATATGCAGAGCTAGCAGCCTAGGCAGAGGATTGCAACCTAGTGGTGTGGATAGACCACTTCAAGGTCTACCTCTGCGGTCACCTCAAGGTCTAACTAAAGTTCACAGACATGTGGGGCATCAAATTATCCGTTGAGGACTGTAAACCATGGCTACAGACTGAAGTTTGCATGCACTTCACCCTTTTCAAAGGGATAATTTCATTGCAAGCTCAGGGATGAAAAACTTATACTTGGCGGGAAGAAATCCCTACTGCAGCTGGTTCCAGCTAACAGCTGGGGCTTAGAAGAAAGGTGAGTGACTGGGGCTGAGATAGGTGCAGAATCTTGAAACTCTTAGCTCATGATGTAAGTCAAAGTCAAAGTCACCTTTATTGGTCTGCTTGTTTGGCTAGTTAGACTACATGTATCACCTTTTGGTATCTGATCACTGGTCACATTGAAAACCTCTTCATCATTCTTGACCTGACTTCTAAGACTCCATGTCCTTTTGTCCTCTTCTGTCCCTTTCCTTTGTCTTCCCTCAATGTAATAAGCAAAATCCAACAATTTAATGTATTTTTTTATTTTTTTATTTTTTTTTTTTACTTCAACTATGAAAGCCAGTATGAACACCATCCACGTACTGCTGGCCTTGCCAAATCCTGCAAAATAACCCTGACGGTGTTGTTTGTTACAGGGCCCAATACATTTATTTTGGCACATTCATGTTGCCAAATTTTTGCCACTTTTTTGTATTCATAATTTGAAATATATAGATAAATAAATGAAAGTCACTCAATAATGAATGACTCTTGCTGCATTGGAACCACAATTGGTGCAAAAGCTCTGTTAGTGAGAAAGATAAAGGAAAAAAAAAGCATGTTAGATATCACTAGCTATTGAGGATATGCAATAAGTTTCTTTGTATTCTGTTGAGGAGGTCCAGCCATTGTTTTTATTTCTGCCCTGTAACCCATCCTCCGTTCTCTGCATGTTTCATTATCTAAAGACTCTCTGAGCAAGAGCCTTATATTAGTTGGTATAATTTGGGATCCTCCAGAGGGTTAGCTCTCACCTCTTGTTCTCCTCGTTCTACCTGTATTTAAATATGTATGAGGCATCTGTCTTTGTTGAGAATATTTTTTTCTCCTTTTGCTTTAGCAGAGTGCAGTTTGCACTTCCTCACATTGGAACCATTTATCAGTTGGAAAGTATGATTCAGGCAGGCGGGCTTGAAGTGTACATCTAATACTTATTTATTGTCAGTAGGATGCTGTGGTTGTTGGGATACCTGATCTCATCCCCAACGTCAAGTGCAAGCTTCATTGGATGTACTTGTGTGAAGTTTCATGATTGTCCTTGTGGTTGTATCACACAAATTAAATAAGGTTTTATTATGTTATGTTTATCATATGTGTTAAAAAAAAGTACTTGGCTTTGTCTTTTATTTTTAATTCATAAATATCAGCAAATTTAGTCTAATTTTATGAGTCCATCCATCCATCCATCCATCCATCCATCCATCCATCCATCCATCCATCCATCCATCCAATATTTTCTGCTTATCTGTGGCAGCAGGATCAGTAGGTTACGCCAGACGTCCCTCTCCCCAGCAACACTTTCTAACTCCTCCTTGGGGTTTCCCAAGGCATTCTCAGGTCAGATGAAATAATCATCTTTCCAGAGAGTCCTGGATCAGCCCCAGGGATGGTTTTGCCCAGAAAAACTTCCAAAGAGAGGCACCTTGGAGGCATCTTAGTCAAATGCCTGAACCACCTCAACTAGCTCCTTTCGACACGAAGAAACAGCTGCTCTACTCTGAGTTTCCGGTTGTCAGAACTTGTCACCGCTCGTATCTATGATCTTATCTTTCAATCAGTACCCACAGCTTATGACCATATGTAAGTGTTAGAATGGAGATAGACTGGTAAATCAAGAGCTTTGCCTTTCAGCTCAGTTCCCTCTTAATCATGACCATCAAGTGCACTGCCTGTAGTACTGCTGATGCCTCACCAATCTGCCTGTCCATCTCACACACCGTATTCTCATCACTTGAACAAAGCCCCTAGATACCCGCATAGGGCAGGAGCTCAGCCCCCAACTGGAGGGTGCAGTCAACTGTTTTCTGGCAGGGAACCATGGCTTCAACACTTAAGGGACAACTCGGGATTGGGTCTTTCTCAAAAGGAGAAAGCATGCAAAGCACTCTTAAATTATGCATACACATTTATTTTTATGACTCATTTTTCTGCATGTTGGAATGGCTGCTCAATGAGGCAGGGGCCTTGGTTGACAGTCCAAACAAAGGAATGTATGTGTCTTATCTGAAGGTAATGTCTCTTAGATGGCTACTGACGATGATACTGTGTTTTTGATTGCTGCAGTTGATATACCATTTCAGCTTTATTGTATTATATTTAATAGGCCTTTTAGAATTAGTCACAAATGGATTTAGAAGTGGGTTTCAGGACGGAATCTGAGTAGGGAAATAAGAAAGCACTGTCCTGCCCCAGAGCTCATAATGGGCTTAATGTGTCTACAGGGGATGGTATAGTTATTGGTCAATAGAAGTAAATCAGTGATAATTTTACCTGGAGCTGAGAGGTCTGGCTTTAAGGTCTTACAGAGAGATATACGGGTGGTGCAGGGAAAATGATTTGAAATGCTCTTACTTTTTCCTAAGATAACTTTGAATTAAGAAAAAAAATTAAAAAATGCTTTTTTTTAGATCTACCCACGGCCTATATCTATCTGTCTGTTTGTCTCTATCTGTATTTGCATCTCTGTCAATGTTGTGAAGGCTTAAGTTTGTGCTCGGTGAAGGACTGACATATTCAATGTCTTTTTTTTTCTCTACCTATTCACTTTTGAGTCGGTTTACAGTGCCCATTTTCTGCCACACTTTTGTTGCTGATGGAAGTCTTAGTGCTGGTTTTCAGTATGTGAACTGTGTTCCTAGTGAAATGGATGGCAGAGACACTGCACACAGTTGTAACTTCCCGGAGGAAAACACGGAGGAGAGATGGAGATGGAGGAGACGAGTTCATGTCAGAGTACAACTGCTGAAATAATCAAGATTTGTAAAACCAAATTTAATTACTTATTGAAAACAGCCTCAAATCTTCATAGTCCTCATCCATCTGTGGTGCTGTGTTTGTATTTGTTAAACATTTAGTGCCATATTAAAATAATGCATAACTGAAATGACCTCCCAAACTGGAAGACAGAAGAAGAAAGAGGATGAGTCAGAGCCACCACTCTTAATTTGCAGACTCAGACAAGGATCCATGAGAGTGTCATGTCTTTCTTGCTACATCCATGCCTCCTGTCTAAATGTACCTATGGTTTTATGATACATAATTTAGTTTTATGTCTTCATATTTCTTCAGGACAGACTATAATAACAGTTTTATGAAACATAAAACCATAGGTACATTTCGACAGCTAGAATGAATGTGACAAAAAAGCTAAATCATTTACATGACACTCTTGTGGATCCTTGTCTTTGAATAAGAGTCTGAAAATTAAGAGTGGTGGCTCTGACTTGTCTTTCTTCTTCAGTCTTCTTGTTTGTGAAGTCATTTCAGGTGACATGTTGAAGTGGAGAGTGCTGTATTGATCTGGATGTCTCATGAAATCTGTCATTAGTTGGAACTGACATTGACTAAATGAAGAATTAACTTTGTGTGTTTCTATCACCATTATGTATTCCTCTTCACTTTGAAATTATTTAGAGCCACTGCATGTGTGTATTCTAATGTAAACTGACATCAGGTCCACAGGTTTTCCTGTCATCTCACTGTCTTTTGCATTGCAGCAGAATTCTCCCACAATTTCTATTATATTTTTCATGTTATTTTTATATTTTTTATATATTTTTATATTTATTTTATAAGTTGTTTATTTATGCAGTGCAGCCGGAGGTTGAAGTCTTTATTTGGGTACAACAATGAATTTATTCAGGGTAGACTAAAATAGCTGTGGAAGCACTACAGCAGCCCATACAGCTTGTGAGAAGAATGACAGCCAGTACATTTGCCTTTAGAAAAATGGAAATTGTGAACGGTATGCCAACATTTCTTCTTCTTAACAGGGCTTGAGAGTTTAGAAGAAGTGTGATATCTGATATCATCATTCTAACTTTTGTTACTGCTTTTCAAAGGTACTTTTTAAGTTGGAACAGTACTTACATATATTCATCCCATGCCCTAGGACTGGGTGATTTAACAATATATAACATATAATATATATCATACCCACCCAATTGTCAATGGTGATTGTGGTCAGGAAGATATTTTGAATGAAACAATAATCTTTTTAAAAACCTAATCAATAACTGGACATTTCATGGTTATTATTGCTAATTATTATTATTGCACTTACATGCTTCGTTTGTTACTGGGTTAAACAGTCATGATCTCTCTGAGTGATAAGCGAAGCGAGTGATACAGAAAGATTATTGAAAGATTTTGCTGTTCTTTTTTTTTATTTTTTTATTTTTTTATTTTTTTTTATTAATAGTAGAACAGTGGTCTCCTGGGTGAAAGTAATGTACTTCTTTATCTTGACCATCCACCCCGACCTCCTCCTGATACAGACTGGTCGCTGTTTACACTACTTCTCCTCACTTCCTCCTTTGCAGGCGTAATAATTACTATGGCCACTTGAAGTTGCCACCTAACAAGAAACATAAACATGGGTCATAATAAGTCATGTGCACAGTTGATCTATATGTTGTTTTTCTGATGAGGACAGGCTGAGCTTAGATTACCTGTTTATGATCTTTGAAGCTGCCTTTCAGATCCGACAAGTGCTGCTAATTTGGTACCTAAACTTTCTACACATATATTACGTCCCCGTATGGCTAGGGAATGAAGGGAGTAACATAGTTAAATAATAAGCTGGGTGTAAAGGACGCAAAAGGAAACTGTAGCAAATGGTAACTCAAAAAGGGCTTTATTGCCCACAAAAAAACACTCATTAGCTGACACAGCTATAGTCATAAGAATAAACACTGCACACTGAAGCTCAGGCTCTCTGGCTCCTGCATATCATGGCTGCCCAGCCCACTGGCATCCGCAGCACCTTTGTACCACACAGCCTAAGTGGCAAGTAGACTCAGGTGTGCGATCCACACACTCACGAGGAGGAGGGGGAGGATGAGGTTGTCACCTGAATGGGTGACAGAAAACACAACACAAACAGCACTGGCCCCATAGCAACATGACATAAACAGTGTGTAGCAGTTCACAAAAAAAACTCTAAAGTTGTTCAGTGATTTGTTCTTGCCTCCATTTTTGTCCTGTGTGATTATTGAATATCTGTGCTGCCACACACACACACACGCATGCAGTAGCATCACCTGAAGATCAGAGGTTGTACATACTGTACTGTATATTTTCTGTTGGACTTCATTCCCCTCTGAGGCGTAGCACTAATTAAAGTACTAACTGAAATGAATTAACCATAACAGTTTTATTCATAGTCTATGACTTTTCACCTAGGCCTCAAGTCAATTCATTCCAGATGGAGGCACTGCGACTTCACATTTCATGCGGTTCACCTTCTTGCACGTGACTGACATTTGGACAGTAAAGTCAATTTCTGTTACCCACACATTTCTAATGGGGTCTAATGTCTTTGGGGACAACTTGGGAGTATTTACTCAAATCTGTACTATAATAATAATAATAAACATAGATAAATAAATAAATAAAAATATTTATGCTGCTATTAAAACAGCAATCAAGACATGTAGAATGGGAGTCAACTAACTTTAAAAGATAATAGTGATTATAATTTAAAATAGCAAGAGAATGTTAAATGTAACACCTTTAATGTGACAGTCACTTAAAATATATACACTGTTAAACCATAACAGTGCACACATTGCAAAGAACCTTAAGCTTATGTGAAGCAGACTCACTCCTTGATTCCACTGGGCACAACCCTGTTTCCTGCTGTGCACAATGCTGTTTTGTCCCTACATCCACGCAGCCTCATATCCCACTGGGAGCATTTCAGAAGCAGAGCGTCATGCCTGCCTAATATTGTAGAGTTGCTCAAAAAGCAAGTTAGTTAATAATTTTCCTGACTTTGAGTCTGGACAGGGTGTTTTATTTTGAAAACAGACCAGATAGACTATGCCATTCTGCTGTCTGATGTCCTCTCTGGCTCGATCTGCTCTGTGCAGATTGACGCAGCTGTGGTCCGTTTCCATTAGAATAGACTTGGAGCAGAGCAGGGAGCCACTTCTGGGAAGCTGCTTAAATCTACTTAGTGCATGGTGGAAACACAAGCATTGTCTGGAACCAAGTGTCATCAGCAGTGATTTAAACATCAGTAAATGAAAAATTGCAAAAGCCAGACCATATGGTGTGTTGATGCAAATTCTTTTGTTCTCTACTTTTGTAATGCCTTATCTGTGAACAGATTTCAGCTTGTACAAATGCAACTGTCAAAGTTTTACCCCAAAATAATAAAGCCAACACACATTTGTCCAATTTTAGCATCTTAACATTGTATTGCCATCTCTTTTACAACTGATTTTAAAATTATATTACTAATTTGTAGGTGTTGTCCTCCTATTGATTTTAAGTGTGGACTGTGCGCTAAGGCTAGGGCAGTCAAGACAGCAGGAAATCAAAAAGCAATGATGCAGCAGATCTGCCTCAATAATGCTGAAAAGAATCATTTCTTGAAGAGAAACAAACATTTCACACTGCAGTGGCCAATTAAATAAGACAACATTCAGACCACTGGTCAACAGTATTGTAATTCAAGCAGTTTACATTAACAAAATTAATGCTGTCATGTATTTTCAAAAAAGACAAATGGACAAATATTCAGATGTCGCTCCAAGTTTTTGATATGTCTCTTGATGCCTCAAACAACATCGTGAGTGAGGAGACTCTCCCAGATGTGTCCTCCCGCACTGCCACACAACCGTACGTACTAGCCACGGTGCTTGATTTGGTCCAAAAATCCTCAGTCATCCAACACTATATAACTGCAAGCTGCATGTATAAGACATTTGTAATACAAATGCATTATTTGTAAATGTATTATCACACTAATTCATGCCAACAAATAAACACATGACTGTGTCATTTCTCTTAATGTTAATTGAAAAAAACAGCCCTCTCAAACAATCTTATAGACTACATACAACCCTAACATATTATAGTTGATCTAACACAACAATACTGATTAATATGGAAATTATTAAGTATTTCAGATATTTTCAAGTATCTGAGACCAATTGGCATTCTGCTACAAAAGACAAGCAAGTGTCTAACAGTTTTTTAAACATTCTACTCTGTTCACACCTACGAGACCTCCAACTGCTATTGTTGACGGCAGGTCATTTAAAGCAGCTGATTAATACCCACAGGGGAGCTTAACTCACAGTCAAGTGATTTTTTTTTTTTTTTTTTTAATTGTCAGAAAACGGTCTTTTGGTGACTCGCGCATTTGTAGAAATACACTTGTTTCTTCTTCATCAGGAGTCTGACTGCATTTGAAGTGTGCTTTAGTCTAAAAGGACTAAAGCTTTGATGTCCAGTGTTCTCAAGTGCAGTTTGACAACAGCAGCTCTTCTGTTCCCTTCAATGATTCAGGCCCAGAGCCAAATTTAGACCAGCATTCCCCAGGTGACATTTCAAACACTCTAGCAAAGTGATGAAAGTATAGTTGTGAGCCTAACAGTCTGGTTAAGTTTGAAGGACTTGATTCACAATATTTTTAGAGCATCATAAGTAATTGCACATTAGTTTTCTACCACCTATCTGAATCCCAGCATTTGCTGCCGTAGCATCTGTGATGAAGCCCAGTGGTGCATAACACAGATGAAGCAGCTAGAGATAATCAAATAAATATAAATGGAAACTTTTTACGCTTCGTTATGCTTCCCTTTGAAAATTGCACCCATTTTGTCCATGACAAATGTAGATTACATTCTATCTAAGGCTACAGGTTATTCCATGTATATTTAGCTTTGATTATGCAGGGAACATTACGTGAGTTTACAATTCAATTTCCTGCACAAGCATGAGACACTGTTTCGATTTGTATTCATAGTCATTTTATTTAGGGACAGATTTCGTTTTTAATGTCATGATTTGATTGGATTCTCAATCTTCTTTGTTTTTTTTTTTTTATCTTTTAGCACAGATGGCTGTGCCAGTTTTAGACTAGTCTAGTCCAGGATAATTGCTAATGATAATTGCTAATGATAACTCACCTAACTTTTTAAATCTTATTTCAAAATATGTTTTACATGGTGTAGTGCCTTTTTGTCAAATTTAAATAATGCATTAACAATATAAATGTAACAATAACTTGTTTCATCAGTCAGTTAGACACTAGAAACTCTGTCCATGCCTCTGCTACAGTAGGTTAAACATGCTGGTCCTACAGTGACTGTTGACGTCCACATATGCGTCTTAAACTGATGCATAAACCCAAACTGAGTGAATACACACAACACATTACATTACACTTCACTGTGGCTTCAATCATAGTCTGATTGGCAACTTATGTGTTTGGCCACCCAACGTGACATCGGGCATCCAAAATTAGACACCATCTCAACTTTTTCTTCACATTGACAGCATTGCTAATTCCACCTTTAATTTCAAGGGGTCGAGATCGTGACACGGCTATATCACAGTGTATTTGTAAACTGAGGATCTGGACTTGGCTGACAAGCAAATATGAAAACTTGCAATAAAGGAGCATTAGACACAATTATTACACAATTATTATTATTAAACCTCCTGCTTGCAGACCAAGTACATTTCTTGAAATGAAAAGCATCCCTGATTAGCATTAAATGTCCTTAAAATAATAGGTCATGCATGAAGCATGAAGCCATTTGGAACACTTAATTGTAGCTTACATTAAGTGATGATGGCTATATACTTTCTGTATTTCATTATATATGTATGTGATTCAATTGTAAAATAACATTATGCAACTTTTTTTTTTATCTTAAAATAAGAGCTTAAAAATAATTTGGATGGTACAGAGGTTGATAGAGTGAATGGCGTCTCTGTCTCAGCCACTCTGCCCCCCTATCATTTGTTTCTACACTTTGTAACTTCAGTTAGATGTAAGAATCACAACATTACACACATTTACATCGGGATTCAAGTTTTGAAGATATAACGTTGTTATAGTATAATGAGTTTTATTTGTAGTACACACCTACTTTATGTCTGACAAATTGTTACAGTCCTGTGTTTTTTTTGTATTTACCGCAGTGGTGTTGCAGACAGAAACTGGGGGGTGGGGGGGGCACCAAATTGCAAAATCTACTAATTTCTACAGAATTTTGTTTTAAGTATCCCATTGTGTATCATACAAAAAATACTTTTTTCATCATGTTGATCACTGCATTCAAAAGTGGCATTATATGAGGCAGTGACATAGTGACTATGCTGAGGAGAGGCTCAGCTGAAAGGTGCAAGGTTGAGCTGCCCTCTCTGGTGCACACATGATGTAACCTTAACCACAGTGCAGATGATAAAAACAGAGCGGTGAGAAGGTCATGAAGGACTCAGCTGCATGTCTGGGTCTCCATTATCATACTTTATTAAAAGTGATACCTTCCGCTCTTTCAATTATACCGGGAGAAGACTAGGACTTTTTCATTAACCTCCTGTCTCTCTTATGTAGAAAAGAAGCCTTGGACCAGTCACACAAAATTACAAAAATTATCCCTGATAGCCATCTTGTACAATTTTTACTGGGAGCTGCAAATCCTGTTTTCAGCTGCTGCTAATTATACTGGTGGATTGCCTCTGCCAATCATAATACCCTGGCCATTTCTTAAGTAGCCAGAAAACTGATCAGCTCTGATATCTCTCTCTCATATACTTTCTTTAATTTTTGTGGCCTGGAGAGTTTTACCTTCAGCTTTTGATTGAAATACATCACTGTGTTATACTTCATGTGCCATGCATGAAATGCACCACTACCAACTGCAAATAATTTTGTTTGTAGCTTCCTGTGCTGCTTCACTATGCTGCCTCACTCCTTAGATATTTCCCTTTAATACAGTTAGGCTAGAGACCAAATCATTTGCTCACTATAGCTCAGAAATTACACTTATCTAATTGTCTCAATCTACAGATATCTTGGTGCTACAGAACACTAAATACATTTCACAGCATGAAACAGGTTTGATTTTTTATCAACTGAGCAAATTTGCCTGAGCTCTTTTCACAACACATCTCTAACCTGGCACATGGAAATACACTTCAACGGTAAGCATTATCATCTTACTTTATAATAGTAATGATAGATTGTTATGCTGCCACTACCACCAGTTCGCTGGAAGACACCAAATTGATAAGGGTCCACACATATCCTGATAACCTGTGAACAGTTAGCTGCGTGTGAAAACTGGAGCAGAAGTGAAAACAGGTTACCAGTGATATTACATTATTTTAGTTCTTTGGTAAGACAAATGTTTTTGCAGGAGCCTTGAACTGAATATCAACCTTGCCACAGTCATGAGCTGAAACAAAGAAATAGTTAAGCTTCAAATATATTTGAGTTCAGTGCAAAAAGTCCAAATAGCCTCAGAAAATGAGGCTATCAAATTACTGTTGAGCATTATCACCATTTACACAGAACACTTGATTCATACAGAATTATCTGAAGTGGAACAATAGCAGCATTTTTAAAATATGAAGCTACAGAAAGTGATGAATATAATGGGGAAACAAATTAGCTGCATGTTATTACAAATGATAAGAACACAACCAACTTTTCAGCATATTGCTTTGCAAAGAACTTGTCATATTTAATGTAAAATGGGGCTTATATTACATCTATTTCAATGTTAAGCTCACATTCTATTTTCTTCTGCAGCACATTGTTAATATATGATTTTCCTTGTACTGAGGGGCTGTCATAACTGCATAATACATTGTGTTCCTTGTCGGGATGTTCTGTGATCCTAATAGATTGATTCACTTTCAACATTGTGCTGGTTATCATTTAAGAAAACTATGATAATTTTTTCCCAGGTGTTTGATTACAAAATCAAGGGGATTTTATAACATTTAGAAAGTTTATAAAACAAACATAAACTCCATGTGTCCATAGTTTTTTCTACATTGTTTTCCATAGTATACATGATCTTGTGCCTCTTATTTAACAAAGGTTTTAGGGCCCTTGACTGTTCACTTTGTTGCCTGCAAGTTATCATATTCGCATAATAGCAGTTGATGTAAATGACAAACCAATCACAGCACAGCAGGGTGGAATTGGGTGGGACATTGTTGGGGGAAGAGAAACAACAGGCTTAAATCACCCACCCAGGTACCTACAGCAGCTATGACCAGGACTCAGATCTGGAATATATTTTATGGAGAAATTATGTTCTGGGTTTCCCTTTGATGTCCTCCAGCTGTTCTGTCAGAACTGTGTGATATTCATGGAGTTTCCCTGATAGACATATTTTTAACATATAAGTGCTGTTAATTAGTGTTAGCTGCCATTAGCTGTTGGGGTCTTAGCTGTCTCTCCCTGCTACAGCTCTATTGAATGGAATCCCTGAGAGTGCAGTAGTATATTTTACAATTGTGGATATTATAGCCAGAGCCAAAAATAAATGTAATGGGACAATTATTTGGAACAGGGAGTGATGGAATCCACATGTAGTTAACTTCTAGTTCACTCACACTCACAATATATATGCCTTTACACCTCCTGCTTTTATATGGCTGTTGTTTGATGTAACCTCCTGACTCTTTTCTCTTTGCATTGTTGCTCCTTTTCATTTCTCCTTTAAAATAGGACAGCATGCGCTGCTGTTTTAATTTCAAGCTTATTAAAAAAGAGGGATGAAACAGAGAGAGGTATTAAAGGGTAGAATTAGCATGTGGAGACAATCCTCTGTGAAATTACTGCAGATGAGGGCAGCTGAAGTTGCCTTCGAATGTGCACCGTGTCAAGCAGATTCACCGTGTTTACCTGTTTCCCCAGAGCCCTAATTAACCCATCACTCACTCATGAATCCCTTGTAATCATTGCAAAATTAGACAAGCCATCAATTCACATGTGTAATTGTGAAAAATAATTCAATTTAGGTCAGCTGATATCTCTCAAAAGAGGGGCAATGTAAGCACTAAATCTACCATTAACTATATAAAATAAAAAAAAAAAACTATATAAAAAAATAAAAATAAAAAAACACTACCAGCTGTGCTTGCTAATGCACTTGGCACACTGAGTGGAGAAGAGCTGTGCTTTGGAATGGAGAGACCTGAGTTTTCTATTATTTAATATTTTCTTGATTCTTCTTGATGATTTCATGTGTATGATGTTTTAATTACTCTTGAATTTGCTCAAGTGAATTATTTGATATGCATGCAATACGATAATATCCCACAGCTTACCAACCTTTAGTGTAGGTGATATGTCATTTAATCTTCAGTCTTAGCTGTGATGCATAAGTTTGGAGATGCACTGGCTCCTGGATGGCATCTTCTTATTCTCAAACTATCCCTGCTCTTCTTACACATTGAGGAACAGATCATCATGGACCAGATGCAATGCATACACATACACCTTAAAAACATGGTGAGTTAAAGTTTCCATTTAGAAGTGACTGCTGGTACATGGAGTCTCGCAATACCTCACAAATTGAAAAAATGATAGCAGTCAGTTAAGTGCGTAAAATGCTGTCACTGGCATAAAGGCAGCTTTTTCAAAAACATTTCACAAAAAACAATCTGCTCTCTATTGATTAAAAAACATTCAAATTACTAAAAAAAATAATGATTATCCCATAAAATCGAAGTAATAAGATATATACTGATTTTCACCCTTAGATGAATGAAGCTTAAAGGCCAGATTTAAATATGTTTGTTACTATGTAGCCAAAGCAACACCCAACTGTTTTGTTCAACCATTCAACATATGTTTTTATATTAACATTGTGTTATTAATTTAATCTGGAAAACGAAAAATGAAAAAAAAACAAAAAAAACAACAAAAATAAGTCAATATTTTGTTTTTCTGTTTTTCTGCACCAAACATTGAAAACTGCTGTTTATTTCAGGCCAAAATGGAAAATATGATAAACAAGGAAACCAAAACGAAATAATAAATCTATTTTACGTTTTCCGTTATTGTTATACCGTTTCCCATGGTACATTTCTGCTGTGTGGCCAGGCTTTGCATACGAACAATGTATAGTCTGGTATCTCTGGTCTGGTAATTGTGTTTTCAATAAAGCATTGGGGAGGAAAAAATCTCTAGTCGCTTAATATACTGCGGTCAAGTCACCTGTGGTTCACGTTTGCTTAGTCAAATCAGCCACACCTTTTTATTCAGTGTCACCAAGGTATCCTTTCGGATTTCAAAGTAAAGGAAGATGTGGAAAAAAAACATTGTTTCCATAAGTAGTCCAAGATTCATATACTGCTGATCTCAATAGTAGTACTTCCTAGACTATTTGCAAGCATAATATGAAATACTTTTACTGTGTAATCATGTGTCAAAATCCTTAACAGAGGATAAGATTAAGGATATTTTACCCAACTTTGTTCCATTAGTTCAAGATTCATATATTGCTGAAATAAGTACTTCCTAGAATGCTTGTATAATTAGTATAAAGTACTTTTACTGTGTACTTTAAAAAAACAAAAACAAAACAAAACTTAAAAACATACATACATCCTTCTCACGTCATCCTTCGCCATCCATCATAATTTTCATGGGTCTGATTGTGAGACTGCAGTCTTACCCACAGTCACTACCAGCAGCTTTTCAGAGCAGTTTAATTATGTGTATAGCAAAAAAAAAAAAAAAAATTGACCAAGCAAAAGCGAACCACAGGTGGCTTGACCACAGTATATTAAGCGACCAGAATTTTTATTTTTTTTTCCCCCAATGCTTTATTGAAAACATAATTAGCGACCAGCAATACCAGACTAAACATTGCGTGTGCGCAAAGCCTGGCCACACAGCAGAAATGTGATGTGGGAAATGGTATAACAATAACGGAAAATGTAAAGTAGATGTATTATTTCGTTTTGGTTTCCTTGTTTATCATATTTTCCATTTTGGCCTGAAAATAGGAAAATAAACACCAGTTTTCAATGTTTGGTGCATACAGAAAAACAGAAAAACAAAATATTGACTTGTTTTTCCATTTTTCATTTGCCAGATTAAATGGAATAATTGAATGTTCAGATGATACACAGGCCACGTGTCATTTCTATATAATCTTGTGCATTTAAAATCAGAAAAATGATAACAGTGACAGTAATACAATCTGGAAGCAGAGTATTTTTAAATCATAGCACAGCATATGGACACATTATAAGAAACTCCAGCAGAGTTTGGGAGAAGCATGTTAAATGATAGGATTCTTTGATTTTCAAGCATACATATCAATGTCTTTAACCCTTTATTTAGACCAGAGGATATAATTTCAAGTTAGTTACAGAATTGTGGACAGTGAATAATATTTCCATTACATATGAGGAATGACTACCTCATTGAGTATGATATTAAGCTTTTGAAACACTTTGGATAATCCTGAGGGACAATGAGCAACATGCTCTGTGGTTCTGTTCATTCGTTGGGCTCATGAAGATCATCAAATGAAAGCTGACAGCCCTCACTCATCGCCTGTCTGTGACTGTCATTCCACCATCATAGTGATGAAGTATGTCAAACTCCTTATGGTTACGGCCCTTCATTGAAGAAATAAGGTGTGTTTCAGGACTTAAGTAGTCATGTCAATGATCTAATCTACATAGAGAACTTAAAAGGAAAATGAGATACTGCATCAGTTTACAAACATACAATATTTTACTAGTCATTCTATTGATGTCATCAATTATGACAGCACCTCTTGTGACAACATGTTAGATTCATAATGAATAGAGTATAGAGAAAGTAATTACAATTAGGGTGCCAATGCGTTAACTCCAATAACCTGTACTGCCTAAGTATAGTGGTGAAAGGGATTACATTTTGCAGTGTTTTTGTGATGTTTTACAAGGGATTTACTTTTTTTTTTCTTTTAATAAAGGACAACACACACCACTGAAATATTGTCCACATCAGAACATCTTGTGTTTTCTCTGTCTGGTGTGCAACATTTATCGTATCACATTGCATCATTGGATGTACTTTATTTAGAGCTATAGTGCAGACAGAAGTTGCCAAAGTCTGTGCTTTGCATTTTAAGCCCCTGAAAGCTTGGTTTCAAACCTTTTTTGAAACATTGAAGATTTCCCCCAGTGATATTTTAAGACATAACAATAGCTATATTCTTATATGTCTTTTTTTTTTTTATTTTTTTTTTTACCTCCACCTCATGAGCAGGTATTTAATAATATTTCCCTCACTTAAAAATCCAGAGTATGCAAATATTTTTCATTTTAAAAGATGAATTACTAAATAGAAGAAGTCTCTTATTTTACTGATAAGTCACACTTGTGTATAATTTGCATACCGGACCTTGATGGGCTTCCAAACTACTGTGATGTCTCAGAATCCGAGATGAATGTGGAAACAGCTTTATTTTTTTTCAAACTCCATATGTACATCATTCTGTATAGTGAAGCTGCACCATCCATGTGAAGGAACAATAAACAAGACACAGTTCTGAGTGAATGGGGACTTCATAGCACAAATTAAGCGACAACACATTCAAATTTAGAGCTATATATGAAAAGGGACAGGCATTGCAAATTAACTTTGTCTATAAATGCTTTAGTGTGTAGCTACACAGCTCAAAAAAATGTCTACTCCAATATTAGAACCACAAACCAGTAGCTCAGTATTGATATTGGTTTGTATTGGCACATATAGAGAATGCTACTGATGCTGTCACTTGAATTGATGTTCAGCCCACAGTGTACATGCTAAATTGCTTGTGTGGGACTGGGGAAAAAATCAAAGCACTATTCAGGACCTCTCAAGAAGCTTTAATTTGTCAGGCTGCATGTGCTTTTGATTGCTGCTGAGGATTCCACTGCTGTGGGAGTATGACATGATTTTTTGCCGTTTAAAACTGAATAAAATCATATTGTCTCATTCGAAATGTCAACATTTTCAGGGCATATTTATCGTGCCTCATTTGAAGTC
Source organism: Acanthopagrus latus (assembly GCF_904848185.1). NCBI lineage: Eukaryota > Metazoa > Chordata > Actinopteri > Spariformes > Sparidae > Acanthopagrus > Acanthopagrus latus. The sequence goes on along the minus strand of NC_051051.1, from coordinate 17,113,226 downwards.
TGTCACCAACTTGGAGTGAGAATAATATCAGTGATTAAGGGACTGACAAAGCTTTGGAATCTGATGAAACTGTGATTTTAAGTAGTTCATGTGAGTTCAGTTTAACAGTCAGCCAATGAGGCATTACTGGTTGTTAAATGAACACATACTGCTGGGACACAAATAATTGCACTGTGAGTTTGGCAGGGGATTTGACACAGTCACAACAATAGTAGGGCTGCAAAATTAATCAAACTATTTTCAAAGGGCCAAGGTGACAGAGTGCAATATCCAAATGACAGAAAGTGGTAAAATGTGTACCGTACCACTACAAATCTTCTTCTCTGGATGTAAGAAAACACATTTGTTGGGCAGACCCCAACACATGTTACATTATCAAGGTGTTAATCATTTTTCATTTCACTTTCGAAATGAAAACGGTGATGCAAAAATGCTCTTCCTCACTAATCATGAATTGTATTGCATAATCTCGTACATACCAGTACATACTCTGCAAGCTCTGAACTGCACTCAAACACTTCATAAGACTGGAGGTTATATGGCCAGTGAACATGCAAATATTAAAAGCACTTATCATCATAAACGCCGCTTACCTTTACTCCTCAACCCTGTAGCTACAGCCTCGCTGCAACTAACCGAGGCAAGATGAATCATTCTCAAATGTCTCCTAATTGAAGACAAGTGAAATGACTCAACAGTGAGATTTTTTGTGTCTGCGTGGGTGTGTTTTGCTGAGGTCTGTGAGTTTAGTACACTAGCAGTCATAATTTAATTATGTCTTAATTTAATCCCACAATTGGGCAATGACAAGTGGGATGTAGCAAAATGCTTGTCAGAGCTGTGTTTCCCCACAGGCAGATAAACCATGCACATGACAAAACGGTAGCGATTCAATTATGACTACAGTGGGGGATCCTCTGAATGATAAAATCCATTCAGGAGCTTATAAACATGACAATTTTTGAACATCAGTTGCTCACTTTCTCAATTTGTAGCATTGTCAGGGAAACAGAGCACCCTGCACAGCTCATACATTAATGTTTGACAACTGTTATGTTTTGCATCACACTTTGCCTGAAACCCAAAAGTAGAAAGCTCCTCTCTGAATAGGGGCAGATGAAATATTAAGGTATATAGTCCAGTTATAGGGCGCAAAGTGTGGTGATGTTTCAACTAAATAAGCACATGGCTGCCATAGAGAGGACGAGTTAACACGCACTGTGCCTGTACAGTACACGGCACCAAGCCACCTTGATGGGAGGATGTAGGAGTCTCAGTACTGCATAACAATTAGGGCATCAGTAATGCAATATTTTAAGTGCAGGTTGTAAAATTTCTTTCTTTGGCTGTCCCTACGCACAGTCTCTCTGTCTCGTTATCTTATTTTACAGCTGCTTTCAGCTGTCATGCTGTAGATAGACCACCTCATGAAAAAAAATAAGTAGGCTTTTCTCATATAACCAGACCAGCATAGAAATATCAGTTGACTCAGTTCATCTTGGCATCATCTAAGCTACATAATCTATTTTCTCTACTTTAAGACACTTCAGTTTACCTGACACCTCTCTAATTCAGTGGATGTCAGTGTTTCATGTCCCTTTATTTCTTAAAAAAAACTAGAGTGCAGCAGAGTTCTTGAGTAAAATCGATGTTTTAGTTGTAATTTTCTTCAGTATGTGTTTAATGTAATAGCAAGATATCTGCCATGATAATGATGGTTCTTTTCACATGCATTCCTGACAGGGGGTGATGGTCGACTTTTTTATTGTTGTGTATTAGAGCTGCAGCAAAGCCACTGTCGAGTCCAAAATCATACTTGTAGAGGGGTAAATGTTATAATGGAGTCAAGTGGTTCAGAGATAAAAAGGTAAAATTAATTTTGAGTTGATGATTTAAAACACATTTTCTTGTCATCTTTTCTTATAAACTATGTAATAAATCATGTTTTTACCAACCATATAATTTGGAATATAAGATGATATTTCTCGAAGAAAAATATTGACTATGAATTGAAACGCTGGCTGTTTTCTTAATGAGCACTTAATTGTTGCTACCTACAGGGAACGTGTCCTTAGCCTCTGAGATTTAGGATTCTCTGTGGGTTCAGGAAGTTCTCTCGGACTTATAAAAACCTTCAAAAACTGAGTGGATTGACAGAAAACTTCATGGTTGTCAAGCTGCCAAGGCTGCTCTTTGATAGTTCTTGAAAGATTGTCATCTGTGGCAATGCAGAGATTTCACCCTGCAGTGGTGAATGTAAATTTCTTGGGGTAGTTTAACCTTTTTAACAGTGACGGGGGCAGCTGTGTATTATGTTGACGTTCCAAATTTTTTAGAGAGCCCCCTCCAGACAGCATAAAAACTTTGATCAGTGTGATATGGATTGCTATAAAATCATAAACCAAGACATCACACAGTGTGTACTGACCTTCATTTTAATTTTCAGTTTGAGAATCATTTCAATAGATCTAGTTGCTCGAACACCATGCCAGAAGAGTTTTGGTGAAGTTATCACATTTGACATTTTTATATCAGTTAATAAATCCACAGATTGTAACAGTGTTTAGTAGAGTTCTAAATTATGAGCTGTTGATGTTTTTTTTTTTTTTTTTTTTTTTCGTAGTTGTTGCACCACAGGACACATCAGCCAACTCCATAGCTTCTCACTAGGTGAAAGCTTCCCCACCCATCATGATGTGGAAACCACTGCAAAGACCATTACCGTTATACATTGCACTGAGGCTACATATGTTCTGTGAAAAGAGAAGAAAGTCACTGTACTTGTTTTACATTTTTTTTCCCTCTAAGACAAAAACAGCCAAATAACGCTTAATGAATAACAATGAAAAGGATCAGTCATTTTCTGTCTTAAAATTAATTCTTCATCTGCTCTAAATGAGCATCCTTTGCAATAATCTTTTTCTTTTCTTTTGTTTTTTTTTGTACATCCCTTTACAATCTTATCTCTTTGTAGCTTTTTAAATTAGTTTTTACTTTCTGAGAGCTTGTGAAGAGGGAAAGTATAGCTGAAAGAAGCAACTTAACCCAAAAAAAAAAAAAAAAAAAATCATGTCTCAGTGGAAATATGAAGTGATTTAATGGAAAGGAATACTACATTACAGCACAAAGTCATTTTAGTCAGTGATGTGAAGAGTTTGATGGGATTACCTGGGAGTAAGCTGCACTCCAGTGTTTCTGAAAGTGAGTGACTGCAGTGTGTCAAACAGCACAGCAGGCTTCTCTATTGAAACAAATACTTTGTCATTTTGCAGGTGTCGTCTGCCTTTTAAGAAATCCTTTTTTTCTGTTTTCTTTGCATTAAGCAAAGTTAGCTGTCACATGATGTCAAACTTTGAAGCGCTTCTCGTCAGCTTCTCTGCGGTCAGCCATCGTTCCATCTTAAAATGGAGCAGAATGAAGTGAGGAGTGCTTCATCACTTGCCTCAGGATGCTAAAATCTAAAAGTTAGGCCAATGCCTTTTTTTAGGTGCACCTAAAAATACGAAATTAATCACAGCTCACAAGAAGTACAAACAACACTCTAAATTATTGTGGCTATATAAAAAGATACTGTAAAAGCTCCTTGACATCACCCATCTGTTTGAGGGCTACTGTTTTGAAGCCTTGAGTTGGGCATTATAGTCACCGCCATCATGTTTTTTGACATCTGGGTAGAGAGAGTGGTGCCGGGGAACACTTTGTCATGTCTCTATCATGGCACCTCTGATGGTCGCCTCGGTGGCAATATGTCAACCTGAAGGTAGCTATGCCCAAAAAGCAAACCCCTCTTTATCATCTGTATTGCATTATTTCTGAAACAAACTTCATGTTGTGTTGAAGAAAGCTTGAAACCAGCAATTAAGAGCAATGACTCATTAGGGTTTCCTAAAGTAATGAATTTCGTATAGATTCTCATAAGGCTTGGATACAATAAGACTTTTTTTTTTAAAGTTGTTTTCTGCTGGTCATTAAAAAGAACTTCAAAATTGGCTTCGCTTTTCAGATGTGGAATCTTCATCCATATTTTAAACAGTCAGTATTCCAAATAGGCATTTAAATTGGTAGTGTTTCACAGCTTTTGAAGAAGTAATTAACCACAAGTGTCCAGTCTGAGGTAACGCAAAAACAATTTTTGAACATTGATGTCGAAAATGTCAGAGAAATATCGTGCACATCAGAATCGGAATCAGCTTCATTGGCAAGTATGTTTGCACATACAAGGAGTTTGACGCTTTTATTTTATTTCAATGTGCTTTGTCATTTATATTAACTATTGTATTGCTCGTAGGAAGCATGTATTCCTATTGAAAAGTGGGAGGGCAAGTAGCTTTTTCATGGATGGCCAAATGAGGTTGTGTTTGAAGGTTGGATGTCAGGGATATAATTGGCTGGTTTTGACTACTTTTGATTATACCAATATATTTCACCTTAAAAACTTGCCTTGTTTGGTGTCAGTATTTTCAGCACAACCTCACGTGTGGCTGTACAGTTATTTATTTATTTATTTTTTTCATTTTGACATACTATGGACCTAAAATCACAAAATAACATAAAATCAGAGTAGGGAAAAGTTAGATTTTTTTCACTGTGAAAACCACCAATATGTTTAATGAACCAACTGCATTAGTTATAATGCAGATATCAATTGTTGTTTGCTAAATTTGTGCATAAGTTTTTGAAATTTGCCTGTTCCACATTCAGCAGTGCCAAAAGAAAGGGCGGTCTGATGGCAGTGTGAAGCGGTGTGAATTTTCCCTACACAATGTACAATTGAACTGTTATAGATTCGTTAAGGTGAGCCTTGTTTTAGGTGGTTTATTTCGCTTTTTCTCTGGACGCTGTTCACTGCAGTACAAAGCTGAGTGTCTGGGCTGGAACGGCTCTCTACTTCTCCAAACTGAGGCTGTGCTGATTGGTGATTACGGTACAGAACAGATCGACTATAGACATATACTTTATATGACCCCACTTCAAAAAACACTATCCCTTTAATATTTATTTTAGTGAGACAATAGACTCCTATTTATAATTGCCAATTTTCTGTTTATTGTTCAGTATAAAGAATTATTAAGATGTCCTAGAGGACGGACAATGTATGTCCAGATGTGTATCTAATGAAATATTGTTGTATTACATCTTACAGTGGTATATAAATAACAATAATAGTGATAGTGATTTATATCACCTAGCCATATGATACACCCTCTTTCTTAATACATTTGTGTGATATTCTCTTAATTCAGTGTGAGTCTTTTAAAACCAAGGACGACTATATTCGTAGAATCTGCAGTCAAGATACATAACTACCAGTAAACAGGGAGATTTAAAGTGAAATGAGGAGGTTTTCGGGAGTAGTTTGTAGTCATTGTCACGTAACTGAGACAGGACTGTAATTAGAATAAACAGGAAGAACAAAGGAGAACATCACTAAGCATTACTTTGGCAGGACATCTGCTGGTTTGGTTTGCATCACAGAGACAATAGCAGGACGTGGTTCTCCTAGCACAAACAAAGACAAAGATGACAGAGCTTTAATTGTGGTAGAGGTTTGTTTTTGAAATGCATTCTTTGTAAAAGCAAAGTAATACCATCTAGTTTTGTTTGTTATGCATTTAAAAAGTGAACATATATATGTTTTAAGTATCATCACTTAGAATCCGTTGTGGACCTTGCTGAAGATTTAGTCTGTGGATGACATTATTTTTTTCTGTCCCCTCGTCGGTCGGATGCACACTATCAGCTGTCTGCACACTTTGGCCTGTAGACCGTCCCTGTCTCCAATCTCAATGGCCAGAACAACAGTTTTCTCTTCATGGACGTATCCAGTGAGCCTGAGGCACTGAGTGTAACTTGCTGCCATATCATAATCAATTCTTCATGGTGATAGCACTGCCCCAGGTCATTTGGGATATGGAGTTCAGATAAACGTTGGCTTTTACTTTGCTGAAGAACACACAATAACAAATTGTTCACCTCTCAAAAGGCAGAACTTTGGCATATTGAAAACAGATCAAGAAATTAGTCATGTTTATGATATAAATGGTACTGCCAATTGTCAAGCCTCTGCTTGCCAAAGTGATTCATGAAGGAACAGCTGCTGCTCTGCTGTACTGGTTAAATGATTAACACCAGCCGCTAACAATCAAACAACCACTTACCAACCGTTCCAGAGGTGCATGCATCAAACTGTAGTTTTCAATAAATGACCATACTTACTTGAAACTATTATATGTAGAAATTCTACATTAAAATGTCTGATAACTCCAAGGTGTATGTTATATAATTTGTTAAATTGTGTCCATATCCCAGTTGTCTCCAACAATGCTCAGGGAAATCCACAGGTTTATTCAAGGTATCACTGCTTTTTTATGTGGACAATGCTGCTACTCCTGGGATAGAGAAGTCAGTAAAAGAGACTAAACTTAACATGAACTCCAACTAGCATTTTGTGCCTGAGTGACATTGATTTTCATCAGCAATGCTGCTTATTTGATTGTGTGTTCATGACCAAGAAAACCAAATGATCCTGCAGCTTGACTGCAGACAACACAGTAAAACCTAGTTGGTTAATACAATACAGTTTATTGGCAATTCAGCTCAAAACCAGACTTTCAAAAGGTAGCTAAAGGAGTGAAAGTCAGTTCAGCACAACATGTTAAAACACCCATCCAGAAGTATTCAACAACACTAAACACACTGCTTTATATTTACCATGTATCAGTGATTCCATTAAACAGACTGTGTTTATTATGTTGTAGGCCTGTTGTGTAGAGGATACAGAGTAGACCAACACACATAGCTGTTGTGTTCACTGTTACTGGTGGAGAAAAAGAGCAGGCTTACAATAACAGACAATTGATTTCCCGCTGACCTGAGTCAACTTGAAAATTGGTACTTAAAAAAATAGCTAATAGCCTAATCAAACGGGTCAAAAAGCACAGCTTAAAGTCATTGATGAATGATTGAAACACCCAGCATCTGGAAAGGCTCGGTAGTAGAATGTATGCTAACTGAAAATAAATAAATAAGAATGAGCGCTTAATTACATCCATAGTCTGTAGATGATGAAGATACATCCATTACGGTAGCCCACGGGCATGTACCACACAGCAGCTTTTGTTGTCAGAGGTCACCAACACAGCAAGCAAACAAGTTCACTCATTAGCTTCATTCATTCATCCGTAGACAGATAACACAATCTAATTTAAAAACTCAGGGGGTAATAAAGTAAAGTTCATTAAACTAGCTAGATAGCTACTTACAATACACAGTACTTACAATACACAGTGTCGCTGCTCGCCAGTGTGGTTCAGTTTAAGGGCAACCAAAATTGTATAATAAGATTGTTCCATGCATGAGTATATAGATTGGAATAATAATAATAATAATAATAATAATAATAATAATAATAATAATAATAATAATAATAATAATAATAATAATAATACAATTAAAAAATAAGTAAATTAAAAACAAAACAAAAAAAACAGCCTTGGCATAGCTAGATACCAAAAAAGATAATTGTTTATAGTGTTAGCCTGGCATTCCATAAATGAAGACTGGCGCATGGACAGTCCTCAGCTCTGCGATATGGTGTAACTGAGTCAGTTATTAATCGAAAGGCATGATGAGCTTTAATCACGGTGTTTCTTATTCCCATTGTGCGTCACTCATTTCATTCTGCCTTTCACCACTGACATGCACCAATTGTCGCTCCATTTGAATCCATCTTTGCCAGATAAGGTAAGAAAATAAACTGAATTTATACAAACACTAAACAAAGCCACCCACTTCTTTTGTGTGTCTGCAGTGGCCTAGAAAGCTGCCTGCTGCCCGTCTTTGCAGCTGCCTGCTTTCCTTTGATTCTTGTAATAATGGAACATTCTGGTATCAGACAGATAAATACACCGACTCTTCCCCATCCTGCCATGTTTATTCTCTGGGAGTTTTGTTTGTCCGCCCCAGATACCATTGCTCTTCTCCCTCGGCTTTTAGGTCCACTTAAGTTGGAATCGATGCTCATCAACAGGGGCCAGGGGTGAGTGTAAAGGCCTGACAATTGTGCACTATTGATTAGCTTCCACCCAGACTAATTTAAACTGCATATGGCATTATCGATACCTGGTACTGACCCAGATTCTGTATTACTATTCAGGAAGCGCTCGTCGGGGCTGTGGATAGGCGGAGCAGTGTGTGAGAGGCAGCTGAATGCTGGATAATTACAACAGAGAGTTGTGGAATCCCTGACGCTACGATGTGCCAGCAGCCCTTTTGTTTGCTCGCTTGCTTGTTTGTTTGAACTCTTCTTCCATAATGGACTGCTGGGTAATGAGGTCATGATGTAAAACATAAAGATGAATGAGGACCAGTGGCTTTTATTTTTCTTTTTTGTCTCCATGGAGTCACTCTTGGGCGACTAATAGTTGATATTTGCAATTTTTAAGAGTTTGAAATATTTTTCAGATTCCTAGATGTTTTTTTCTTTTTTTCTTTTTTTTGTTAGTACTCCAAATAGCAAACCAGAGAAATGCAAATTTGTCTGATATGAAATTCTATGGCGTGTAGGATTTCTGCAACATCATGTTTTTTTTTTTTTTAGATCAATAGTTGAGGTTGACTACAGAAATGCATTTCCCTCTTATAAATGTGAAGTGTTAGCAGGAGCATAATGCTTGATGGCAATTATCAGACTGAATAAGGTTTGCAATTTTAGATCCAAAGCCTCTGCATCACACATAAACCTCTTTAAACATTCCGTCACCACTTATATATTGGCCTATGTGCTGCCTTTAATGCTTCTCTCCTCTGTTTTGTTTTCTTGCTGCCAGCTTATCTGGCTGATTTAAAGTTGGAGCAGTGAAAAGAGATTGTTACGAGGTCACAGTAGTGCTAACTGTTATAATGACATCTTAGGAGGTGCCACCTATAGTTGAGTCATGTACATACCTTCTATTCCTTCTATTCCTCTTTGCTAACTTGATTTTGTAAGTTCTATAACTTCTATAATTAATCCTGTGGTGGAATGAGAAGTTTGGGTGTATGAACTGTAAGCAATTGTATATTTTAGGGAATTGAATGAATACCTCAGATAACAACACTTCATCACAAGTATTGCATTTTCATAAGAACACATGACCTACAGTAAGGTTATCACATTCTAAAGGACCTTGTAGCCTTTGTACACAGAGCACCATGGTGCTTGATAAACCCCAGTTCTTTCACACTACATCCTCAGATGAATGAGGATCAGAAAGCGGATAGCATTTCACTCCTCGGTATTTGATATCCAGCGACCAAATATCAGGGTCTGCTGTGCTCTTTGTTTCCTCTTTGAACAGCATTGAGTGAAAAACCTTAAGGTTTCATCAAAAAAAAAAAAAAAAAAAATCTAAAAATCATTTGCAAATTGGTAGCTGAGAGTTTGTGTTTCAGAGTGTATATATTGAAGAAGAACTGAGAAGTCATTAATTAACTTTTGTAAGATTGCATCTCTGACTCTGTCGAGGAGATTAATTAACAGACAGGTTTCTCCTTTGATTTCTCCTTAATGATTTTTTTTTAAATTTACACTGTCTGACAGTAATCTACACTCTGTTTATCTTTGTCTAGTTCCAGCTCTTTATTGAATCTAGAATGTGTTCTAATGTGGAAGTGAAATAGCTGTTTTTTTGTTTTTTTTTATCTGTGCTTGAGAATGTGTTTTACCACCATTAGACTAGCGGAGGATCCAACAGCAACCACAGGATCATTGGTGTGATCTTGAACAGCTAGATTAATTAACTATACTTTAGTGGTAATCTAGCAAGCAATGGCATGCACCATAGGTGTGTCTGTGTGTGTGTGTGTGTGTGTGTGTGTGTCCATATTTTTGAATGCAGTTGAATCTGTCATTAAACACATTAGTTCTCACTCTTCCGTCCCCCCCCCCCCTTTGTATTTTTATGTTCATGAAGCAAATTTCCCCTCCAGCTCCATTATGCAGCCAAAATTACAGTACATAAACACCTGCCAATGGAGATCACCTCTGTGAAATGCTGCTGCAGTCAGGTATAATAAATACATGGATAAGACAAACTGGTGTGAAGATAAATCTACTTTTATTCTGAAGTTCAAAGCAAAATCCTGCACACTGTCTAACCTGCAAAAATACATTTACTTGAAAGATTTCAGTACTTTATCAGGTATAATGTGTTTATTTCCAGATTCTTCAACTCTCTCCTTCAGAACTGGCCAGCTCTGAGCAGCGGTGTTCCCCCACATGACTCTTGGCACATGTCTTTTGTTTCGATTGAGAAATCCATGGTGGCAATAATAACATACTGTGCATTTAAAAGCTTTTGATGCTTTATTTAATGCACATCAGACATGCTTTTGACCTTCTGTTCTACACTAGTCTTAGATTCTCTACTCTAGCGAAAACATGTCATTCTTCAAGTTTTTTCACGGGTTAAAATAGGTGGAATAACATACACACGCTCAATCTTTTGATTTTCTACACAAACACACAAAAAAGTTACACCTTCACAGTAGCATACTCCGTTATTTGAGAATTACTCAATAAATAAATTTTTTTTGTTTTGTTTTTTTTTTTCGAAAGAGGCTTTTATCCCCATCTTTTGTCTACGAGCTCTGTAATGGAGCTCTGTAAAGTACTAGTCTTTAGAAAGAAAACAGAAATAAACAGTGAGTTGCATATTTGGTGGAACACTTTGTTCTCAAACTGTCACTCCTCTAAACAGATACATTGTGGGTGAAAGCAAAGCCCACGCATATCACTGTTGCATCAGCAGGAAAGCAGAAGTTTTTCTTTGTTATGGACCTGAAATTACTCTGTACACAACAGGTTGCTTTTCTATTCAACTGCAACTATAGTGAAGCCTGTTGTTACCTAGTGTATGGATACATTTGGGAAAAAAAAGCCAAATATGAAGTAATAACATCTTCATAACTCCAGATCATTGAAACACATGCACTTGCCCCTTTCCACCCATGGAATCTTGCATTTGCATCATGCCTCTCTCTCTTCAATTGTCCTGTGCCACCCTGTCTCCAAAATATGGGGGCTTTAAAAAATGCTGAATTATTTATGGGAATTGAACTTTTTTTTCACGGGTACATCGTTACACACATACCAACTTCTGTGAAAAAGCTTTTCCAAATCATGCAATGAAAACAGTCTTGCTTTAGAGGACTGGAATTGGACCTATATTCCTGAGGGACTTGAGCACCAGGGTATTTAAATGCTGGGGTTGGTAAGATTGTCGTAACTGGCAAGCTACATTTTATATAACCCAAAAAATCCATCCTCATCCCTTCAGGCTTCTCTCCAGGGCCACTTATCCTAAAGAAGTGAACACCGGCACCATCTGCCCGATAGCTCAGCCAGTTTTGCTAAGTTCAAAAACCTCTCTTAGCTTGTCTTGTCTAATTATACATATATTAACAACCCTGTTAAAAAGCCACAATTATATGAACATGAGAAAAACATAGCTATCATGAATATACCTCAAAATATACCTCAGTCTGTAAAGATTACCTTCTGTAAAGGTTACTTTTACGGACTGAGATATATTCATGATAGTGAACAGTGTGTGCACAATGCTAACTCGGTTGGCCGCTGAATGAGTCTGTTATCGCTGCTATGCCTAGAGTTGTCACCCGTCCCATTTTTCCCAGAATTGTTCTCTTTTATTCATCAGCTTTCCCGGGACAATATAAATCTCTCCCAGGACACAATTTCCCATTTTTGAGGGGAAAATGTAAAACCTTAATTTGGTTTTCTTCGTTCTGTAGTCTAGAAAGGTTCCCATCAAAAATGTCTCTGTTTTCTTCCCGTTTATAGTCTATGTCTGCATTATACATCCAGTCAACATCCAATGTGTGTGTATGTGTGTGTGTGTGCATTAACCTCATCCCAAGAGTTTATGTGATTGTTTTTCCAATTGTGAAACAGTGATCGTATTGGCTGATGCCACTACCCGCAAATGGCGACCCTGATCCTGAAATCCTGATCAGGGCACCCTTACTTGTGCCTTTACTCATATTATCTTCCCTATACTATGATATTTTACACCAGTCATTTAATTATAGTATGAACTACTTTGTCCTCTGTTCATAAGTCGACTTGAAAAACCCTTTCTTCTAACGAAATGCCAAAAGTCATAAAGATAAAGGGAATATACAGAAAGTAAATGAGATAAACACATTTTAGTGATGTGTGTGAGACGAATGGATGACCAAGCATTAAACAAATTAAAAAACTGCATTACCGTAAAAAATTTAAATTTAATAATTTAAAGTCTGATTTTTCTTTCCTCTGTGATATGTGACACAGATAAGCAGATAAATCTTATTAATATTCAATTCTCTGTCAGTGTGAGATCTTCCCTGCAGTCATGCCTTGCTGCCTTCTCCCCACTGTGAAGGACACACACCGTGGTACTTTAATGAATATGCGGCCTTTGCCCTTCTGTCTCCTCAACCCTTGTGATTTCTAAATGGAAATCAGCAGACCTCAGATAGATTTGTGCAAGGGCCTCTGACCCTGACACCTGACCTGTGTGAACACATTAAGATGTCAGACCTGCAAAAAAAAAGTAAAGCTACTTTCGATGAGCGAATCTTCTAACCAGTTTAACGAAAGTCAGTCATCTGAATGCCATTTTTTTTTTTTTTTTGTTGCTCCAAATGTATAAGGGCCTGAACTTCCCACGTTAAAGTCTTAAAGTCTGAGAAAACACTATGTTCACACATCATAGTCATTTCTGAAGCCAGGAAACTTTTTAAAGCCAGAGATTCAGCAGTGGAGTTAGTTAACCTTGTCCAGAGTCAGTCCTTTCCCCATCTTCCACGCAAGCCTTAAGTGATGGGCCTCTCATAGCAGCCAATTAGGCTGTGTCATTTCTTGAGGTGTACAGGCCCCCAGTTTGATAGATCATGCACCAGAAGCATGTGGAGGGAAAGGCAGCCAAGCATGCTCTTAGGTCAGCTCCATCCAACATACACCAAGCCCCACTATCAGTCAGCCAAGGCTGTGTGATCAATGGGGAGGAAACTGCAAAGCTATTATTTATAGGATCACCAAGCCATTAGACCCAACTATCCACTTAGCCTTTGCCACTGACAGTTTCTGTGTGCTAGACTAGAGAGAATTGAAGATTGGGTTACCCAGCCCATATTGTAGGAATCATTGTTTTCATTTATCTCCATCCACACTTAATGCATTCTGGGCTGCAGTGCCTATGACACAGCAAACCCACATGAATATCGAGACAGGCAATTGCACACTATTTACAAACCGAACTCAGTTAACATTTATTGTATAGTGGAGATGTTGCACACATGTTGATCACACTTGCAATCTTATTTTATTTTTTTGAGTAAAGGTTTGTTGAGTGCAGTCACAAAAAATAAGTAAATTACAACAATAGGTAGTACAATTGACTGAAGGGTGCAATAAAATTATACCATGGCAGCCCTTCCTGATCACAAAATGATCGTATAGGTGGACTGTGAAAGCAGCTCATTATGACCCATCTTGATGTTTCTTAAGTGGTGACCCAAGGAAGCTATAGTTATTATTACAGCCGTAAAGGAGGAAATCAGGTGTAGAATGAAATAAAAGAAGAATAAATAACACAGTTTGTCTGCAAATGATTGCATTCTCCTATTTCGATTTTACACAGCGAAGCAACTTTTCTGGCATCAGGGTTATACATAGTGATGTATTTCTGAGCATTAAACATGTTGAATCATAACAAAAATATGAACCCTAGTAAAAACCCACTAACTCAGTGTTTTAAAAGTTGAGATCCCCCTCCCTTTATTTTTGTACAACTCATAGAATTGGAGAACAGTACTGTACAATATTTCCTGGAGGGACAGTAATCAATCAGTGATCAGGTCATCACTACATGACCTTTTAAGAGGCACTTTTACGCTGTAAGCGACTCCCACTCTTCCCCTTACAACCTTGAAAATGATTGCTTGGTGGAAGCAGATGCATCATTCCCTTTCTGTGTTTCTAATGGCCTTTCTCAATTATTTATGATGATTTAATCCAAGCTGCAGTCTCAACAAAAGCTCGTAACCAGCTATTTGTTTTTCAGATCTTTGCTGCTTAGCCTACCAGAGAGGATCAATATGTCTTTTGAGTGCATTTTAAGTGCAATGTGATGTCACACACTGGAATACAGTTTGATCTGATTTGTTTCAGCATTTGTAGCACTATTAATGCAGGGTAAGAGGTGGCCAAAAATGACCAATGAATGGGCTTTTGGCTCATATAAAATTTGTTGGTGTAACTAAAATATCTTTAAAGCAAAAACATTGTGCATTGTATGTTAATCAATATTCTTATTAATTATGTGCTGGATGTGCTAATTTGCATCAGGTTGTGTTCGCAAATGCTTTTTTACTGCAGGCGAGGTGGAAGGCACATTCACTGTGAAACTGAATTCAGTTCAGTTACTTGGTAGGTGAGAGGCGGATTCTTGATACGTTTCCATCGAACAGAATGAGAGGTTGTCTTTAAAGTTGCACATGAATACTGGTACTTCCATTTTTAGGACTAGGTATAAGGTGATATTTCTTGTCTGATGGCTTAACGATGGTTTAATGGTATAAATCATGTGCTTCCTTCTCCTACTTCCCAAAATTAACCTAAAATGACCTATATATACACATCTGCAATCAGTGACACAAACCAAACTCCCCCCAGTGGTCGAAACAAAACATGCACAAATAGTTCCTACACTTTCTTTAGGGTATAATCAGTGGAAAACTCATTGAGTCCCCTATGTTCCAACAGTAGGCCAGAAGGGACAAAGGGACAATTGCGCTGAGGCCCTGTGTTTTTAGCATATGTGAGCAGCCACTGTGGAAGAGGGTGAGATGGGGGAAGTTTGTTTGGTTGCAAACTACGATGCTGATGCTAGGTGCCACTAAATTCCATATACTGGACCTCTAATGTTTCAAATGATTTACAACTGTAATTTGTCAAATCAAAATATCTAAAATATATATGATTAGGATTAGTTTTTTTTAAACCTGTAATTTTACCAATGGTAATGGTGTGTTTCACTGAGTGAGGAAGGAAGTGGGCGAATGTGACTAAACACATGGGTACCTTTATCACAGTACATTGTCCATTAACATTTCTGCTTGAGTCATATAGATAGTTTTCCAGTGACAATGGCAGTTGTTCAACGATGAGACAGCAACTACAGTTAGACTTTTGTTATTTGATTGAGGGACCCCTGGTAGCAGTTTGTGCTGGGCATTTAATACCAAAATATATCCAACTTATCAGAACAGATATTTGTGTTTCACAGACTACATTCCTACACATCAACCGAAGATTCAACACATATGTTGATTTTGCTGTCAAGTTGAGTTTTTGCTAAGCAGTGACAGTCAATATAAGGGATAGGGCATTGCTTTTTGAATCTTTTTTTTTTTTTTTTTCTTTGGAAAATAGTTTTGCTTTGGAGGACTAACAATATTTCCTTCCGCATAGGACAGACTGTAAGATAATTCTGTTCCATACTGTATATTTTTGTATATATTTTCTATATTGGAAAACTACTTGAGAATATCTGTGTCTTTCAGAAATGTGCGTAAATGCACATAGAGCTGTGAACAAACTATACAGTCATCAGCAGTCAGGGTTGAGCTGAATGCATTTTGACATGCACTTGACAGATGACCTGGGCCAAACTTTGAAGGTCTAAAATGCCCCAGCATGACATGTGAGCTGCACTGTGCTTCATTTTTTTTTTTTTTTTTTTTTTTTTTTATCACCAGCCCCACAACCCTCCTTGAACTCTGTTACTTAATAAGTTGATGCAAGGCTGGTGGGTATTGTTTCCCAAAGGCACCTTTATTTGTACGCATCTGTGCAGCTGTCCAGAGTCCAGTGATTTGGAGCTAAAGCATCAATCTGACACTGACTGTCCTTTGGTGAAGTGCTTAAACTCAGACCATTTTTTTTTCTTTTTAAGTTATTTACAGTTTTCAGATCAGTTTGTTTTGAGTTCTTTCACAGTTTTTAATGAGTACAGCTGATAATACATATGTATGGATGGCTGGTAGCAACTCATTTGTCCAAGTTTGAAAGAGACAAATACAGTAAGACATTATTTTGACAATGAGTTGTAATAGATTTATTGTAATTATTATTTTAATGCAATGTTACTGTAATGCGTTCATTGTGCTTCAGGGAGTAGCTTAACCACAAACCACAAATTGCTCCTTATGTGCGATGTGCACCTTGCAAGGTGGCTCCTGCCATCAGTGAGGCCTCTGCGACTTGTCCAGGCTGTACCCTGCCTTCGCCTAGAGACAGCTGGGATTGGCTCCAGCAAAAATAAAACCCTGCGACCCCATAAAAGGGATAATGCGGTTACAGACAATTGATGGATAAATACAAGGTGGAGGGTTAAATTGAGACTTAATTCTGAGAAAAGCTAATTTTTTTAGCGTAACACCTGTCTGTGTAAGCAGGCACACTTAACAACCAGTACCACATTTGTGTAAAGCTGGCACCAAATTATGTTTACCCTTTTAATGTAAGACTAATTACTGCAACAGACAAGACCATAGATATCTATATACCATAAATATATATGTTGAGGATGGCTGGACTGGAATTCTGACAAATGTGCAACAGGACAATTGGTTTGGTTCAGAGACTTTTTTTTTTTTTTTTTTTTTTTTTAATTTAAAAGTTATCAGTGAATGAATGAATGAATGAATGATTGAATGAAACAGTCAATCGGTAAATGAATGAATGAATGAATGAATGAATGAATGAATCAATCAATCAATCAATTTAGTTGTATACAAAACTAACAATTTTATATATTGATTCTTTTGCTTACTTAATAACTTACAGAGGCTGTAACTTCTATGCGGTAGCCATTCCTTCCAGCCAGTTCGACTTCTTTGTCCTCTTCTGAGGCATCCTAGAGGCTATAGTGACTCAGTATTCCCTCCCACACCGGACATTCTATTACAAGAAGGGATGGGCGGTCCCTGGCTGTTAAGCAGTAGATATTTCTGCAATGGCTATTTATAGACGTCTTTGACGTGAAGCCAGTATTGTTCCTTCTTCACACTCTATTGATAGGGCAGCTGTAGCTCAGCGGATCAAGCAGGTCGGCTAGTGATCGGAAGGTTGCTGGTTCAAATCCCGGTTACCCTGGACTGAGCTCAGCTGAGCTGAGCTAAGCTGCATGTCAAGGTGTCCTTGAGCAAGATACTGAATCCCAAATTGTTTCTGATGCGATGAGCTGGGGACTTCTCCAGGGTGTACAGGGTATACCTTTGCCCGGAGACAGCTGGGATTGGCTCCAGCAAAAATAAAACCCCATAAAAGGGATAAAGTGATGACATGACTCTGTTGATAGGGTGAGTTTGTTTCTTGAAGCTAGATCTTGCTAATATCTCCTTTTAATATCAAAGAAATATGTGCACTGTGTGCCCTACTGCATAACACACTTTATATTTTGTTATTAGTTGTCACTATTTACAGCTCATATGGCCAACTAGACCAACAAAAATGTCAGAAAGCATGTTAGCAATTCACTTTTTTGTAGCAAACTACTGATATGTTGGAACTTTACATAAGCACAAAAACTGCTTGGTTTGGGTTAAGAAAATATACTACTGTTTTTTATATATATATATATATATTATTATTATTATTATTATTATTATTATTATTATTATTATTATTATTGGGGCCAAATCCAGTTCACTCGATGGGCATAGGCCAGGGCACACCATGGATGAGTTGCCAGCTCATCGCAGGACCTTTATTACATTATTATTATTATTATTATTATTATTATTATTATTATTATTATTATTATTATTATTATTATTAATGTTATTAGAGTAATGTAAATGTGATACAGTAGTTTTCGTAGTTTGCAGAAATGTTAGTTTCCAACATTTTATCCTGAAGAAATGCTAACCCCGTGCCACCTTCTGAACTCCTGTCAGAAAGGTCTGAATAAGCTCTTGTAGGTATGGAAGATGTGGAAATTAAGTTTTCTAAATCTACAAGACCTATATGAAGACTTCAGACTAATGAATTTTCTCAATATATTTGATCAGAGTGTCTCACTATAAATCACATCATCCATTCCTATTTGGCATTATCTATTGTAAATTCTGTTAACCACCTTTGCAGCAGATGGGTGTTTCATGAAATTGTGGTCTTTTGTCTCACATCTCAAATCTTTGAAAGTTTTGTTCCTTTTCATTAGAGACCAAGCTGTGCTAAAGATAAGTGTCAGGCCTCTGATGATTTTTAGCCACAACGGGCTGATAAATGAACTTAATGACTCCTCTGCACATTGCACATGGACTGGACATGTTTATACCAGTAGCACATTTAATACTTAGAAAGAGCTCCTTTCATTTAGTTTAGTTCTGTAGTTGCGTTGCAGGGAGGAGTGGAAGTCCTCCAATCCGTTATCATCTGATTTATTGCATTTTCTGTAAGCTGTGCAAAAGCGTTTACACAGTGGAAGTGAGTGATCCGGCAAATTTGGCCTGATGTGAAGAGCAGCGAGAGCTTTAATATTATTCACAGGGGTACTTTTATCCCTGGCTTAGCTTTGTGTCCAGCTCAATTAAGAATAGCTATATACACTATCTCAGACACAGAGTCTCGACTATAATCAGAGGAGCTGCTGACCACGTCCCACCAGCTGGTGTCCTTGCTCTCTTTCAGCTTTTTCAACTTCCTGTTGGGTTTAGGTCATGGCACCAAGACGGTCTGAGTGCAATACACATGTGGACCAAATTTCATACATGTAACTGAAAGTAGTCCCAGGGGTTGTGTTTAACGGGGCACAAGCTGGCCATTTTGCCCGGCCATTGCTGAAACCCATAAAATACTTAAATAATATCCACAATGTCTGAATGCATGCTCCTCATTCACTTGCTCCAGTAACAAATTTAGGAACAATTGCTTCTGTCCATTATTAATTGTTCTGTCCCATTGCCTTTTTTTTAAAAATGCTGTTGTATACATTTACCTTATATATATATATATTTTTTTTATGTGACTGTGAATTGGCTCTGCTGTAAAAGGGCATATTGAGCCAACACACTCTGCATAAATAATGGTTTAAAATGAAAATTTGTTCACATAAACTTAGATTTCAAGAAGATAACAGCTTACTTAGCAGTAACTTCTGGAATTAAAAGGCATGCTTTTTAATTGTTTTCAAGGGGGGACTCAAGTCAGAGCATTTACATATATTTTATGTAAGAGGTGTTATTTGTTCCAGCTCACGCGCAGCACTAAACCATACAGTAGGCGACACTACAACACAATGCAGGTTATAATCTCATATTAATACAACATTTGAATGTGCAGACAGGTCATCAAGCAGTGCTGTCTCAAGGCTTTTAGGGTATTGCATACTGAAACAATATGATAAGAAAAAAAAATAAATAAATTCAGATTCACCATGATTTTGACAGTGAGAAAGTCCTCACATGCACAACAACAAATATGACAAGTCAGTTATTAACCCATTAGAGTCGGTCAAATTAAATTAGGGACAATCTGGAGGGCGCCCAAGTAGCTCAGTTGGTAGAGCTACTGTCTCCCCATGTACAGAGGAGACAGGCTGTGTCAATACACCCCAGAGGAAAATATTTACTCTTTGCTCTGGAAATCATGTTTAAGGGGAACTCCACTGAAATGCTGAAATGTAAAGTCTCTCTACATGCATTCAAAAGGCTACACTTTAGAGATTACTGAAGCTAAAAGCACAATGAAAATGGGAGTGTAATCTCACAGTTTACAAGACACTACAGCTGTGAATATGATAATCCTACATAGTCGGACGATATCCACACTTCTTTCCCCTACTGCTTGTATTTCTATTACAAGCTTTTTTCGGCAGTAGTGATGAACTGAAGTGCTCAAAATGCAGATGTTTATTTTCCCCTATGTTCAAACTAGTCCTTCAGTCTTTACTTCATTGTTAGTTTAATATGGGAGTCTTGAGTATTGAACTCCTGATGAATCTGGAATCAACAATAGCTCATCCGCCTCCTTCCCTAGTCAACAGCTCTCAAGGTAGTTGAACAATAAACATGGGAACCAAAAGGTAATAATTGTCTTGACTGGTGTGATGCTTTACAACAACTGCATGGCACTTTGAGTCTAGTGGTTGAAGCTACTCAGTAAAGCTTGGTGAAAATAATACCTTTTGCTCTGTCATTTCCGAAGGGTATCCTTTCGTGGGCAAAATCAGTATGTGTAAACATCCAGTGTAATTATGAGTTTTCATTATATGTTCTTTAAAAAAGGGGGTCCAACATGACATGAATACCACCAACAAAGTGAAAGTTGAAAAAAAAAATGTCAAGGCAGGGCGGTGGTTATCTAAAAAGTACAATTCTAACAAAGTTTGGCCACAACCCACATTGCATAAAGTAGAGGCTGTGGAGACAAGGTTGTAAAGCTGACATTGCTACACTCATTTCTGCTGGCTCAGCTGCCTCACTAAGGTGGCTAGCTCGCAGATGAGTCATTGTGTTTGTTGTGGCTGTAGAATAAGATGGCTGCTTATGATAAAGTTAACAGGCTGTGTTAGGCATTTTCCCATCTATAGCATAGAACCCAGAATACTTCCACACACTGATTTTCAGATGCTTTTAAGTCTATGCTGATTCACTCAGCTTTGGATTCTATGTTATGCTACATTAAGTTTGTTTCCCTGTCAGTCATTAATACTGCAATGGGTCAAACTGGGTGTTACTTTTTTAAGAGTAACCTATGTTGGACCACAAGGCAAACTACTTGATATGGTCAACATTAGCCAGGAGCCACATGGCTCCCATGCTGGACCTCTCCCCTTTTCTCCCTTAGGCAGTCTGGCTAGTCAAGGGGATGGCCACTGTCCACAGCATCTTTGTCAATGGGTTGTCAATCAAAAGACACCCGGGACAATGGGCACCTTAAAGTATGCTTCAGTTAAAGGGATAGTTTGTGTTTATTTTAAGTGGGGTCATATAAAGTACATATCTATAGTCGTTCTGTTCCCTGCCATAATCACCGATCAGTGCAGCCTCAGTTTGGAGAAGTAGAGAGCCGCTCCAGCCTAAACACTCAGCTTTGTACTGCAGTGAACGGGGTCCAGAGAAAAAGCAAAATTTAAGCACCTTAAACAAGGCTTATCTGAAAAAACCTATAACAGTTCAAGTGTACGTTGTATAGGGAAATTCACACCGCTTTACATCGCCGTCAGACCTGCCTTTCTTTTGGCACTACATTTTTGTCAATCGTAGTACCTCCGTATCCCTACACAGTTGTGCTGTTAAGTTTCATTTTTATCAATAGTAAACCTCTCGTCCAACAACTGCGCCTCGCACTGTATTTTGCCGCTTACTGGTCACCTGTTGCCCAGTTGTGCTGATGCGCTGATCAGTGATTATGGTAGGGAAGAGATCGACCATAGATATGTACTTTATATGACCTCACTTCAAAAAACACGAACTATCCCTTTAAATGCTAACATCAGGATGACCTTTGCTGCTTGCATCACATACGTTTTTGTTCTTGCTGTAAGCTTGCAACATTTTCCATTTAGCATTAAGTGACGATCGGATGGATTGGCCTTCTGGCACGGACCGCAACCAATCCCATTGCATTCTTAGGCCAGTCAGACGCTTTGTTTACACCAACTAGGCTTTCTTCTTCATCTGCCGACCATTCTACCAATTACTACCATCTATCAACCAGGTTAAAAGTTCAAAATGCATGTACAGAAATTGTTAAGCTAGCACCTATATAAACAACTTTCACTGATTATAATTACTACTATCTATTTTTTCAGGTACAATCTATTTTTTATCTATTTATATTTTGCCTCAGGCTATGGAAATGTCTGTTGATATATAGGCTTGGGCTATCCGCCATTTATTTTATATTTGGTTGTTTTTCATCCCAAAAGTGACAAACAGTGTGTTTGACCACTGGTTTAAAAAGCTTTACTTTTACATCAATAACTTATAACTGTAGATGAAAATTAAGTGAAGAAACATCATTTAGGTTGGTGATTGGTGATCGGTCCTACTTCCAGTGATTGGTGATTGACCCCAAAAATCCAGATCAGAGCAACCTTAATTTTCAGCATTATATTGGTGTACTGCAGCTCCAAAAAAGAAATCTTTCTCTTTGACAGTCACAGCCTTTTCTTAGTCAGCCAGTCTAGTGCTTGCATGTGGAGAAATCATTACCAAGGCCCCAGTAAACAACGCAAACAGTGGGTAATTCATCCTGTAGCCTCATTCAACACAGTATTCTCTTTCACATTCTGCTTACTTGTTCAATGACTGCTTTGAGCTGAACTGACACAGGTAACTAACTGCAAATCTGTGCTAACTGGCAACATGGGACAGCACAGCAGTTGTACAAAGGACTCAGCAGTTATACTACAAGGATGCAAGGCAGCAATGATGAGTTGACTGTTTGAAAGACTAACGCTCCCTGGAACATGTCCAAGCTTATATATAACAACTATTTATTACTCTCAAGTGTTTCAGCTCTTAATCACGCCTGCGTCGATTAAATAATGTCGATTTCCTGCTTGCAAGGCAGCCACTGCTGCTTTTGAAGTGGAAATAGGAATCAGTTTTATAGTTCACGTGTTATTCCTGTGGGCCGACAAACTTCAGTCAATCATTTTGAACACATTGCGATACTGTCATATCATCATCAAGTCCGATGCTCTTGGATGTGTGGAGGAGGAAGCTGGTGCCTTGGATCTTAAGACACCCACGATAGTTGATTAAAGTAATATGATTTTAATTTTTGTCAGAGTGTTTGTGGATTCCTCTCTGATGTATTTATCCACTGATGGGTGTTCAATACTGTGATTTCCCTGTCCTGACTTCGGTAGAGTTTCTACAAGGGACATTTATACAAGCATGGTGGCTCTATCTGTCGACATCCAGCAACATAGTTTAACAGTCCAATCAATTTTTTTTGATAACAATTTTCAATTACAAAATATATTGAAATGACATACAAAACAATACAAAGAAACTACAACCCCAAGTGGAACACAAACAGAACAAGACAGAACAAAAGGCTGTAGCCAGTAGTAACATCTCAGGAGCAAGGTAAAGTGACATAAATAAATGAATCAAGTTAAACACCACACTCATGTAGCCAGGCAGGTCAAGGCCCATGGATGTGCGACCAGTGTTGTAGCATTGTAGTCCAGAAGTTGAATAATATATGGCAAAACCAGAAAAGACGTGCTAGTGATCCTATTGCAGTGTAACAAGTATATCTCAGTCAGGAGACACTGATGGATGATGGGATGATGCAGCTCAATTTTGTTTTTGAGTAATGCAGTCTATCCATCACCCTGTCCTTTTCTTTTTTTTTGTTTTTTTTTTGTTTTTTTTTGTTTTTAATAAAACACAAATATTTGCTTCACTGAGAGTGGGGGTGGGGGGGCTTTTGTTTTTAAAGGTTTCTCAGATCATTCTCAGCAATTTAGGTACAAGGACATCTCGGAAGGCTTTAAAGAACTGTAGCCCAAACCTGTCTGGTCCAGCTGCCTTTCCAGTGGGAGAATCCAAGTCCAGATCCTCCCTGGAAGCTGCATCCAGTCATGGCAAGTGAACAAATCCAAAAACTGATCAAGGTCATTCTCTGTGACTGTTGCTTTGGAGGTATACTTTTCTCAATAGAACTCACTAAATTCTTTGTTCATATCCTTTAAATCTGTGAGCATCTGGCCAGTTTAATTTAGCTTGCTCTCCCTGTTTTAACTACCTAGCCAGTAATGTCTGTGGTATGTCACCAAACTCAGTGTGCCTCTGAATAAATTTAAGCAGTGTGTTGCTAATTTGTTCCCCTAGAATGGAGTTCTATTCATATTTTAATTTAAGAAAGTTATTATAATGTGATTGGAGCAAAGAGTTTTTTTAAAGCCTGTTCTGCAGCTAGTAACTCTTTCTCAATCAATTCCAATCTAGCTCAGCCATTTTCAATGTTGCTTCACAAGAAAGTCTTCAGATATATCCTTTGAGTGTTTCCCATAGTATCGATTCATTCACCTTGCCATTGTGGTTGGTCTCAAGGAACTGCAAAACATGTGTCATGATTTATTCCTCTAAATGCCTCAATCACTCCCAATCCACCTTGCTTTCCAGTCTACCTTGCTTAGTCATTTTCAATGTTGCTTCACAAGATTTTCTTTGTCTTCAGATATATCCTTTGAGTGTTTCCCATAGTATGGATTTATTCACCTCGCCATTGTTGTTGGTCTCAAGGAACTGCGAGACATGATGTATTCCTCTAAATGCCTGGTCTGTGAGCAAAAAGTGTTTAAAAAGCCAGCTTTAAGCTTGCCTAGGGAGGGACAATTGAAGGTTGGGATTGACAGGACTGTGGTTTGGTAATATGATGCTGTGAAATTTGGAGTGGTCAATGCCTAGTTAAAATTATAAACCTGCCATTTGGGTCAATTGTGAGTAAGTGAAAATGAAAAGGTAGTCTTACGGAAACGAATGGCAAAACCTCTGGCCTTGGATGTACCGTATTTTCACGACCATAAGGCGCACCTAAACGTCTCAAATTTTCTCTAAAATGTGCGGCGCGCCCTATAGTGCAGTGCACCTAATGTGTTGTTTTTTTGTAAGGCGGATTACATGAGAACGTTGAAGGGTGAAGTGTGAGCGTTATTGTTGTTGTTGTAAGGCGGACGTAACAGAGGACTAGATGAGAACATTGTGCCGGTATGTACGTCATTGTTTTGGCAACCCCGATAATGGCAAAGAGACACACTTATGAAGCACAGTTTAAACTGAAAGCTGTCAGTTACGCGGTGGAACATGGGAATCGAGCAACCGCGAGGGAATACAATATCAATGAATCCATGGTTCGCAAGTGGAGGAAGATGGAAAACGAGCTGCGACAGGTCAAGAAGACGCAGCTGAGTTTCCGCGGACACAAGGCGAAATGGCCCGAGTTGGAAGACCGACTCGAGCAATGGATTGCCGGTCAAAGGACAGCTGGAAGAAGCGTCTCTACAGTCACCATACGACTAAGGGCAGTAACGCTAGCGGAAGAAATGAAAATTGAACATTTTCAAGGAGGTCCGTCTTGGTGCTTTAGCTTCATGAAACGGTGCCATCTTTCCATCCGGGCCAGGATTTCAATAAAGCACAACCAAACTCAGTTTTGCTCCTGCTGCCTTTTTAAATACACACACTAGCATGCATGTTTTACCGGTGTGTTTTACCATGCCCGCGCCCTATGGTCCAGTGCGCCTTATGTATTTTTTAAATACAGAAAAAGCACCCGTAACTGAAACCGCGCACTATAACCCGGTGCGCCCTATGGTCGTGAAAATACGGTAAATGGTGACTGGTAGATCTGTGAAATCCAAATGGCTCTGAGATTCCTCTGCTGAGGAATTGTAGGAAAAAAAAAAAAAGTTTTATTCTTTGAACATCCAAGAGTCCACCACTAGCATTGTAGTCAACAAAAACACACATCATGCATTTCATCATAGTTTTTATTATTAGATATCTGCTTTTAGCATTTCATGAAAGAAAAGGTTGTTTAGGAAGATTTTTTTCACAGTTTCTGTTAACAAATTTAACTCTGGTGTGCATAAGGTAATGTCTGCATTACCCTCTTTTCAGTCACAGGAATTTCTGATATCCAGTCACGTACATGGTGTGCATTTAACCAGCACACTACTCTTCTCTTCATCGTTATTTAGCCATAAGTCAAAGGCAGCATGCACATTTGTCATGTGTCTTGTGTTTTTGTGTCACTTAGCATGCTCATTGGGTAATGCATTAAATCAGTGATAAATTAAGGTAGATACAGGCATGAAGCTGACTTTTTTTCCCAATAACAAGCAAGTTAATGTAACATTACCTCAATCTTGACCATGACTTAGCAGTCCCACCATTTGGAGGACAATTTGCATGCCCCCAGTCAAAAACAAAGACATCCTCATTCATTGCTTGAGCCAAAATTCAGCTTAAGAGACTGGCAATAAGCCAGGGACAACTTCAGCAATCATTTTAATGTATCTCACACTGCACGCCATTCACATATTGCTATGATACAATTCACTTTACCTTCGCTCCTTGATACTGTACTATATAGAGTGTTATCTTATTACCATAAGAGGTTTTTTTATAGAACTGCCATGTTTTCTAAATGTAACCAGGGGCAAAGTGCCCAAACATAACCATGATTTTAGATGTTGTGACTTTGATATGGGCGTTACCTTGGCCTGGTCTCTCTTTAAAAGAGATCTCAATGTGACTACCTAGTTCAAATATGAAATAAGAAACACGAATTGTTCAGTATCAACATTTTGTAAAATGGCAGCAACTCTTCATAGAGGCCACCTTTATTTCCCCCAAATGTGCTGTTCCAAGTTACTCAAGAAGTATTTTTTTGTGATATTTGTGGAAAATTGTATCACATCCCAACAGTGATCAATCATTCAAATGCTCTGAACAAACAGTAAATAAGGTTGAGGGAATAAGCCCATCTATTTGTTTTATTTGGCCAATATGAAAATATTGGACAAGCTACCTGTCTACATACATACCATTGCTACAAATCATTCTCTGCCAGCATGCATTCTGCCTTTTACACTTATTACATATGACCAGGGCTTTGCACAGGGTTAGGTGGCTACATCACAAGTTATTAGTAAGCTAGTGGCACAAGAGTGGAAGAGGAAGTGCAGCCAATACTTATTTACTAGGTTGACGCGATAAGTATAAATGATAGCCAAGTTCATTGTTACATGTTATAGCTTGTTATATGGAGATAAGAGTGTTGACATAGAAACGTTGCCTATTGAATGCATGAATTGGACTAATTAATGGCCTCATCATTACTGGTGAGGCTTAATAAATCATAGTGTTATCTTCCTATTAATGGTAAAATGAGTGAATTTTAAGTCAGAACAGCTTTAAGCAATACACTCAAACAAATGAAAATGATTTAGAACATTTTCAGCCACATCAGTTATGTTTGCTATCTTGTTACTTTCATCATACTTTCAAAATGTCTTATTATATTTATTTATTTATTTATTTATTTTTACGTGATTAGTGATAGTGATTGTGTCGAGTGGTTGAATTTATTTAGAATAGGCTACACAAGCAATTTGTGTCAAGACAAACATTTAGTTATTCTGTTATAGCAGGAAGTAAGGATGCAGATTCAACTGTGCTTTAATTGTTGGCCAACATTTAACTGACCTTCTGTTAGACAAGAGACTACATTAGAAGTGGTAAATGAATAGAAATACCTCTGTCCAAAGGTCTGTCAAGGTGGAAATGTTGCTGTTATTAAGAGATTACAGCATATGGGTGGTGGAATTCTAATTTCTGTAGTATTGTTGATTTAGAGTCTTAAGTCAAGGTTTTTAAGGCTGCAGAAAGTACTTACACTCATCATAGTGGAAGATAATAGGAAATGCAGTTTTTGGTTGGCAGTGTCTGCCTGTGACGGTCATTTTAGCACAATTGCATGCAAGCTTTTGAACTAATATTCATGTGTTCTCAGACTCAAGAACACTGCAAAGGGACACGCAGTTTCAGACCAATGCAGTTTTCATTTTCATGACAGGTAATGTAAATAGCACCTGTGAGCCTCTGGGAAATGTTGGTCTCAAAGTGAGGTTTGGTGAGGCCCACTGATGGTGGCTTGCTTAAAGGGATAGTTTGTGTTTTTTGAAGTGGGGTCATATAAAGTACATTTATAGTCGATCTGTTCCCTACCGTAATCACCGATCACCACAGCCTCAGTTTGAAGAAGTAGAGAGCTGCTCCAACCCAGATGCTCAGCTTTGTACTGCAGTGAACGGGTCCAGAGAAAAAGCGAAATAAACCACCTAAAACAAGGCTCACCTTAAAAAATTTCTATAACGGTTCAAGTGTATGTTGTATAGGGAACATTCACACCGCTTTACATCGCCGTCAGACTGCCCTTTCTTTTGGCACTACATTCTCTCACTGTAGAACCTCCGTATCCCTACATATTAGCGCAACTGGGCAACAGGCTATCTGCGGTGAAATACAGTGCGAGGCCCAGCTGCTGGACGAGAGGTTTACTTTTGATAAAGACGAAACTGAATAGACCGTTGAACTACTGTATCCCTACGCATGAGTGCAACTGCGTAGGGATATGGAGGTTCTACGGTTGACAACAATTTTGTGCCAAAAGAAAGGCAGGTCTGACAGCGATGTAAAGCGATGTGAAATTTCCCTATACAATGTACACTCGAACTGTTACAGATTTTTTAGCGTGAGCCTTGTTTTAGGTGTTTTATTTAGCTTTTTCTCTGGACCCTGTTCACCGCAGTACAACGCTGAGTGTCTGGGCTGGAGCGGCTCTCTACTTCTCCAAACTGAGGCTGCGCTGATTGGTGATTACAGTAGGTACGGTAGAGAATAGTGTTGAATAATAATAATTTGACACAACTCTCTGGTCAGGTAAAAAAAAAAAAAAAAAAAAAAATGCGTGTCTTTGGACTGAATATACAGCTCAGTTCCAAGCAATGTCAAATTTCCAGTGCTAAAACGCATATTTAAATGACACAATATGGTCAGTGTGTGTTAAAAGGATGAAGCAATCGCAGATACAGATTTTTTAAGGTTTTGTGAGCCAAGCATACATTCCATTAAGATGTGCATGAAATTGGAAATGGGGAAAACACATTTTCTTTTATGGTAATATTCGAAACGCACAGGTTGATAAACATCTTCAGTTCAAGTGTATCTGAGTCATTAGCAGGAAATGCTGGTCTCTTCAGGGACTTCATGTTGAAAGAGATGAAGGTTGTATTCCTGGAAGCAGAGCTACTGATGACATTGCATTAAACATTAACTCAATTGATCCACAGTGTAAATAAAGTCTACTGGCGACATCTAATTGTGGAGAAACAAGTGTCATGTATTTTTAATGATCTGCACATTACTGTCAGAAAGCACACAGGGAGGTGAGTGGAAAAAAAATGTTTGCTTATGGTTACAGTTTCACCTCCCAATCTCACATCTCCCCTTCCCTACCTCCTTTCGTGCTTTTGAGAGGATTGACACATTCTGTGGATTCAATTTTGTTTGCCATCTGTGCAGAAGTGATAAGGTGAGAATATATGGTATGTAAAATATTTATCCCTTCATTATTCTTCTTGTTGCTCTCTGTGGGGATTTGACTGGTGAAGCATATAGTTTTTTTTAGAACAATAACAAGTCAAACCAGATTTTCTTTTCAGTGAGGTTCTAAAAATATATATTCCAGAGGATTATTCCCATTAACCACTGAACAATTTGACTTCTAATATGAAATATTAGTGTCAGGGATATATCACATGGTGATTTATATAGAGTCACATATAAAAAAGCCTTGAAATGTGTGCACAGATGTGAATGAAAATTCCTGCTCATGTGGATTGAGAAATGTTGTTAATATAGTCTACACTGCAAACATTAACAAACGAGGCACTGGAGCTTCTTTAACTCTCTGTTTTTACCTCTTTTCTACTCATTTAATGATTATCAAAAGATCAGCAACTGCAATCTTATATCTTATGGCTTGTTTTGTACTCTTTCATCGCACTCAAAGAGGCAGCACACCCACTCACACAACATGACTGCACAGAGTTTCTCATGAATTGGAAACTGGAGGGCTGTGCAAACATGGTGCCAGGATACCTTCAACTATGTCATCAACCCTCTCAAATTAAGCAAAACCCACTGAAGGCTGTGTTTTTTGTTTTTTTGTTTATTTTTTTTAGTAGGAAACACTGACCAATGCTCCAACCTTGAAGTGTAATAAGTAAACAGGAGGATTACTGAGCCTTTCAAAAGTCATGTGATCAGGACTTTTTGGTAAATATTGTTCGCAAATTTAGTCTTAGTTTATGTTCCACAATAGCCTGTCCACCTATTAGTGGTTGCTAATGATGTATTGTTACCCCTGGATGCACTTCACATCTCACATGCTCACCTTTTTCTTTGTTGTCAAAAATGTGTTGTATTTTTTTTAGAAAATAAAATGATTGTAGCTAGTATACTGTTGCCATGATAAAACTCAGCTTGATTAGCTTCCTTTCAAAGACAGACTAATAGTGAACGGACAAAGGGAAAGTAGAGCGAAGGCTGGAAAATAAAGAAATAAAGCTCATCTGATAGATAATATTGAATATCTGCAAATTGTGGGTTTCAAAATGCAAAAACACAAGTGACAACAGAGGACAATTTGGTAAGCTAAGTCCAAATGTCTGAACTAAAAAAGTTCTGATTTATACTTTCAGAACATGCATATAAACCTGTCAGAGAGAATCACCATATATGCAATTTAGTAGTTTAGGACTAGAAGCTACTGATGAGACACCAGGGATGTAAGGTTTGACTCTTGCAATTTAGTATGTGGAAGTAAAGTGATATCCTCTCTTTTAAATACTAAAATTAAGACTCTTGTAGTGACTTCAGTGGCAAATTCCCTTCTAGCCCCAAGATATGCAGCAATTTACTAAATGTACTATTATTAACTGTAAATTAAATTTATATTTTGCTGAGATAGAGTCCTTGAGCTCTTTTGCATTAACACACTCTGTTACGCAATGAGGTGGTGTTGGATATGGACATATGGACGGCAGTCATCATTGGGAAAAGTCCCGACCGGACGAACGGTTTTGGCTTATTACACAGCTACTTGCCATCCAAAAAAAAAAAACTTCATACAGTGTGTCTTTTTACATTTTATTTGTTACCATTCATAGTGTTTTTCAGCAGAGAAATATAGTTTGCCAAACCGATGCTGTTTCGTTTCTCCCTCTTCGCTGCTTTCATCTCTTTTTGTTTTCTTGAACATTGACGACAACTCAGCCTTTTGCGGAGACTCGAAATCACTGTATTTTCCAGAAATATTAAATTTAATGTGAAACTCATCTATACTAGTAGGCTACAGATCAGCTGACGTCACATAGCGACCGAATATGCTGGGTTGATAAGTGACCAGACTACTTGCAGTGCAAAGATTCAAGAGTGTGGAGTGCTGTGAAATACGTGAATCAGAGGCAAAAAGGCCACTTTACTTGACAACGGTCAAATATGCTTAGCAATGGTCAATTATACAAAAATAATTGACTACCAAACGTTGGGAAGGCCCATTCAAGTGAATGGAGCCTTCTACAGCATTAAGAAGAGGCATGTAATAATTAAAAATACTTTTCACCTCTGTATTGGTGGGGACATGTCTCTTTAGGCAACGGCCTAACAAGGATTCTAAGGCTGACAGTATTGGACCTCATCCAAGACAAGTTCCAAAACAACAGATTTTATACTTGAGTGAGCATCCATGTACATGCAAGCATGCCTCCTCGTAACCTCCATGACAATTCCAAGTTTGAATATATATTTTTAACACCTTGTTCATTTACACATGATGGCTGGTTGCATATCCTGCGGCCATTTGGAGAGTCAGTTGTGCATATCCCCAGAAATGAACACAGCGGGTACCCAATGTGCTATGGACACATTGAACGGGAGAGGCAGTGTAGCCCCATTATTGGGCTGTAATAGGGTCAGAAGTCAATAAGCCCCATCAGCAGCAGCAGGAACATCAAAAGGACAACATGCTAACTTGTGCCACCTAGTGGTGATCAGTATACATGCAAGTATGTAAACAACTATGTTCATGACATAGCCAGTTGTCCACACAGTCGTGTAGTTAAAAAACTAGTATATATTGGGACTAAAGGGTCACCAAGAGTCACTCGGCTCCACACTTAAAAGCAGTGTTTTGCTGCCCTCTCTGTTTGACAGTTTCAAGTCTGTTTCACCTCTGAGTCAACCTTGAGTTTGTCATAGCAGCAGGGTGGTAAGTTAAATAAATGGTGGTTAGAACAAGATTTTCAGGGGCAGTTATGTTACCATTTTAATGTCTATATCATCATTTTAACAGCCTTAGCTAGTGGCGTAAGTATCGGCGGTGCAACCGGTGCAGCTACACTGGGGCCCAGATGCCCTCAGGGGCCCATAAAGGAAGAAATAAAAAAACAGCTGTCCAGAATTGCCACAGTCCCCTGTTTTTGTGAATGAAATGGCTGGGGGAGGGTCGGTAAGGTAACGCTGAGTGGCTGGTATAGGAGGAGGAAATGATAGATTAAAGATGATTTGTCCACTCACCTTGATGCCTGCCAGTCATGATCAGTCGCAATGACGTGACGTCAGGCACTGTGGGTTTCTTTCCCTGGGTCAAGGAGAGTTATCATATACATATATATATATATATATATATATATATATATATATATATATATATATATATATATATATATATATATATATATATATATATATATCTATATATATATATATATACTACACTGTATATTGAATGTGCTTACCCCGGAACTCAACTGTGTGTATATATATATATATATATATATATATATATATATATATATATATATATATATATATATATATATATATATACGGGGTAAGCACACTGTGCTCTTTCCTATATTACTTATAAATGTTAAGACTTGCAGGGGCGGCTGTAGCTCAGCGGGTAGAGCAGGTCGACTAGTGATCGAAAGGTCGCTAGTTCAAATCCCGGCTCAGGGCAAGGCTGAGCTACAAGATACTGAACCCCACATTGCTCATCAGTGAGGGCCCTGCGATGAGCTGGCGACTTGTCCAGGGAGTACCACAAGTCTGGGATTGGTTCCAGCAGCAACACCCCGTGACCCCATGGAAAGGGATAAGCGGTTACGGACAATGACATGACATGACATGTTAAGACTTGCATTGACATCTTAGAGAAATTAATTTACTGTTGCCATTAGAGCTGAAAACCCTACTTTGAATCCACTTTGTCATAGTAAATCCACACCATCTCACATACACTACTATCCATTATTTTTGAAAGCCATTGCCCCTGTGTATTGATCACACACACATGCAGACTGTTTTGTCTTCTTTCCCCACTATAGCACCACAAATGCCCCAAGGATGCCATTGACCCTACCGCTGCCACTGAAGTGGAAGTGACTGATGCTGTAACAAAAGCTCTGACAATGTAAATGGAGCTTAAAGTCTTTCAGCTGCAAAATGTTGAGTTGTAACATTGTAACAATGCTTCCATTCTAAACTGCTGAAGTCCTGCTCTTGAGTACATCAGAATATTAGGCTACTGAAAGTTGAAGAAACCCACAATATAAATAGTATTGGGTAGCCAAAAGGCACATGTGTATGAAGTATGAATGTCTTGTTAGTGAGACTTTTTTTCCCTCCTACAGCTCTGTCAGTGCTTTCTCAGTGGGATCCAAAGGTTTGCCATGAAAAAACAGCAGATGTGTTGCTCTGTAGAAAGCTCAGTGACCCAGTATCAAAGCAGCATTTTGTGACCGGTGAAATCAGTCTGTTGTGATTGTATGGGGTACAAACGTGCAGTTGTCCGCTTGTTGTCTCAGTCACTTTTGAATGTCGCAAACCAAGTGTGTGGGAAGATTAACAAAAGAGACCTGATGATTGCTTGAGAGCTGCATTTGCATAGGTACAATGTGTCTAGTTACTGTGCTTATTGAAAAAAAAAATGTCAATATTCCAAGCAAGCTGTTAACATGTTTGCTAATGACTCAGATGCAATTCATATCCCATGCTGATGATAACAGAATGTTTTTTTCAGTTGTTACAATTCCCTTCTTTTTATGAGAAACTGAATAAAACAACATTGTAATTACCTTTTTCAAATTCTAATAAAGATAATCTGGTGTGGCTGATAATGCTGCCAAATATGTTTTAACTGATTTTAAAAAGTATCGTAGGAAACATTTTTTAGTTATAACAAATCTACCAACATTACGAAGGATTGTCATATATAAATTCACTGTGCTCACCTTTTTCTTTAAAACACTGTCCTAAAAGAAAAAAGGATGAACTGTTGCTTTAAGGTACAGTTTCAGCCTTTTGAAGTATGAGTGAGCCTTTCCTGCAGTAGTGTGTGTGCAATGGAGAGCCCAGCAGAGTCTGCAGCACTACACCAGCTGCTTCCACTGATTAGTTCCTCCTCTCTGGTTGAAGGTTTGCTAATCAGTTTGATGATTGTCCACCCAGTCGGACTGAAATTTGCAATGAATAACAAATAGCCTCAATTTACTGTCAATGAGTAAAGTAATTGGTGTTTGTGATAGGCATGGCACTTGAGATGTTTACTTTGCTTGATTGTATTTGAAACAACAACATTGTATATGTATTTCACACATTTGTCGATTCTTTGAGTGCTTAATCTTAAAATAACATAGTCCACTTGGCTAAGAGCCCTACATTCAATACAATTTATTTCCTTTACAGGTGTGCTCAGGGGGATATTGTCACACACACAGCATGGCTAAACCGATCAAGTATACTGTATGCTGGAGAAGACAAATGGTCAGTGGACCCAAGAGTGAGTCTGGTGACCCTTAATCAAGAGGAGTTTACCATCAAGATTGAAAACGTGGACATGACAGATGAAGGGCAGTATGTGTGCGCAGTCCAGACAAGCAGTCGACCGAGAACCACCTCAGTGCACATCCTCGTCCAAGGTAACAGCAATAAATATACTGCTGATACTGTTTCAGCTACTGCTCATACTACTGTATTACTGAATGATGAAAAATGACTGTACTTTTTGTGTGACAGACAGACTGTGACAATACACAGTCAGTTACTAGCATCTCACAAACACACACACACACACACACACACACACACACACACACACACACACACACACACATTAGGGCCCGGTCACTTAAGGTGCCAGTGCCATCATCATTGCAGATGACTGACATCCATTGACTACTGATTGTAGCATTGTGATTATCGGTATTGGCATTTATAATGGCCGATAAATGAATATTTGAAAAATAAAATAAACACGGACGAAACGCCCTCCAACCATGTTACGAGTGTTGGCGTCCACCAGAGTGCGCTCTACAACAGGCAGAGTCTATGCCACCACTTGATTGACGTACAGGACGGCCAGTCTGAGATCTCTACGTGTAAGGTCACGCTTAACATGTCATGGGTCACCAACGCGCTAGCTATTGCAAAACACAAGTGAGCTAAGTGTCCTGGTTAGCGGCTTCCATTGATATTACCAGAAAAAGGGATACAAAAAATGTGCGTTTGCCTGATTTGACAAACTACTATTCAAAAGAAGGGGAATGTTGAGAGGCACTTTTGAAATGTTCACAAAAAGTACAACACTGGCTTCCCTCCGAAAAGCGAGCTGAGGCCGAAGCATCGTTACGGGTGAGTCACTCTATCATGCCAGAGGACGCTGGCGGGAATATCGCCGCTTCTCAATCCATAGAAAATTTGTTTTTTTTTTTGTTTGTTTGAAAAAGAAAGCCAAGTTGTCGCTACAAAATCTGGGCTGTGAAGGTTGCACACATCAACAACTGGCTCCGTGGACTGACTTTTCTCCGCTGATCATCTGTTAGCCTCGCCGATCAGCTGTTAGCCTAGCAATGCTAAATTTAAAACTGACATACTCAATACTCCATGGGCTGTCAATCATTGCTGCGTTGGTCCTCCCTCCATCACAGCCTAGGGGTTATTTACCGCCTGGCTCCTTTATTGCTCTCTTCTGCTGCTGTGGTCTCCCCCTGCTTGCGGCGATGTTGGATGGTCGCTGCTCCGTCGTTGCTGGTGTTCAGCGCAGGAGCTCCTGGACCTCTGCTGTAACTTCGCCCCAGGCTCCATCGCTGGGGTTGGATCTCTTGATCGCCCCCGCTGTGTGCATGGAGCCTCCAGATGCAAGTTTGTTTATTTAGACAAAGCTACTCCCTCCGTGCAGAATGACAGGCTCTCCATTTATTCTTTGTTTTGTTTGTTCCACTTTGTTAATTGGTAAGATGATAAAAGAGGCCTTCGTTGAGGCAGCTGACTCCTTGTTTCAGGATTTTAAATACAAACTAGAAATATTATCATCAATCAAAGCTTTTCAGCTATCAAGAACTACTGCTGTCGATTTCTATGTGCAATATCAATGGTTACATTACTGTCTCAATATCAATTATTTTGTTATCTAAAGTATACCCAGTGTATGTATCAATAGATGTTTAATATTTTTTTATGTAGGTAGATCATTTTGATCTGGTCATTTTGAAAGTAATTTGCAAGCTAAAACAGAGTTGGCCCCCCTGCTCTACAATGTCCCGGTTGGCAACATTCGTGATTAGAACGCCACAAACCCTAGAATGTATTTTGATGTTCTTTTTTTCTCTGTTGTGACAGTAAAACAGAAGAGTTTATTTTTAAACTGCATGATCATATTACTTAAGTGAGAACTCATAAATAACTTCAAATAACTAATGTTACAGAAAGCTGTTTATGTTTTGTTACGCATTGCCGTATTTTTATATATATTTTTTTATTATATATCTCGGCCGATATATTGAAATATCAAATTTTTAAATCAACAAATATTTGTATCAGTATCGGCTTTAAAAATCCTTTTTCGGTCAGGCTCTACTTAGAACAGTTCATTCTATTGGTGTATCAAGCACAGGTCTGTGTGAGCAGGCATACTCAACAGCCATCGTAAAGTTTACAAAAGCAATTATGAGAAATTTCTTCCTTAAGAAGAAGGAATTTGACGTTTCTATTTATATTTTGTTATACTAATGATGCATAGAAATGAATGCTACTTACTGCCACAGTCAAGAGCATTAATATAGAATACAAAAATGACAATAAAAATAGTCAAAGATGTCAGCTGATGTAGTGAAAAGAGACACATCCACCAGAGGGCCTTTGTTGATGAGACCAGCTGCTGATGAGAATAAAAAGCAAGGTGGTAATCAAGCACTGGAAGTGCAGACTGGGATTCCAATCGTAAAAAGACAAAGTTGGGGTAGGGCGATTGGTTTACTTCAGACAAACTTGGACTGTATTTATTACAGAACATAACAGACAAGATGAATTCATAATTTTAGTAAGATGATGTCAGCACTCGTAATACATCACAGTGCCATCTGCCCTCTTTTATGAAGAAGCAACAGTTGTATACAAAACTAATGATTTTATATCTTCACATAGTGGAAACATGGACTGCAGAGAAAAAAAAAAAAAACAAACAAAAAAAAACCATCACACTGCCACATGGTTTTTACTGGGAACAGGATTTACAAAGTACAAATAAGTGAGAGCTTCATCCACTTCAGACTTACTTATAATGAACTAAATTATAATAGTCGTCTACTACTGGGCTCTTAACATTGCAATTTACAGGCATCTGTCATAAATAAAGGCTATCTTATAACATTCATGTGTAGCATTTGTGTACATTATAGCTAACTTAGCTCAGCGTTAGCAACACCACAGTAACGAGAAACGAGTCACATCACACTAACTGTTACAGTTTATTTTCTCACTAGTTGCTCTTAAGATATGTGGCTGTAAACAGCCAACATGTTATGTAACGTTCTGAGCTGTTGTCTGGGATGATGATAGAAGTCGTTCTCGCTGGCTAGACTTCTTTATCATCTTCATCAAGCAGTAGAGTATAGGCTACAGTGCTCATCCCGGATGTCACTGCAATGCGTTACATAGACATCTTGGACATAACGCAAGAACTGCTACTTCCTTAAACTCTTTTGAAAGGGTTATTTAATTTTTTGAAAGTTTTGAAATTGAATTATGTCCAGATCTTACAAAATGCACCTTAAGTCAGCAAGTAGTAAGACACATAGTTGTGCTAGCCATCATGCTATGGTTCCACAAACCATAAATAAATCCTATTCATATATATTTCTTAAAACAGTGTTTTAAGAAATGATTGTTACAGTAAGCTAATGTTACACACACTTTGGTGAGCTAACTAACTTTTTAAGTAATTTTG
This sequence comes from Acanthopagrus latus, assembly GCF_904848185.1. Classification (NCBI taxonomy): domain Eukaryota; kingdom Metazoa; phylum Chordata; class Actinopteri; order Spariformes; family Sparidae; genus Acanthopagrus; species Acanthopagrus latus. The sequence continues at coordinate 17,075,296 of NC_051051.1, read as the reverse complement.
AATTAATTTCATTCATTCTAGAGTTATTCAAGTTATTTTCAACATACTAGTTAAATACTCTATCATCCGAATAGGTAGGTGGCACAGTCACTACCAGAGCTACGGCCCTGAAACTGTATCCTCTGCTACTGCCAGAACATACTTTTGCGTGATTCCCACAGATGACAAACCTTGTTAAAAGCTGGAACCAACCTTCAGATTCTTACAAAGATTGATGATTCTAAACAAACAATCATTTTGTCTCCAAAAAAACATTTTTAAATTATTAATTCACAATCATAATGATGTTTATTATATATAATATAACAATTAAGGCAAATAGATCTGCGGCTTTCTATAAGCTCTGTATATGTATTTATACCATTTATAAAGAATGATTTGTCTACATAAAAAAATGTTATTACAGTGACCTTTGATAACCTTCCCCCTTTACTTTCTGAAATGCTTTGGACACATACAGTATATACAATCAGTAATGAAATATTGGATTTTTTTTTTCTTTTTTTCTTTTTTTATACCAGCATGTAATATAATAAGTGGCTTTAATTTGCTTAGGAAAGGTCAAATGTAGACAATTATTCTCATGAAAGCCTAAAATGTCTTCAAATAATAATAATAACAATACTAATAATAATACAAAACTAAACTGTACTCTAAGTTTACATAGAAAAACACAAAACCAGATTAAAAAAAAAAGAAAAAAAAAATCTCATAAATTAATCCATTCTCAGACAAAGACATTATTCATGGTACATAATGCTGACTCCTAGAATAGGGGAGGAACAACAAATGACAACAAATGAGGAGACTTAGTGAGCACCCCCAAAATTGCCAGAGGTCTTTGAGGGTAACATAACATAACATGACATTTTGCATGGTCCAGTCTACCCTTGATATCCTTGAACTTGCTGAGGCCTGCTCAACACTGCTTGGCAGCTTTATTTAATTGAATTATGTGTATGCTGGTTGACACTTTATGACTGATGGTTGTGTTATTCCTGGGCACCTGCACATGAGGGCATGCATGAACAAACCAGTGGGTAAAAACAGATGTGTGCTCTTTTTTCGTGAATCCCATTTCCTCAGTCATTGGAGCAGTTAGGGGCTAAATGCCGTGCTCAAGGAGGGGGAGGGGAGTGTGTTCGTCTGTCGTTATATTAAGTGAGGTTAATGGAGAATAGCAGATGTTAAAATGATTTGGCTAAAATGAAGTGTGGAGTTATGAGTGTTCTCATATAGATGCAGGGCACAGTTAGGTGTGCTGTGCTGTATAAACAGCTTAATGAGAAAATATAAGACCACCGGTTTGACATGCATATGATCCATGTAGCTTAGCGGGCTGCTCATAACATGCTGCTACCCTCAACATCAGAAGAGAAAACAGTTTATATAGCTACAGTGGAAGAGTTTAGATTTTTTACACTCTAATCTTCTCTGCAGCAGGATGCAAAACAACAAAAAATTGCAATAGAATAATGCAACACAACCTGCATTTCATTTAAGTACAGGCCAGTCTATCTTATCAGAGGAACGGAAAAGTTGGTGAATGTATCACCCTAACTTAACAAGCACTGCCATTTCGTTAAGGTTAGCATCTGGTATAGTATACTCTTCTTTCCCTAAAATTAAGAGAATTCATATAGGATAACAGTTTGTTTTAAGAAATGATTGTTACAGTAAGCTAATGTTACACACACTTTGGCGAGTTAAATAACTTTTTTAAGTCATTTTGAATTAATTTCATTCATTCTAGAAAGTTATTTTCAACATATTAGTTAAATACTCTATCATCCAAATAGGTAGGCATCACAGTCACTACCAGAGCTGTGGCCCTGAAACTGTATCCTCTGCTACTGCCAGAACATAGTATAGAAGTGGCCCATAATTTATTTATTTATTATTATTTTATTGTATTATTATTATTTTTCTGTGTGTTATTAAGAGTTGGACATTACTGCAATGCTACATGTATGACAAATACAGGCAGTAAACACAGAATGTCTACATCAGGGAAAATGTGCACCCACCTCCTGTATATCATATAACCTATTTGCCACCATCTTCTCATTTGCACAATTATAAACTTATGTTTTTTTGAATGATATGTTATGGCATGTGTAGTGTATAATATGTACCATCATGTACTTTTGTTGTACTTTGGGAGAAGCCAAAGTAAAATTTCCATTGAGGTGGACAATAAAGTTAATCCAACCTAATCTAATCTAAAATTGTAACAGTAGTAATGGGTAGTGGTAAATGTGCCCTTATTTACCTTTTTCTTTTAAATTTTGATATAGACCTTTACTCAAACAACACTGAGTTGAAGGCAACACACACCTCTTTTTTCCACCTCTTTTTGTGTGTGTAGCGCAGGGAATCGATTCCCCTGAAAATCCATTTTCCAAGTAAAAGAGTCAAAGTGTGTGCACACACACACTTTTCACCTCTGCATTAATTAATTTATTGAAAACAAAAGGTTCTCTCAAGACATAAGTCAGTCAAGTGACATATAACTTAAATACAGCCCACAATTACATCATGCCCCACAGCTGACTTGTGTCAATCACATGCAACAGCTTACCAAATTGAGATCCCCATGAGCAGGTAAAGCCTATTATATAGCATGTATTAGGGGTGTAGCGATTCTTTACATTTTCGATTCCAAGGTCATGATTCGATTCTCGATCTTTACTGTTTTTCTTTTTTTTTTTTTTTTAAAGCAAGTTCTGTCTGTTGGTCTCCTGCATCTGCAGTTGCCAGTGTACTAAGAGTGAAGTAGCACCTTGTCTTATACTGTATCACCAACCACTCCATTCCATATAATGTTGGTCAGCAAATCTGCAAGACATCAGGTCATACTCTCACAATGTTAAGGGGAAGGAAGCAGTAACTTTTATGCACTGACGTGATATGTATTCAACCCTGCACAGGAGCATTTGGGTGTTATGTATTGCCACTACCATTCCACAACAGTGGATTCTCATTATGCTAAATACATACTAAAACAATGAACAACAGGGTTTATGTCCCAACCGTAGACCCAAGGGTGAGAAGAGGGGGTGTGGAGAGTCTGCTTAAAGGAATCAGCTGGCACTCAGAGTTCAGCACAGAAATGGGCCTCCCCATAATCTATTCTCCTCTGATTATTAATGGCATTTGAAAAACAAGTTTCATGACATTGCAGGCAGTACTTCTTTGAAAGCTGAACCTTGAAATTAAGGGACAGCAATCTTCTGAACAGTTGCCCCACTCACATGTTTATGAATGGAGGTCTATCTCCATGGAGGATGGGATCTGAAGTGCAATTTCATATGTTAAGTCTGTCAATCTATGAGTGGCCATCTGTCTCAGATTGTGTTCGGAAATGTTTGACATTCTAACCAATAAAGCAACACAGCTGCAAAATTATTTGGAAGTGTAATTTATAAATTTTCCCCTGAGAAGATAAGAATGAATGTTGGTTATGTAAGTGGCTCTACAGTGTCATTACCTGATTGTCACTATAGATGTGTTATTGTTAGATGGTAATGTATTCATAATTCACAAGAACAGTCACAGATATTTAGAATGTGTTGTACATGCATGTATAAGATGTGTTATGTATATGTGTTTGCATATATATGTATATATAAATACGCTACATATATGATATGTATAATTACCGTCAACTAGGTAGTGTATGAGCTGAAGAAAATGCATTTATGTACCCACACTTGGATGTTGGCAGTTAATGCAAAAGGATTATTTTGCTGTTACAGAGTGAAAATAAATCAGCAGCTTCCTTTCATGATCAGTGGAACTGGCTTCAGAAGTGCAGTGATGTCAGGTCTTGTGAGGGAGATAAGCACTTGTTTGTAGCTCATTATATAGAACTGGCTCTCCTCCCTCTCTTTTACAACATTTGATCAGAGGATGCTGATGGTTCATCCAGCATGTGCAGGCAGTCCCTGGAACCATGCCCAATCACAGTGACTCATCTCATGTACAACGGTAGTGTAGATGACTTCATAGATTATTTATAAAACATAAGATCTCATTAGAGAGTTAACCACAGAAGTTTAAAGATCCTTGAACTGGAATATTCAAAGTCTAATCCCATCAGTTCATAGATTTTGTGCGCGGAAACAATTAGGGAGCCTTAGTTTATCATTTGTTTATATATTTATGTATAAACCTGTTTTGCTTCATAATGGGCATATTTCATTGATTTATTTTTCCTCTTGAATTTCCCTCTTGAATGAAAAATTATAAAATAAAATGAAAAAGAGAAAATAATCAAACTCTCTGCTTAAACCTGATTTGTTCATTCCAGTGTGCAGACCTTTGTAAATCAGGATTGCATGGTTTTGCATTCCACATGATCAGAGCCTAAGGAAATGCCTATATAAGTAAGTAGGTAAAGTTTTCTTTTAGTGCACCTCTACGACCATGTGAGGAAGACATCATATATTAAATATGTAATTCTGAATTTAATTTGAAGCTAGTGTAATGCATCATATTTGGCATCTTTAAAGACCTGTGGTCTCATTTATGAGGCTTGCGTACACACAAAATGGAGCTTGAAAGAGGTGTAAGTCACTTTCCATGCAAAAGTTATGATCTACAAAAACAAACTTGATGGGAAAATGTGCCCATCTATATGCAAAGTCTGACCCATGCAAATGACATTTTGGAGTCAAGGGGAATTGGTGACACAAACCGTGAGGTGGTGAGTAAATCGGACTATAGAAAATTGAAGATGAGAGTCATTATTTTCTGCATAATAATACATCTCACAATTGACTTCACTTTATTTGAAACATTGATTATATCCACATTATCATAAACATTCAAACCAGTAGTGTCATTTGTACTTGTGCTTGTAGTGAAGGGTAACTATTCCATAGACACATTTTAAACTTTTAAAGATATATGACAACTCAAATCTTGAATCAATATTCCCTCCGCTTTCTCACCATCACATTCCCTCCCCCAGAGCACAGGGCTGCACTGTTTTCTGATGCAGCGTTAATACATATATTGTGTTTGCAAATTGAATTTCCATTTAAAAATGATATCCAAGAGTGAGGGATAACACTGATTGTCGCAATAATTTTGGAAGATGAAGCAGTTAGTCCGATCGCTGTGAACACATGAACACTGCTCCCACCACTAAAGTACAATGTGAATGAATGTATACATGTATGTATTGGGCTATAAAAATGAAATTGATTTGAATTGATTTGATTTGATTTATAAAAGGGAAATTGGTTATGTAGGAAATGTGTACATATTAGGAAATGTATGTACATCAAAAAAAACAAAAAAAACAAAACAAACAAACAAAAAAAAAATATATATATATATATATATATGTATGTATATGTATGTATATATATATATATATATATACATACATACATATACATACATATACATACATATATTTATGTACATACACTTCCTAATATGTACACACAGACATTTAGTATGGATTATCTGCTCTATCTCTATCTGTTCTAAATATTTGCAGCAGTGGACCACTTTTAAATAACCCACAGATGTTTTGCAAAAACATGAAGACATCATAATAGTATACATGTGATGACAAAAAAGTTATATCTCTGGTTGTTAAAATAAAAGTGGCATCATCAGTGACCAAAAAACACGTGCCAGCTGCCAAGTGACACCATCTAATATCAAGCATAATATTCCTCCTCATTAGGCTTCTTATTAAACTCCATCATGAAATACCTGCGATAACCTGAGGGAAGCAGAATATGATTTGAGAGAGTACAGTGGTGTGTATTAAACATGGCTGTCCACTGTCTTTACCTTTATTAAATGTCATGCATTAGACACCAGACTGCTATGGAATAGTGCCATATACCTCTCCACACATAAGACTGGTTAGCTGAAACCTTTCCACTTCCTTTTCTTTGTTGTTTCTCAATTTTTAGTCTCAAAACGCATTATAGCACAAGTGTTGCTGTATCATGTTTTGCAATGAGATGTGACAATTCACAACTTTAACTCAAAGAATGACTTTTTATTCAATTTTATCACCACCAGTTAATGAGTTACTTTCAAACTAACCAAAACAGCAGGTATGCTTGGAGACACCCACACAGTCTGTGAACCTCAGATGAACTCAGTTGCACGCAGCCCACATTTTTCTACCTAGTTAACAAAACTGGTGATCTAATAGTCAAGTTTCTGATTGTCAAATTACAGCCCCATGATTTTCTTGTGAGTAAAGAAAAGTGTTGGCTGTACTGAAGATGCCAGCCATGAGTTTGAGTTTGATGATGGATTCATCTTGAGTGAATTTAAGGGCCATTGAACAATGCCACTGTCCATCATTGATGGCTGACAGCCATGACAATTAATCCCTGAGCATCATAACACCATGATTCAAGCGGCTAAACACCAGAAAGTGCTATTTAGAGTTGCAGTAGGGGAGCAGTTGTTGTTGTTGTTTGTGAAAAATGCAAATGGAAAGAAGTATGTTGCTGGTCAGTGCACTAACATTACTTCTCCATGTCCGTTTAATATTTTCTTATTAAACCAGCTCAGTTAGGTGAACCCAAGATACTCGGTTAAAGTTGTGGCAGCAGTGTTTCTTTCCCAGGGGACACTGTTTCTATTAGTTGTGGCATTTTTATACACAGCGTTGTCATCGTCCATCAGGATGTTTCACTGTAGATATCGTCATATCAGACATAGCAGACATCACCCAACCCTAGCCTTGGCAGAGGTATGCACTCTAATCTAGTTGGTTGTGAATGCAGGAGGCATGTTCTTCTGTTGTATTATTATATCTTCCGGGTCAGAAAGTTTGGCCCTTCTTCAACATTTTTCAAAGGATTCACTCAATTCAAACACAGAATATTCATCTCAATTGGGAATCGATCACGTCTATTTTTCTAATTGATATCATTCATAATTTCAGATATTTGACATTTTCTGTCATTTTTTCCCATTCAAGCAGATTATGGAATCTTCAAAAATCCTCAGTTTTCACAGTTTTCAAGCATTTTAAAAGCTCATCTATTCATTCACACTTCCAGATAGAATCTCAATTCATACTGTGAAACGTTCACAAACATTACGACTTTCTTACCTGAATTCAACTTTTACACACCATTCATAGTTTTTGCACTGTCACAGTTCAAACATTGGTAACTTTTCAGCCACTTTGAGATTTTTGCATTGGTGTCTATGGGGTGGAATGGAAGTGGAGGAGCCAACTGACACCGTGGGGAGGATCTAAAAATAATCAGAAAACCTTGTCTTCAACTCGCCCTCCCTTCCACATTTCATCCAGCAATTCAATCCAGCAGAAAAATAATGACATCAACATGTAGGTACACTTGTGCTGGTGTTACAGTGGATCTCTGGGGCAATCGGACAAAAACTTTTGGCTTGGTGGGCATTTAACTGACAGGAACACTGACCAACTGCCACATTAAGTCCCATTAAACTGAGAGGAAAAATATCTGAAGGCAGGCAAACACATCCACTTTTCTAAACTGCTCCAAAAGACACATTTTTGACAACACACATAAAAAAAAAACTTAACTAAGTGCTCACAAGACTCTCATAGTTCTACCAACTCATTATTTGAGTGATAGCAGATACTGTTTTAGAAGGAGAAGCATGATAATGTGAGGTGAGCCTCAGCTGAAATCTATATCTATCTATATTTAACTATTATATTTTCATTCATTCAAGCCAGGAACTCTGTTTTAAATATTTAAATGTTCCCAATCATCGATATATTGAGATTTATTGAATTTCTGTCTGATTAAGAGTATTTGATTCATTCTCACTGTAACATTTCTTCATACACCATCAGCTGCTTTTCAACACAAATTCAAGCCAGTGTTGCAGTCTCTCTCAATGCTTATATTCTGTTTTTAATGCTTCATTCTCACCTAACTATTACGAAGCTTCATTACATTCAGACGAGACTTCAAATGAATTAAAGCCACCAATTCAGTTTGACCTTAGTTTTTCAACAAATCCTACATTATTTCACAGTTTCACAGATATTGTGGACATTGTTCAAAGTTTTCACAGCCAGCAGTCCACATTTGGCTTCAGCTGGTCAACAGGGAGCATTCACAACTACAAGTTCTTCAGAACTTGCCTTCTCTAGTTTACAGTATGTCATACATTTTTGTATCATATTTTCAGATATCATAGGCAATACCTTTAAAAAATAGCAAATGCAGTGGGGAGCAAACTTATACAGTATTTACCAGACCTGGTCAATGCTGTTTGAAGTGACTTTTTTTTATTATGGGCTTTCAGTACCAGATACTGCTCATGAGTTGTTTGGTTGAATGCTCTAAGTAAGCTTCTCGACAAAATTGAAGGATACCTGTAACCACTGCCCTGCTCAAGTGATTTATGTATAGATATCATCCGACACCCACACCATCAACACCCAGATACGATAAATAAGTTCAAAACTATGAGTGAGAAATAGAACTTGAATATTGCTTGAACTCACTGTTGCCTTGGTGCTAGAAGAAAGGTGGGTTCACTGAGGCAGCCAAGAACCACTTGAACAGTAAAGACCCCAATACAGTATGTGGGGTTAGCATACGTGTTGCCGCTGCTGCTGCTGCTGCCAAATAAAACAGGGAATAATACATATTTCCCTCCTGACTGAAGCCCATCTTCCGCTCCTCCAGTCTTGTAGCAGGTGGTGATGAAAGAAAAGCCCTCCTCCATAAATATATATATATATATATATATATATATATATATATATATATATATATATATATATATATATATATATATATATATATACTTTTTTTTCTTATGGTGGATGGATGGATACGCATTTTTTTTTTGATCCATAGTCTGACACACCTTGACACCGAGTACGACCCCTCCTTGAGAGATAAAGTTTGCGGACCGCTAGTTTACGTAGTTTTAGCATCCTCAAAAAGGATGCTAAAACTACGGAAGCTAGCGGTCTGCCATGGATTAGACCATGGATTAGACCATGGATTAAATTTACATCTTATCCCTTTAATCTACAAATCAAGCGCAAGATGCAAAAAGTGGGTGGCGCTTGTGCTGCAAGTTATGAGGCTTATGCACGCAACTCTCTTTACTTTTGATCAAAATGTAACTTAAGTATTTCAGATAAAAACAGCTGCATACTAAATGTGAAGCGAGGCATTACCAAACAAACTCAAATTAATTCGCCCTGAACTGACATAACAACTAGTCTCGTGCCAGTACTGCAAAGCATGAAAACGGGGAATGACAGAATGGAGTGCATAGAAAAACAAAGCGCATTCCACCCTCCCACACACTGCACTGATTCGGTAGCGCACTGCCAATCAGAAAGGCCATTCAGCTGGCACACAACCAATCAGAGAATCCCATGGCTCAGAAGTCCGACAGCCCTCCTCCTCAGACTTCGCATGCTGAATTGGAGCTGACAACGTCCGCCCAGCTCCGAAAGCTTCCAACGCAGTTGAACACACCAAACATATATGTTCCTGCCCTTGTCCGAGTCTCCCCAAATGATTCAGATGTCCAACAGTTGGGCCGGTGTGTTCCTGCGTTTAAAGTACCACAGAGGGCCATTTTTTTTCAATGACTCAAAGGTCCATGTAAAAGGTAAAAGGTCCACAGGGCAGAAAAAAGTGTCCCCACATTTGCACAGATTATGAAAGTTATGTCTGATATGTTAGCCAACGATTGCCTTCCTATACATGACATGAAGCAACACAAGCATTTCTATGGAGACACATTTACGGGTATGCTCACCTCCCACTTAATACATTTGTCCGTGATCAGTTAGCATGCAGTTGCTCACATTGATTAATGTAGGTTTCATTGCAAATGCCCAAGGCAGTAAGATGAGAAGACAGATCCTACAGATCCAGGAGAAGCAGTTACAATGTCTTCTCTACAATTGCTCAGTTTACCTTGAGAGGCATTTAGATTTGCAACATCAGCTATGTACTTGAGGCTGAACCACAGTGGGTTTGACCAATCAGTACCAGCAACTACTGCCTGCCATGACATGGTTTAGGTGTGATGGCAGCGTGGCATGCAACTTTTTGTCTGAAAACAACAATGGTGGGTTCTAGGGATGTTAATATAGATGCTGCTATCAGTTATATGAGAACTGGAGAGTATGGTTCATTTAAAAACACTGAAGAACGACTAAATGTATTGCTAGACTGAAAAGATGTTTTCTCTGCTCAGATTTTTGTAAGAGTTTAAATTACCAACTGGCTCTGCTGGTGGTCATGCTCTTCTACAATTACTCCGATGAGGTAAATTTAGTTTGTAGCCTGCCAAGTATTATTTAGATTACCTGCCCTTTTCCCAACATTTTCCAAGGACAGCTTCCCAGATGGTTGTGTGTAACAAACCATCTGGCATGTCAGGTTATAGCTTTATGCATCTGAAATTTCCATTTAGAAGAGCACGATGGGGTGATGTAGAACAGATAGTGTTTTTATTTTGTTTCGTTACACTTATATACATACATGCACACATGCAACTTTGGACAGATAGTTTTACTTGATGCCAACTGCTAACTACTGCCAACCAGCAGCCTCTTAATGAACATGTCCAGACCAAGGCCATGAGATTTATAGTGATTGCTAGTGGAATTATACTGCTAGCTTTGTTGCTATAGCGATGGTAACTGCTGCTGAATTTGGCTGCCATTTCATGGAAACTACTGCATGCAATCACCAGTAAAAATGCATTTACTGTATATTTATTTGTTCTGTGATAAAAGTCTGTAGATTTAAGTACAGTCGTCCCACTGTAGGTAATAAGCAATATGATATACTTGTCCACATTAACTCTTACAATTTGCTATGTCATTTGTGTGATTTTACTGTGTGGTTCAGACACATTTGACTTAAAACCACAATTTCACAATGAAAATGTTAGAGCAAACAAGGATTATAAACATGATTCCACTGTAAGCATGTGCATTATAATGCTGTCACAATACAAAAGAGTTCAGGAATGTTTCACAGTGACAGGTTGTGTTGAATAAATCTGTAACTCAACCATTTGTTTTTATTCTACAAACAGAGGTTCAGCCTTGGCCTCTTGCACCACAGCTGAACAGAAGAGATGCTGACACACTTGCTCAACGCTTTTGTCATTCATGAAGGGTAAATGGGGATTAAGCTGACATCCAATAAATTATTCATAGAGATGTTGTCTTACAAACAAGTCTGATGTGACTAAAACAAGTTAAAGCACTGGTGACACTGCATTCATGCTCTTTTAATTGATGATCCTCAAATGTCAAAATAGAGATATGTCCTTATTACTTTGAAATGGAAATGAAAAAAAAAAAAATCTTGGACAGATCTGTCAGGAATAATAATAAAAAAACAAAAAAAAAACAATATTTATTCAGGAGATGGAATAAAAGTGAGGCACTCAGAATAAATCATTACAGTCGTACGCAGCCATCAGATGTCTTCTGATGTACTGAACGTTATTTATGTGTCTTGATGCAACTAGAGACATCTAGTTGGGTTTTTATGAGTAGTGTTTGAATGTGAATATTGTCACAAAAAATACAAGAAAGAGCTATTATATACGGTAAATGTGCCTATAAAGGTAGATGCATTTATTGATTAACAGAAAAGTGAATCTGTTGAAGTCTAAAATAATGAATAAGACTTTTACTGCCAATACACTGAAGTCATTACTTTCTCTCAATTTAAGCCTGTATATCTGGATCCAACACGTTGTTTCTTACTACTGTTCTTCCCCTCCTCATTACACTTGCCATGAGTTGATCCCTGTATAATACATCTCAGTATCCTAACTGTGTCCTCAGGTGGAACCAAAATTGAATTTTGAAGGTGGGACGATTTCTGGAAAGTCAGTGGAAAGCCACAATTAGTGATGATTTCATCTGAGAAGGCATGAATTGACACAAATACATGGCTATGCAAGTTGAAAATGTTTCAGCCTGAATGAAAAATGTGTCTCGTCCTGGAGTTTTCTCAACATGCAGCAACTGAGACAAGAGGGGAAAAGTAAATGCAGATTTAATAGAAAAAAAATGAGTCTCTGCTGAGCTTTAGACCAATTGAGGGCTGAGCTGAACACAAACACACAGGCAGACATGGTTTCAAATAACATCTTAACAGTTTATACATGGACTGCTTGGGGTGAATAAACAAATAATAGTCCAGTGCTCAATAGCATGAATGATGCTAAATCTGGGGTTGGTAAGATTGTAAATACCAGCAACAGCAAGCAGTATTTTGAAAATGTCCAACCAAAAATTCCCACCAAGCTGGTTGTTCAAAATCAGTAAACACATATTGCCTGATTACGACGACTGCCTTGTAGCTCTCACTGTCCAGCTGGGTGATGTGTTAGCAGCTAGTTGGCTACATTCAACAAGCTACATTAACTTTTTTTTTTTTTTACACATACATAAATACATACATACATACATACACACTGTGGTGGAAATTTCTGTCAATAAAAGAGTAAAGTCAGATCTGTCTTTTCGGTAAGTTTAATCCAACCATCTGCAGATGGACTCACCACACAGTCAAATTCATGAGCTGAGTGAATGAGCCCAGAGTAAAGGAGTGTTCACAATTTTATACACAGATATCAACAAGGTCAGGGGAAGAGACAAGCACTCTCGGTGCCAGCAGTGATTAAGCTACACACACACACACGTACATACGACTATCCCAATCAGACAGGCTTCTCATCGACACAAGACGTAAAGTTAAAACTTCATGACGCATGACCTGGGACTCTGTGCAAAGCATAAAATTATCAGACATAAAACATAAGACAAGAAGACGACTTTCTATCTGAGTTTTGGCTGGTTCGTGACACTGTTACAATCATATAGGGCAGAGGTTAGGTGTTCATGCATTTGCATAGTTCAAAATTCATCAACCCATAATGAAAAGGAATTTTTCCATCACAACACATACATACACACATACATACATGAACAACTCTATGTTATAATATATTCACTGATAGCCAGTGAAGGAGGCTGTTGCTGCTGCTGCACCTCTTTTCAACTTATCCTTTTCTTTAACTTTCGGACGCAATGGTTTTCCATATTTATCACTGTAATAATTTATCAACTATAATACATTTGTGTGACCTTAAGCTTGTGAGTTGGCATGCAGAGACTATTTTTTGGTGAGCATTTGAAGTACATAATACATTGTCATTGAGTGCAATCTGGGGGTTTTGGCTGTTCTAATGTGACTTTAGTGGGAGAAATGGTCATAGAAATCCAAAGTCCTGGGCTGTGGTAATCTGGGTGACTGTCAACTTGCATTCATGTTGTTTTTTATCTTGCCAAAGATGCAAATGCCATCTCTCTGGAGTGTTTCATTACAAAAGGACCAGCTTGTCACCTTTCTTCACCTTTATGATGCATTCTCAGTGGAGTTAGTAACATGTTTCCTGAAACAAGTGCTCTGATTTATAGATCAATCTGTTGCTTGTTCTGAAGCAATTTCCTCTGTGGTTCTTTAAAATTGATGTGTACAGTTTATAAAATACTTTTGTTTCCTTGGAGTGAACATTCATTTAGTGAAATGCTTGTTTATTTTTTTTGCTTGGTTAATAACAGACTCCTCTATTCCAGAGATGTATGTCATTTGTTACTGTATATTTCAACCATCCACTGTACAGTATCATTCTACATAGTACCAGCCCTTTAATGTAATGTGAATAATTAAGATGGTAGCCTGACAAATGTGGTTGATTTTGCCATTTCTTTAAACCTAAGACCACACTAACTATTGTCTTTTTACTTTATTCTTGCAAAATAGAGACTGACCTGACTCACCAATAACCATATTCCAAACTACTTACCTTTTATACTTTGCTTCAGTGCTTCAATAAGAATACAATTAATTGTACAAAAATGTACTAATCCAAAAGTCCAAAAGTCTTAAATGTGGTTAAAAATCACTCTTAAAGGCATGCTAATAATTCATGAGGAAAAATGAATGATGGCATGTTGGGAAGATGGAGAGGAGAGGAGAGGAGAGGTTTGGTTTGGTTTAAAAAGTCCCTTTATTGAGCGTCTTCAAGCAGGAAACACAAATTACTTGTTCATTTACTTCAGGATAACAACAACAACTACAAAATCAACACCAACAACACAAGGCGAGTTTCAGATTTGTATATCCAAATCCCTGTCTTCCCGCACAGAGCACAAAACCTCCCCAACAGCCCATATACATTTAAAAACCAGCAAGGTGTCCATCATTTTATAGTAGGCATATTCCACCCAGCAGCCGGGCCTTCAGCAGTCCTCTCAGAACTGAAACTGGCTCTAAGCTGCCTACTGTTTGAACTTGGTTTCTGTGGGTCAGCCAGATGGCCAACTTTGCAGAACTAGAAATAAAGTTCAACAGTGTTTACACTGAACAAACAAGTGTGCCAAAGTCTCAGCCGGTGAACAAAAAATACATCCCTCCCCCAGCTCAGGATCAAGGTGCACTCTGTGTCTGTTTGTAGCTATTGCCCCATGCACAATCCTCCACTAGAGGTCTGCTGTCCGGGGGCAGCTTGTACAGGGACTGCCAGCTGCCAGAAATGTCTGAGCCAAAGAACTCGACTCCTCCGTCCTTGCCAGAGACTGTACATTCAGGGTTTTGACGCTGATGTGATACAGTTTTTTTTTTTTTTTTTCACAGCCTGAAACTTGTCCAGGTGAGGAGTTACGAATGACAGCAGCTGACCCTCTCCCTCCTGCCACTCCCCCACCACTGGGGTGATGAACAGAGAGGGGAAGCTGTATTCACAATACTCACCCCACTGATCACACAGCATGCAATCTTCAACAGTCTCTCGAAGGTGTTGAGTCAGGGCAGCACAGAATTTCTCCACCACTTTATTGATCAGCCTGATAGAGGTGATGTTGCTCTTGTATCTCAAATTGTCCAGAGATGTCACTGTCATTGCCATTAGATGGCCCAGTTTGGTGCAGCCAGCTCCTCTAAGATTGGCTTGCAGGCTGGCAGACTGCAGAGTTCGGGTACTGAACTATTGAAGAACAAAGGTCCCTCAAACAGCCACCGCCCCAGAGTCTTGGCAGTGTCATCCTTGATCCTGAAAATCTGCCAAGCCTGCAGAAGCGAGGTGTAAAAAGGCATCAGCATCAGCATCAGGTCCATGTTCTCGGGTTGTATGAGGAGCAGGTGTTTATCATATTCCAGCCGTCTGGCTTTTCTCAGCAGCCAACGGGC
Source organism: Acanthopagrus latus (assembly GCF_904848185.1). Classification (NCBI taxonomy): domain Eukaryota; kingdom Metazoa; phylum Chordata; class Actinopteri; order Spariformes; family Sparidae; genus Acanthopagrus; species Acanthopagrus latus. The sequence goes on along the minus strand of NC_051051.1, from coordinate 17,060,051 downwards.
CGTGTCGCACCAGCTCGGGTCACAGTTTCAAAGAAATTTGTGTGCTGTTCTGAGTCTGAAAGCGGCAATCTTAGATTGGATGCTGATCAGTCCCTGTCCCCCTTCAGCCACAGGTAGATAAAGGGTAGCTGCATGGATCCAGTGTTTTCCAGACCAGAAAACGTCCAAGATGGCTTGTTGAATGTCCTCTATCAGGCCTCTCAGTGGTGTCAGTGCCATTAGTTTATGCCAGTGGGTCGAGGCAACCAAATTATTGGCAACCAGAACTTTCCCCTATATAACAACTGGGGTAGCAACCATTTCCATTTTGACAACCGAGCACCCAATTTGTCCTTCACTCCTTCCAAATTCTTTTTCTGGAAGCCTTCTGTGCCCCAAAAGACTCCCAACACCTTCAATCCCTCTTTCCCCCATTTGAGTCCTTCAGGCAGACCTGGCATTACCTCTTTATTACAGTGTCCAACCCACAAAGCTTTGCTTTTTGCCCAGTTCACCCATGCAGAAGACTCATTTTCGTATAGGGACAGGGTATCCTTCAAACTTTGAACATCTCCCTGGTTGGAGATAAAAAATGTTGACATCATCTGCATAGGCAGAAAGGGTCAGAAAACCTTGATCAGGCTTGAAGGAACCGGTCAGTGAGAGACCGCTGAGGCGATCTCTCAGCCTGCACAGCAAGGGTTCAGTAGCTAAGCTATACAGCCGATTGGCCATCTCAATCAGTAATCTAGTATGTCTGATCAGGATTTACAATTATTTCCAGCATATCCTTAAGTCTGTTTGACAAGGATCTGGAAAGTGCCTTGTAGTCTCTGCAAAGGAGGGACACAGGCCTCCAGTTTTTCCGTAAGGCTAGGTCTCCTTTTTTGGTAGCAAGGAATGCTGACAGGAAATAGGAAGAGATCACATTGTAAAACACTCCAACAGAACACTGTGAAGGTCAGGTCCAAGTATATTGCAAAAGTGTTTAAAGTCAGTGGAAATACCATCAATCCCTGGTGCCCATCTTGATGCCAACTGATTGACAGCAATTGTCAGTTCCTCTAAAGTCAGCTCGAAAACCAGAGCATCTTTCTCTCCCTCGCTAAGCTGTGAAAGCCCCTCCAGGAGCTCTTTACGGCCTTCCATGCTGCATTGTTCTTCTGCAAATAGTTTCGTGTCGAAGTCCATTGCATGGCTCCTCATTTCATTTGGACAGGCGGTCACTCTGTCTACTGGCAGCTCAAGGCAGGTCATATGTTTCCTCTGTGCCACCGTCCACTCCAGTTTGAAAAAGAAAGAGGTTGGGGCGTCAGCTGAAGGAAACGAGACCTTACCAGAGCCCCCTACACCCTCCCTTGCAGAAATGAGCTCAAAGCCAACCTCTTCTCTTTCAGCAGTTGGCCTTTAGTTGGATCTGATTCTCCCTGTATCTCCTCTTCCATGCTCTTTATGCTCGCTTCGAGTTCCTTGCCCACCTCCCACTACAGCTTCAGAGAACTGAAGTTAGCTTTTTGAAGCTTCAACTTTTGCCACTGAGATTGAAAGTGCTGGGAAAAAGCAGTGTCCTGCAGGAGATTGGTGTTAAAGCACCAGCAGGACTGAACCCTTTCACCTGGCGAGATGTTCAAAATTGAATTAACAAAATGGTGGTCAGTGAAACCAACTGGATTTATGTTACAGTGGATTAATCTGGAGCTTAGGTCTGGGGAAATGTAGATCCTGCCCAGTCGTGCAGCACCCTCACCCATGTGTATTGCCTGGACTGTGAATGTTTTACCCTCCAACAGATCCAGATGTGTGATGATGTTATTGAGGCTTTGAGCTGACTGAGGATGAGGTTCCTCACTTGTCATGTCTAAAGTGAAGTCCAATGTGCAGGTTAAGTCTCCACCGATGATGAGCTGATCCTGATGGTAGTTTCTCAGCTCATTTTTCATCAGGCTGAAGAAACTTACCCTCTCTGCTTCATGATTTGGAGCATAGCAGAACACGCTATTGTGTATTTTTGCCTGTACAATGAGCAGACGGCCATTCACCACTTCAGTGAAGGATAGGACTGTTGCACTAGCTGTTGTTCTAAACAAGACAGCTGCTCCTGCACTGAAGTTAGTGCCATGACTGAGGACACATGGACCCTACCACCATAATCTCCAGTCTGTTTCATCTGCTGGATTTGAGTGTGTTTCCTGCAGGAACAGCACATCTGTATTTTTTAAAGTGGAACCTTCAGCTATCAGAGCCCTCTTGTGTCTGTCTCTCCCCCCACTGATGTTCAGAGACCCTATTTTAAGCCTCCTGATCAAGAAGTTTGAAAGAGGAAACACACAGGAGAAAGCTATCAGAGAACAGTAAATAGAAAAACCCAGCATGTTATTCATGATCGCGTTTGATTTTCTGGTCCTTCTTCTGACAGTTTTGCCTTTTGTTGCTTTCCTCAACGCCGTTAAATGTTTTTTGAGGTGAAAGCGCTTCTTCTCATCCAAAAGGTCAAAACCAACCAATCTTTTTAGGACATCAACAGATCTGATGAATTTGTCAGTGTCACTGAAATAATCACTGACTTTTACAGATGTTTTATAGGTTTCATCCAGAAACTGATTCATTTCCTCTAGGGAGTAAAGATCTGTGGACCTGGTGGATGTTTCACTTTCAGAAGTGGTGTCTGACTCAGAGTCATACACCATGTCATCTGCTTCCCCTGACACCTGGCTGTGAACACACCCAGATCTCACTGTTTTGTGTGCCTGCAACACTTGTGGATGCTTCTTCCTCAATCTGTTCTACCTGAACTTCAGCAGCAGCACACTGAGAGCTGCTCAGGTTTTCTGCAGCCACATCAGCTTGCTGCTTCTCTCAGCGCCGGCCGCAACATCACACAACATCATCTGCACTAGCTTTGGGTCTGCTGGGCCAGCTGGGCGCAGCACCACCACCGCCGCCGCCTGCTGTTTATGCGGACAGGCGTAGAGTTTATGATCCACATCTCCACATCTCCACATTCAAAACACTTCATCTGAGCTACCGTACACCATGAAAGAGCCGTCACCATGTTTCACTCTGAAGGACACCTCCAGTGGACATGTTTCAGTTTGGGGTCCTTACACCCCAAACTCACAGTTTTAAAGCCGCTGGCAAACTTCCTGAATCTCCGCAGCTCATTCTCCAACAGCTTGTTGGAAGGGAGCGGACAGCGGGGACACCTGCACAAACAAATCCCACTTTGCACCAGCTGATGGACAATAGGCTTGTCTTTAATGAACATAACCACTGCTTTGTTCATCCGCGATGCAAATCAGAGCTTGTCATGTCCCACCTGCTCACCAGCAGCCAACAGAACCTCCTCCACACTGACGCTACTATCTGGAGGGACTATCCTCACTTTCTGCAGAGAGACAGAGGAGGCGTCTCGGCGGACACCATTCCTCACAAAAACCACCTGACAAACCACCGATTAGTCTGTCAACCACACTCAGTAAAAGTATCAAAAAGCTTACCTGATCATGCACATACAGGTGAAATCTGATAAGCAGGGACAGCAAACAATTCAAAGCTCCACGTCAGAGATATGATGCTGTGACAAAATAATAATCCCAGTCTGGGATCAATAAAGTAATTCTATCTATCCTCTATCTATTCTATCTATCTATTGAAGGCCTCAATAGTGTTGCCGCTCCCAACTGGCTTTGTCCCATTCAAAGCTCCAACAGTATTTCCCTCACTGTACTTTACTTGAATGTATAAATTTAGCTTGATATCACTGGGGTCAGTATTTGAAGTTTTGCTCGCTCAGTTGGAGCTGCACAGCATTTGGTACAACTGTTTCAGCTGTGTCAACGGGAAAAGCCTTTATCAAGCCTTTACCTTAGTTTATGAAACTTGGAGGCTGTGGACACGGGTTATAAACACAACTCTAACAGCTAGTCTCTAACCGTGTCTGTCTGCTGTTTGGTGCTGAGCTGGTGCACAGTGGGTTGTAAGAGTTTTTCATTGAAAACAGCTGCCTGCTGGTGACATGAAATCAGTGAGAGTGAAGTTGTGGTGGAACAGTTAAAGAATGAGCGGACATTCCCTATAAAGCTCTTTGAACTTGAGGGGAGCTGCTGATTGCTGATAATTCACTGTAGGGTCAAGTCAAGGCAAATTGTATTTACATAGCCAAAATTCAAAAATCACCTTGCCAACACTCTTTGTCTTTAGACCTTCCATTTGAGTAAGGAAAGCTCCTACTCCTGCATCCCTTGAGCTGGCACAGACAACAGCAAATGTATCCACTATATGATGTTCCTCTTCTTGTCAATGTTTAAGCAAATAAATCACTGCTTTGTTTTACAGAATGCGGATGTTAATTATCCTCCTTGTCCTGCAAAAGTATGCAGGAAATGTTACCTTTTTTTCTCTCAGTTCACTTATACGGTTTGTATCTAATGCATCACAAGGAACCCCTGTTTTATTGTTGTTATAGAGAGAAGAGCATTAAACGTGGAAAACAACAGTGAGTTCTTATAAAACTTGGTTTGAAGTGTGCCTCTCAAAATCCTATTTTTGGCCCAAAAACCTCACTCTGCCCCAGTATCCCTAAAAGAATCAAGATCAGGGTGTCTAGGGATGAGCATGTAAAACAGAGTGATATAACTAAGTGGTAAGGGCAAGGGCTGTAATGGGATTGGGCCTCAAATCCACATTATGGACACCATCACTGGCTACCCATATGATAATTTTGTCACTATATGGGCCATTGATCTATCATGGTCAAGAATAGATTAAAAGCAAATAGTTAAATACACAACAAGGACTGAGCCTGGTGTGTATAACTGAAGGGCCCTTTACCCCTTCTAACACATTAAATTAACCATGTTTCATTTGTTTTCACAGTACCACCAAAAATCATCAACCTGTCAAGAGATATAGTAGTTAATGAAGGCTCCAACATCACCCTGTTGTGTCAAGCCAGTGGTAAACCAGAGCCTTCCATCAGCTGGAAACTCATCTCCCCTTCAGGTAAGAGATTTCCTCTGCTTCTTGATTGACCTCACCATCCTCCTCATTGCCTTCCTCTCTTCCCTTCACCCCTCTGTGTTTATTGCCCCATCTTTGACTTTGTTTGACCCCTGGTGGATTTCTCGCTTCACTTATTAGCCATCATTACCTGTTTCCAGATCATCATTACAACGTAATTGTTAGCGGGAAAATAAACTGACCCTGTTGTTATTGGACTAATTAATTAGGATAATAGGATGGATGTAAATGTTGTGGAGAGTCTTTGAATGACAGGATTAATGCAGGGAACATTAGCACAGTGTGGAGCATTATGCATATACCAGAACGCCACAGCTAGTATGTCCAAAATGGGGTGAGTTGCATTTGGCATTTATTTAATTATTCTTTTTGGAACTCTGAAGTAAATCAAGTGCGAGCTGATCTCCAGTGTCCTCACTTCACTTAATCAGGCAAGATGCTTGCATTTGTTATAAATTACACTTTAAAGCCAAAGCCAGAGCTTTGGTCTTATCGGCACTGTCCTTTGTGTTTAATTGGGCAATTGAAATGTTGACACAAGTGTGACTGACCTGTCTGTAAAGAGATAAGCGGAGAAGCAGGCATTGATTTTGCAAAATGTTATTGAACATGCTTGTGCATACATAATTTTGCAGGCTGTGTAGGAGAGACTGAATGCTTTCTCCAGTGTTGTTGGACTGCTCTGTTGTCTTTACTTTGTTTTAAGAGGAGAAGGTTGTTGCAAAGAGGCAAAAGTCTGGGAACACAGACTGTGACACTGTCGAGGTAGTTACTGTCGACACTGGAGTATCTTTTTTATCAACTCTCGTGGTCTGTCATCTGTGCAGCATTATTCAGTTACTAATCCTGCAGGTAACTAACCCTGCAGTCTCTGTATGTAGTGCTTGGTCCACCAGATTAGTGTTGATATTTATGGTATTTATGGTGTACATTGTAAACTATTAGTGCTCAACAAGCGACAGACAGTTTCTAGTCTCATTCTGTCTCAGAATGTTCTTCAGCTTTGTCTTACTGAGCAAAACAGTCTAAAAAAATATATAATAATTTCAGTATCTTTGTGGGTTGTTCAAAAGACATTTACTGAGAAGCCAGAATGAGAGTTTTTGGGATGTCTTTTTACCGCTCACTGTTGACATCCAAGTGACATCCCTACAGGGCTCAAATGAACATTTGTACAATGTCATTTGAGACCTTTTGTTTCAACTCAAGGTTCTATTTTTTTTTTTCTTCTTCTTCTTTTAAGAAATACTGATATTTGAGACTGGGATGGTGGCCGACTCGTCCTACAATCCCAAAGCATCAGTATTTGAACAAATAAAAATCAACCTTTCATACAAATAAGACCTGTAAGTAAGAAATGACAATTTATGAGAAATGTTGATACCTTTTTTTCAAATTTAATTATCACAAACTGTTTCTGGCACTGTACAGTGTGTAGTCTACTGCACTATTGCATCTTGTCCTCTTCAGTGAGTAAAAGACAACAGAGGTATGGAAAAAATCTGTAAACTTTTCTGTCAATCACGGTGGTTGTACTAATGTCAATCACCATGAGAGGGTAACAAACATAGGGCAGTGGCTTGCAAATACTTTAAGTCAGGGGTCACCAACCTTTTTCCTAGCTCAAGGAGAGACAGTAACATGCTGGCCACACTGGTTCAGTGAGCAGCATGTGTGTGTGGTATAATGTCTTGCTTTTCATTTCAAATTCCATATTTAGTCTAGTTTAGTCAACGGATTAGAGTGATGCAGCCGGCAGTATGATTTGCAAGGCTACAGTGGCATGTCAGCTAAAGATTTGGGGGTTTTGCCTATTTTTATCACAATAAGCATGCACTTCTATGCAAAAAAAAAAAAAAAAAAACAGGCCAAAAAATTACCCATATCAACATCATACCAGTATTTCACTACAGTTTGAATGTCTGTATCTGTAGAATGCCTCCTCCTGCTTTCAAGAAGGCATTGAAGAGAAATCCCATCATCATATTTATTGATAATTATCAAAGCCAAACTCCATGTAAACAGACAGGACTGGCAGGAATTGCACTGCAGCAGCAACGTTTCCTGTCTGGACATGCAGCCGCCAGTAATATAGAGGACGACTCGTTTTAACCCCCCTAGTTGTTCACCTAATTGCATGCAAGCCTCGCATGACTTGCCTTTTTGTTTTTCCCTTCTTTCTGTTGTCTATTGCTCATTTCTTTCTGGCCCGAAACAGGCTTCCTCACACATAACCAGCTATTTGCGTGCTATGTCATCTCAGCAAGGGAGAGACTTCTAACCAAAGCCTCTCCCACTAGACAGTAGATCCTCTAAGCTGGGCCTCCAGCATAATAAGGTACTGAGGACACCTGCTCATTGTCCTGTCACTTAGTGAAAGGATTGCAATATTTCATGGGTTACCAACAAAAATGCCCAGGGGAGATGAATGGGTGCAATATATTTCTTCAGTACTTTTGATGATTTTAAATCCCCAAGAAAGTGCATTGTTTTGAAGAGCAAGCTTCAAGCTTCAGCAGCAATAAACTGTATTTTTCTTTTTCATGTTATTCTGGCAGGTTGTACTAGGGTACAACTGGATATTTTTAACCAGAGACCATGCTGTTTCCACATTTTATGTGTGACATAGCATTTGTGGTTATTTAACGAGCCCTCGTCACATCTCAAGCTGGGTTATTTTTGTATTTTAAACTGAAATATGATCTTTTCCTAACCCTTGCCAAATGTGTTTTGTGCCCAAGTCAAACCAAAATATAAGCACTCTGTTGTCACAAGCTAAACATGTCTAAAAAACTTGAAGTTACAACATCAAGTAATGTATATTTTCAACTGATTATGGTTGCCATAATCAGTACATTAAAATAGCATGCAATATTCTAACATCCTATATAATCTGTATGTCTCCTTGACTGTTAAAGCCCACATTAAACTTTGCTCATATTTTAGCTGATGTTATATTTCATGTATGTTGCTGTTGTGAATCCCATTTGTTCAGTTCTTGGCCTTTTTTGGCAGTTTTGGAACACAAGTCACTTTCAACCACATGCCACAAAAGCCTTAAAGGCCTATTTCTTTATACAGACAGTTCAGATCAGAAACTCAGATATCTGCAGTGCATCTGTTCACTGTGTGATGGATGTGGAACTGTGTGCATGTCCCTATGTTTGTGAAGCATGTGGCTACACTTCTGCAAAGTCTGAGTTTTTGTGCACCAAACTGATTGAGAGGCTATATGTAAAACAAGCCATTTTCCAGTGTGGCAGCCTCATTCAAAGTCATTCTTTATTCTGTGCTCATCTCAGCAGTCCTCATGATCAAACCGTAAGCAATGGCTTGTGGCTTATGTTTATTTAGCTGTTTAAAATCCATATTTGCGAAAGTATATTGAAATTCATAGTCAGATCTTTTTTTGCAGTCACCGACAGCACAATTCAGGGATGTCTATTGGCTTTTAGTTTCGAGTGGGATGAAAATGTAAATAGACCAGCGTTTGCGTGTGAAGCTGTCATTTTGATTTTCCTCATGCTAGATAAAAGACAACTGTGATTCAGTCATCTTCGGTTGTTTTTCTTTGTTGTTGTATTTCTCAAATTGTTCACTTTCAGTGTGCTGAATTCTAGCTATTTTTTAGTTTCCTTTTTCTGATCGGTTTCATTTCCAGTTCTTGACTGAGGGCCTGATAAGCAGACTGTGTAAAAAATATACAGCCTCACATGACATAGTTGTCACCATTATTCAGAAAGGGCAGTGGAGCGGAGCAGAAATGTCCCAGTACTTGCTGTAGTCCAAACTTCTGTTCCAGTATCTCTCAGCTGCAGAGCAACTCACCTCAAGCCAGAGGCCATTCAGTGTGAGCCCAGCTATTGCAAGCACTCTGGGGTGTTAAAAAGACTGAATTAAATAAATAACGATTCTGTGCGTGTGCATGTGTGTGTGCATAAAGATTGATGAATTCAGGCTGAGGCTGGGGCTCTCACACAGCCATGACCCTGCTCCCCCTCACCTTTGATAGATAGATGGCTTTAGGGGCTTGTGGCGGATCAAAAGTGATCCTCGGTATCTCCCACAAGACTGCACAACCTGACTGCAAAGTTTGTCAGCCCAGGCGGCCAGCCGACGCCCCGGTGCATTAAGGCAGCCGGAATGAACATACACATGATTGAATTTGGCCTTGGAGCAATAGAAGTTTTCCAGATTTGCACAGGCCTAGTTGGTTAGAACGATTCATTTGAAGTTGGGCTGATGGAGCTGGAAGTTGTAGTAGGATGATCCCTGTTTGACCCTTTTGAAGGGTAACTGAAATACTTATCAATATCAATACCGTTTTACATGTCTTTTCAGTCTTGTGATAAAGAATGTATTTACATTTCTACAGTCCTGTGATAATGTTCCACTCACATCAGCGTTTCATAACACTGAGTATTGGTTTCCATTTTCTTGGTTTGTCCCAGCTTCATTTAGTCCATGAACGGGTCTCTTTCCTTCCAAGAACGGGTAAGCTACCCACTTAGCTGAATGTTACTGAGAGAGACATGAAGTAACTGAAATGGGTTTTTTCTAGGGATGTCCCGATCAGGTTTTTTTTTTTTTTCACCCCAATCCCGATCCGAGTCCTTTAATATTTAGTATCTGCCGATGTTACACTGTGACAGCAGGCCCTCATGTATAGCCACCTGAAGTGTGAGACACAGCCCACGCTTGGTACCTCCATATTATCCACTGTTTTTTTTTCATATTCCTTGTGTGTCATGTAAAATGACGTGGACATTGCTTGTCTATTTTACATGCTGTATGAGACCCACAAAACTAATGCGCGTACCCCACGTTGTAACTTGAAAGTGGAGTAAATGTAATGTAATGCCAAGATGGTAGTGCACACCGGGGATTCAAAAACTCCAGATGACGAAGAAAACCCTGATCCTCTACCACAGAGATGAGCTGGTTATCCAGAGCGATTCATTTAATTACCTTCTCTGTAATGTTTTTGGCCGTGTTGCTGTCTCAAAGATATTTGTCAGTCCTTTTGAAAGTATCCGCGAGTGTTTGTTGCTTCGGTGTCTTTCCCCGTATTGCTTGAGTGAACGCGTTGTATTCTTTGAGTGTTTTTGTTTTATTTTTCGTATCAAACGTGCAGTATTAAATGCAGCTCTTTTGTTACCCCCCCCCCCCCCCTCGCAAAACGGTCGTATTGCAGATGTTACATGTTGCCGTTGGACTACTTTTGCTTTATGATATAAAAAATAAAGCATTCATCATAGGTTGTTTTCTTTTTTTTTTGTTTATTTTTTTCTTACCATTTGTCTCCCTTTCTCATAAACGGTACTTGTCAACATTTTTTTTTTTATCATTTATGTTTTTTTGTTTTGTTTTTTGTTTTCAGACAAAATTAATACTGGTTTCTGGTTCCAACTGGGTCATTCCTAAATATTTGGTTTATCCCATGCTCTCTCCCTCAACAGGTCAAAATATATCCTTAATATTTTCATTCATTACACATCCTCATAACCGTAACGCTAAATAACTGAATGGGTCTTTTGTCAGCTCCCAAAACAGCATATATCAGGTTGGTAGGTTGGTTATTGTATCAGAGTATTCAGTCCTATTTTTTTTTTTTTTTTGAAAGCTCCATATCTTAGTATACTGATCATAGTATACTGTGAGCTGTATTATAGAAGTCTTATTAATATTAGTAATAAAGATTGGTCATTTATGTATTATCTGTTAAATTATATGTACATTGAAAAAAGTACATCATTAAACTTTGAGATAGGAGTTTTAGAAATGTGAGTTTATATTCTGTTCAGATATAAATAAAATCTTTGAAACCCTTTGATGATTTGTAGTTTTAGTTGAGACCAATCTTGCTCTATTCTACTGAATCAACTAACGTGATTAGGTTGTAAACAGCTTTGTATTTCAGTGAAAGAAAATCGTTAAACTCGCATTAGTGGTACTTTTTTTTCTTTTTTATTTAGTGAGCAGGGTCAGAAACAGAAGTGTGATTCATCCTTTCACACTCACTTACCGTACATTCTCCATAGATTTGACTCATATTCTTTACTTACACAGCTGCTTCCCCTATAGTATATCTGATATGGACTTGTGGCCTGAGAGATTAGTTGCAGCCACGGTTTTCATTTTTCTTTGTATGCTCAAAAATATGAACCTATTGACAGGTCAAACCTCAACTACACTGTCACAACAGATTTTCTACGCTGGAAAACCTCCTCAATAGAGGCAAAGCTGTCTTAGTGCATGGCGATAATATGTAGAACCCTGTGCTACTGTATTTCTATGATTCATTTTCTGCTCTTCCTTTTATGTTTGTTTCCTTCAAAGAGGATGACGCATCAAAGGAGGCCTGGCACATTAAGAAATTTCATATGCTGAAGGCTGATAATCAGTGGAAAAATAACTATCTATATCTGTACCTCACACAGCAGCAGCAGAGGCTCAGTCTAAGACTCAGCTGCAGCCCAGCAGCAGTTGGTTTCTCTCCTTTGTTGTCTTATTGAACAACTTTTAAATAAGCATTCATTCTCAGTTTGTCTGACTAACAAAAGCTTTGTCACTCCTTCTTCGCTACATTTCACTTTGACTAGCTTTCCCTCAAGACAACACCGGTAACACATACCCACTCCCACTCGCTTTCCTGTTATGTGTGCTTTTCTTTCTGTTAACAGCTCATATCTGCCATCCTGCTTCTATTTCTTTCTCTCCCCCAGCTTGGATTCATCAATTTAAATCCTACCTCACCATATCCCTTTGCTCTTTCTCCTTAAATGCTTATATCCTTCAAGCATCTGCTCTCCCATTTTTTTTCTTTCCCCTCTCTAAAGTTGTTCCCCTTGCCCTGCACACACATATCTTTCTCTCTTTCCATTTTCAACCCCATTTTCTTATTTGCCCTTGAGTTCAAGGATGGCATTTCAGGGACACGGAGAGGGTACATTATCTTCTGCCGGCCTCTCCTGAGACTTCCTGCCTCACTTTGCTTTCTTCTCCTGAACACCTCCCACTGTCTGGTCTCCCCAGTGCCCTGCCATGTTACTCTGATGGCAGTGCAGGACACGGTGCTATCCTTCCTAATGACTTGGTCACAAACCCAGCAGTCCTCTTTAACCAAGACTCATAAATTAGACAGGCAGTTCACTTAGAGTTAAGGAAAATTACTTTGCCCTAGGTGGAAACTATCAGCAGACATGAATGTTTTCCTTGTGAACACGTATCCATTAAAATGGAAGAATGCTATAATGAGGGGCTCTTTGTGTATTTTTCAGCTCTTTGGTAGTGCCGTAGTGGGCGCTGAAGTGTCCTGTGAACTCTTTGTTCTTGCTGAGACAACATTTGTTCTCTTTCCAGTGAGCATAAAGAGCGAAAACATTCTTTGGCACATGGTGTCAGCTGTTTTCATGGCTTCACTTGCACAGTTGGGCAACTGGTGGAGGCACTTGAAGGGGCTCAGTAGTGCAGTCATGAGGGGATAGACCAACAAGATGATACAGATTTTTTATTTTATTTATAATACAAGGTAATTTGCATGGCACTGGCCCACAACTTTACATTTAAATGAGGGAACATGCAGATTAGTTTCTTTGAATGGGATGATGGATTTGAAGGGTTGTGACCAGTGCTAAACCAGCTGAGGCTCTGGAAGCTGATGAAGGTGGAGAAGCATTATGTGAACTCAAACACAATAACATGATGATGATAGGGTGTACTGCATGTTTACAGGAGGGTCATAGTTTAGTCATAGAGTGGCCTCAGGAAGAAAATTTGGAAAGAATGCATATAAACTGACTGTATTATAAGGTGATGGTGATATAATGTGATTAAGAAGTCCAAAATAACCCTAAAACAATGGCAGAATATGTTGCTAATCCAAGCTCTCGAATGACCCCCATCAGCACTATAGTTATGGTTTGTTGGGCACAAATAACACTGAATGGATTATTTTTGATTGGTTCATTTTAAAACTATTTTGTATGACATTTTGTCATTACACAACTAGACATTTTGATGAACTGTAAACTAGCATTATCCAACTTGTTTCCAACAATGTTCAAACCGAAGAATACTTAATTAATAACGCTCACTATTTATGCCGACACATACTTAGTTGATCAAACAAGAACCTTGTTATTACACTATCATTGCTGGGTATGTGTCTGCGACTTTAAATTACAATTTAATACAAAATAATAATGTACACAAAAAAATATGTAAACTTGCACTTCAACACATTTAAACACGGACACAGTTCCTCGTCACTGAAACAATATAAGATATGTTTTGATGTTGGATCAAAGTCTGTTCCCTAGTCAAATATTGTTGTCCTCCTGACAAAATTTTGTTTCCCACAATGCACATCAGCAGGTTAAAGGGATATTCCAGTGTAAATTTAATCCATGGTCTAACAGACCTTGACACCAAGTAAGACCCCCCCTTGAGAGATCAAGTTTGCAGACCGCTAGCTTACGAAGTTTTAGCAACCTTAGAAAAAGATTGCACAATAATAATACACTGCACTCTAAACTACCATCAAAAAGCCACAAATTATGCTCAGAACAGCACCAAACTTCAACAACAGTACAAATAGGGCCCCAGCACATAGTTCGAGGAATCAAACAGCAGCTAGCTTAGCCTGATTTCTATTTTAAAGAGAACACATCTTGCCACTCTCCTGCAACAGCTTTCTCTTGTGGGGAAGCCTGACGCGTCGATTACAGAGTGCAGTTAGAAATGCTCAATTCCGTTCTTTTCCCCGTCTGCTCTCGATAATAACCGTTATAAACTGTCAGGCAAGACACATATTTGATTGCATTTCCATGGAGTAATAAGCATACATTTTCATCCTTGAGCTGCGGAACTCTACTGCACTCGGTAATCGACTTGTCGGGCTTCCCCACAACAGGAAGCTGTTGCAGGAGGGTGGTGAGTTGTGTAGCTGCTGTTTGATGCCTCAAACTATGTGCTGGGACCCTATTTGTACTGTTGCTGAAGTTTGGTGCTGTTCTGATCATTAGTTGTGGCTTTTTGATGGTGATTTCTTGTTGGATGCATAGACTGCAGTGTATTGTTATCGTACAATCGTTTTCTGAGGTTGCTAAAACTATGTAAGCTAGCGGTCTGCAAACTTGATCTTTTAAGGGGGGGTCTTACTCGGTGTCATGGTATGTTAGACCATGGATTAAACTTACACTGGAATATCCCTTTAAGAATAGGTCAGATAAATGAAGAGTAAAAGCAACATTTTTTTTTTTGACATTTTTGATCATAAAATATCACATGGTCATTTCAAATTTCAAAATGTCAAAATTTGAATGTATTTATTTATAGTAAATTACCTCTCACTGCCCACCTACAGTACCACCGGTGGGCTGTGTCACCCACTCTGGGAATCTCCGGCCTAGCAGGTTCAGAAAATGGAGCAAGTATTTTTTTTCTTACCTGGAACCAGGAATCAATTTTATGGATCTGGGTTTCATATTCTCACCTAAATATGGTGGTTTAAGAGTTCTGTCTACTTTCCCCAGCTTTACACACTCACATCATGTAGTTTTGGCAAGTTACTGAAAAGCTAACACACAACTCAGTCACCTGCTGAACTGAGAACGCCTGACACATCTTGTCTCTTTTTCACTTAATGTAGTCAATAGCAGTTTAAATAACCACCTCACTCATTAAATACGGAGCCTGTTCTGTGTATACTGTATTTGTATGTATGTACTCTAGCTGTTCTGCCAGTTTTCCTCAAAACTTTACATGAAAGTAATAATACATTATTTAGTTAAAACAAGGCTTTGAACAGCAGCAGGCATTCGTACATATCAGACATAACATTACTGTTAGCTTAATAGGATGCATATATGAAAAATCTTATAGTTTTGTTACACCTATTATTGTGAAGTTTTTCTTACATTTGTGGTAATGAACTCTAGAGAAACATTGATTTCATGCTTCAGTCTGAAAGACAGCTGTTTATGCAGGTAATGTGAAGCAGCTTTCCATAAGCCTTATGTTTGATGTGAGGACTTTGACAAGGCGCATGAGCTGGCAGCCTTGTCTTGATTAAGTCTCCGCAGAGGATCACAGTGTGGCTCTGCTGATGGTGCAGTCTCTGTTGGCCAAATGAAGTATCCTCTTCTGAGAGATAGCCGAGCAGAGAAGAAACCGAGTGGAACTTACACACCTACATGAGTCCTCCTGATACTCCTCGTCAGGTGACTGGTGTGTAAGCAAGGACTTCTCCCTGTAACAGCCTTCCCAGGTGCAATTCAGTAATGTGTCTAAACCCAGCAAAGTGAATCCTTGTGCAATTTATTACTGTCACCTATAAACATCTTGGGAGGAAGCTTGAAGTCAATTATGTCTTTTGTTCTTTACGTTGAGTGCTGTGTTAAGTGTCTCTGTCAAGCGTATCAAATTGATAGAAGAAAAAATAACACGGCTGGCATTTTCCCCTGTTCAGACTCTCATATCTGAGTTCTTCTCACGGTGTGCTTGCAGGCTTAAGAGGTACACACAAAAGAGCAGAATATCAAAGTTCTGACAGACTAGTGATAATGAGTGGGGGCTTAACAAAGCACTAATCACCAAGTGCTGTAATGTCCTATGAAATGTGCCAGTGAGCTCAAGAACCAGTCTGTGTAAGTGTTGAAAGAAACAATAGAGGAGCATCACAGACAAAGACAGATGTCATGATTTTTACCTGTGCAACTTCTGACACACTTGTAGCTTTGTGAATTTTGCCTGTCATACCAGATCAGTTTGCTACAAGACTTGACAGGATCTTTCACCGCTTTTGTTACTGCTGCTGAACTTCTCTCTTTGTTCTGTTCAAAACATATCTTTATTTTTATTTTTTTTCAAATAGCAGAATATTTGTTGATGAACTGCACAGCACCACAGTTCAAACACAAATTAAAATATGTAGATGAATTATCACTGTTAAAATTGCTGATGACAACACCTTCCTCCTTTGTCCTTGCACACCAGCGTGATGATAACATTCCCAGAGGCCATACAGTGACACAGAGTGTGACAATGACAGTCAAAGCCACAACTGTTGACCTGTCACATTAACTCTGAATTGATCTCTACTTTTCCCTCTCTGTGTGTGTGACTCTCGTAGGGGACCTGGCATCAGATGATGAGTACCTGGAAATCCCATCCATCTCCAGACAGAGAGCAGGGACGTACGAATGCACAGCTGTGAATGATATCGACACAGATGTCCAGACTGTAGACATCACTGTCAACTGTGAGTCCGACGCTTTGAAAAATCAGTGCTGAAATGAAAAGCTAGTTTATCAGTTAGTCATTTAGCAAAAATGAGCTGATCATGTAATTATTTAAACTAAAGTATGTTGTGGTTCAAAATGTATTATACATTTTAACACATGTACAGTCGGCTAGTAAAAATTCAATTCCATCATTTCATTGAAAGAAGATTAATCTGCAATGATTTTGAAAATCAATTCATAACTAAATTTTCATGGAAAAAAAGGTTTGGCTAACTTGATAGAAAACTTGACTGTTTTATCAGTGTAAGAAATCATGTACACAATTTAAACTCCTAACTGCATTTCATGTAAGGTCATGGTGTAAATGACAGCTTAGAATCTAGCCCTCCGAAGAGAAGTAAGGGCCTTGACCCCTTCCCTGATATCACTGACTTGTGCTGCCATGGAGTCCTGATCACAGTGCTGATCGCAGTGCTGTCACGTGTTGCTGCCTGCTTCCAGATGCTCCGACAGTGTCAGAGGGCAGAGATGTTGGAGTGACTCTAGGCCAAAGAGGAGTGTTGGAGTGTGAGGCTGATGCAGTGCCTGAGGCAGATTTTGAGTGGTATAAAGATGACAGAAGGTAATCACTTTTACGTTTGCATTTCACATTGACAAATGGAAAAAGTGTGCACGTGCGTGTGTGTGTGTGTGTCATTAGTTTTTACAATTATTGATCAGATGTCACAAAGGCATTACGATTACTGAAATGTGGTGCTAATTATCAGTTGAATTATTATTATTTTGCTGTCCATGATTTATTTTTCTCCCATTTAGGATTTTCAATGGTTTTGATGGCATGGAAATTGTGAATACTGGATCACTGTCAAAGCTGACTTTTTTTAACGTCACCGATGGAGATTATGGAAACTACACTTGTGTCGCCATCAACAAACTTGGGAGCTCAAACACAAGCTTCCTTCTGTTTGGTGAGTACAAGAATTTGTTACATTTTAGAACTGCAGAACAGGATATACATGCAGCTGTAGCCTATAGGCTAGGTGTATGTTTAAACATAGTAATAGTCCGCAAAAAAAATGTTTTCACACAATACTGCTTCACTGCATCAGTGTGATTCAACCTTGGCCCATTTCCTGAAAAACTGTTTTTAAACATGAAAATATCCTATTTACAATTCAGAATCCTGTATAGAAAGTTACCCATTCATACTGTATGCAGACAACAACAGTTGAGAGAGAAGAGAAAGAGAAACAAGCCACTGCTTTTTTCTACATTTACATAGATCTGTGCCTTAGTGTTGCAAAAATTACTCAAAAGACATACCTGTGTGAAATTAAAGTTATTTTGTCAAATAAGGATGTAGCGATATACCAAATTACATAATAAGAATATGTTGCGTTACCATCACAGGACTGTGGTACAAACTTATCATGTGGTTATTTTGCCTGTAAAGCTCATGGATCCAAAAAGGAAAATCATAAAAAAATGTTGTCCAATCATCTATTGCCAAAGACAATTCATGGCTGCTTTCTGCATGTGCTAGGTTTATTTTATTATTGAAGGAAAGCAGAAGTATCTCAGGAAAAAAAAAATGCTGTACACATCAGATATGCGTGTGTTTATTTATAAAGGGTATTTTTTTGTTATTAATATTGTGATAAATATTGTGTTGTGAACTATTTATCTTGATGATATCGTACTGTGAGTTTTTGGTACCGTTACATCCCTAATGTTATTATTACTTTGGCAAAAGTGAAAGTCATCCACGTGAAAAGTACTATAGTAAACTTATATCATCAAAATATCTGATATTAAATTTACTTAAGCATCAAAAGTACAAGTAAATGTGAATTAGACATATAAATGTGTCTATATACTATACAATGTGTTGACAATTAAGGGCCTGGCAGATTATCAGATCCGATATTCACCCTCTGATGCAGCATGTCATCTGCAAAGTAACTTGTAACTAGAGTTGTCAAATAAATGTAGTGGAGTAAAAATTCAAAACTTGAGTCCAAAATGTAGTTGAGTGGAGTATAAAGAAGAAGAAAAAGAAGAAAATAAAAAGACTGAAGTAAAAGTCACCCCCAATTATGTGCGTGTGTACATCCACTACATCACAGAGTTGTTCCTGGGGACTAATGTCAGGTCAAGATCTTGCGGATTATCACTTCTGAATTAAAATCCTGTAGTGTTTAGCTTGGACGTTAACTTTTGATGCCACCTGTAATTTGAAGACTAGCTGTCAGCATTATTACCAGTTTGAACAGTCAGGCGTGTAAGTGTGCTGTCCATTCAGCAGCCTACTTTTCATGCTTTTCAAGTGTTGTCAGTGATATGTTCTGTTTCCGATATGTTGCTCTGTTCCATTTATTCCCCTGTTTTAGTGGTAATTGAACCCACTAGCTCAACGCTATTGCAAGGTTAGTATTCCGCAACAGCATGCAATTCAACTTTCATGGACTGAAAGCATTAACTGCATGCTGGCACATGACAAACATTGCCATTTTCACAAACTGAAAGTTGGGCTGCTGTCTTAAAGTGTTTGAAAAGAAGAGACACATCTATTCTGGGCTCTTTTATCATGTCAGAATTGTACAGTTTTGTTTGAATAACTGTATGTTCTCATCACAAATTGACACGTTAAGGCTGTTGTGTGAAAAGCAGCATCTTTGAATAAGAGGACTGGCAAAGCAAAGTGCCATACAAAAGTCATGTGAATCTTTGTGAAAATGGTGATTGCAAGCTGTGTTATTAACCATGTTTCATCTTTCTCCTTTGCCAACCTAACTGCCTCACTGTGTGACATGACTTCATCTTTTTTTTTTTTTAATTTTTGCATGCTCTTTTTCAACTGTAAGTATCTTTCATTATCAGAATATGTGCTTGTGTGATTGTTCATATATGTACTATAGGTGTTGTTTTTCAGCTGTACGTCCTACCAGGAAAATAGGGAGGGCAAACACAAAAAGCTGTAGAACCTCACTGAAGGTTGAAGGCTGGATCTGCAAATAGTGATAAACCCATCTTGCCATTTAATGCATCCTTTT
The DNA here is from genome assembly GCF_904848185.1 of Acanthopagrus latus. NCBI lineage: Eukaryota > Metazoa > Chordata > Actinopteri > Spariformes > Sparidae > Acanthopagrus > Acanthopagrus latus. The sequence goes on along the minus strand of NC_051051.1, from coordinate 17,040,754 downwards.
GACCGCTGGTTGCTGCATCTTGTAAGCAAAACCACTCCATTAACACAGTTGTATTAATGGCTTTGATTTTGGCTACGAATGAACGTCATTATTCTAATTAGCCACATGCAGGATTAGGGATAATCCACAGTGGCAGAGTAATTGGATAGATGCCCCAAAGGAAACTGTGGTGAACTCATGGAAATCCAGGGGAAATGAGTGTTCATTGTGTTGAAAGCTTCAAAGTTAAAATGTGTCCTCAATCTTCGTACAGTGCATTCATGGAGGAACTTGCCTCATCCCTGAAAAGAGCATGATGAAAATATTATGAATATTAGTTTTTGCATCCTGCAATTCTATTGTGTTTTAGCATTAAATTTCCAGGAATTTGATGCTTTAATCCTAATCCTTTGGAGCACTACAGGTGCATTGTATTTTAAAGAATGAAGCTGATATTTTATTATAGATTTCCTTGGCTTTTGCTTTCATTTCTGATAAATCTGAGGGATATAAGGTGTCAAGTGTCTCAGTTATGCAAGATTGTAGCCTGATATAAAATAATCATGTTTACCAGTTGTATTAAATTAACACAACTAGAAAGATTAATTCTATCCACATTGTGTACAGCACTACATGTAGTTCACTCCCTGTTTTCTTGTTTCCATTCAACATCATCATCATCCCAAAAACTATGCATCCAAATTCAATCATCTTGCTAACTCAACATGATGCTTGACATATATGTACTGGCTGTATCAGATATGTAATATGTGCATGTATTTGCTGTTGGATATTAGTTGTATGCTAATCTAATGTAGGACACAGATTGCTTGATCCAAGATTCACTAACAGCTTTTCATGGGTCACAGTGCTACATAGTTGTAGATTCACACAATCTCAAGACATCATCATATATTCACAATGACAGAATGAAGGAGAATGACTGTTAAATCATTTTATTCACATAAAACCAACACAATAATCTGAGATTTGTCCAGAACATTGTTCTGCTACATTTTATCTATGCTTTTGTCACTTCAGTGGACAGTTTTTTAGCTCTGTCTTATTTTAAATGTTTTATTTAAAATGGTGATACAGTTGACACTCAAATTATTTCATAAGCCAGCAATATTTAATAGTCTTTAGAGTTTGAACAAGATCTATACACATTTTAGCCGAAGTGCAGAATGTTCTCCTTGTATGTTTTTTTGAGAATAAAATGATCGAACATGTAATGCCCATTATGGTGTTGATGCAGCAGTGGACTTATCTGTGGAACTTCTTTAAATGAAACACCTTGATAAGAAAAGATATAGACATGATTTAAAAACACATTTTGAAAATAATGTAATCTGTGATTTTATAATTCATGAATGAACAGATCAAGGAATAATGCTAAAATATTCTGTCATATATACTCCATCTTCATTTCATGTGAATAACAACACTTAATTATTAAATGTATGCACTGTTGCACATAGAAAACAGAGCCTGAAGTCACATACAAACAATAACACAAGTTGGTACTGTAAAAGTCTCAGTCATTGTAGTGCAGGAAGGGTATTGAGCTGCTGTTAATTCAGCAGCTAGGAGGTTCATTTAAAAATGTACCTCTAATAGGAAAAAACAATATTCAGTGGTGAAACTTGTTTGTGTTTTATTTTCTTTCTTCTTCCCCCGTCAGGACCGAGAGCAGTTCAGGATGGCAGCGGCGCTGCAGTGGGAGTGCACTCACAAACCTGTCTCCTCTTCTTGGTTTTTCTGCCGTTCCTGCTCAGATTTTGAAGAGGGATGGATTTGAACACAAATAGTGCGTGTGTGTGTGTGTGTGTGTGTGTGTGTGTGTGTGTGTGTGTGTGTGTGTGTGTGTGTGTGCGTGTGCATGTGTGTGTGAGTGGCGTGTCTGTGTGTGGTTGCTTGTGTGCGTGCCTGACTCTTTTTTTTTTTTTTTTCAAACTGGAAACATAAACTGATGCACAGTGAGTGCACGGATTGTCCTGCTACATAATGATGTTGACCCACTAAATAAGAGTGTAACAAACATTGCTGTTGTTTTTTAGATTTCGAGGATGTAACAAATGATTTACATTTGAATTGAATTCTGTTGGATATTTTTTCTCTCTAAATTATATTATTCTGGATTGTCTCATTTTATGTATATGTCACAGAAAAGAAGATTTTTTTAGATGTGGTGTCTCCAATCTAAATTGATTTGTCTTAATTTTTAAGCGCATTGCATATTCATCTCAACTCCAGGAAAAGGTACATTTACAGCAAGTATGTGAGGTGAATGTTAAATACCTCAAAGTCAAACCGAGACAGTGAGGCAGAAGGAATTTAGGAACCCTGAGGCGGAAAGCCTGGTGGTATCATATTTTAATGTATAATAATTATCATTCAGTCTGGTTGTTGAGAGCAGAATGGTTTTTAACCTTCAAGTATTTTTTTTTTTTTTTCGGCATTATAGAGATATACTTGCAGCTGTGATATGCTAATCTCTTTTATGTTTTCATGATGTTCAATGTTTAGTTTTAAATATTTTTTGAGAAGGGAAATTATGATATGAGAAGTTGTAATTATTTGGAACACATATCCTAGTTTTATGTTGTTGTCTTTTTTTATTATTTTACTAGTCCTGTTACACAAAAATGGTGTCAAGAATAATGACATTATAATTAAATAGTTAAAAATGGAGGGAAAGTTTACTCCACTTGTGTGGAGTCAATTTCAATGACCTAAGTAGTATAACATTTATTAATGCTGTTGATATTTGTTTGAACATATGTCATTTCCATACCACAAGCAAATGTTCATGTTCATGTTCCAAACCAGCACTGGAGAGTTACATCCACTCAGTAAAATCATGTTATAAGCAAATAAACATTATTTTTTTTGCATGTATTTAGACACCAATAACCCAAAGACTAAAGCATTTTACAGCACCATACTTCACAGGTTTTCTGTTTTCTGGTCTCAACACCAAACAAAACACACTGACACTTTTTGCATAGTGTTGTCTTTTTCACAGACAAGAGAGCAAACATGTTGTGTTATAGTATGGAGGTAATTTAGAGGGGGGAAAAAAACATAAAAAATTTTAGATATCTTTAAACCAAAATGTAAAGTATGTGGTTTGTGACTGTGAAATGTTCACAGAACATGATATTTGCAGCTCTTATTGAAAAAGAGGTGCACTGTACAGTTTTCAAGCCAGTTATAATAACCAAGAATGAGCAAACCTGCGGGAAAAAGGCTGCATCTGTTCTTGCCATTTGATACCTTGCATTATCAGAAAAGGCAGGATATGTGCAAAAACAAATCACATCTCCATTATTTTTTTTTATTTATTTATTTTTTTTATGGAGAGGGATCAGTGCAGGCAGACAACCACTGCTGTTTTGGAGAGGCAGCAAACAAACGAAAGACCTATGTCACCTTGTTCAGTTGCGAGTACAAGGATTTTATGCAACAATCAGAAACCTCTCACAACACAGCAGCAAGAATTGGAGACAGCAGCCTAATTTATCTTTCTTAAGTCTTGGCAAATAGTTCACATGGACTGCCAAACTACTCAGGTTCCCCACAGCAGTGGAAAAACTGAGTGAAACAATGACAAAGCTTGGTCTGTGCGACTGGTTTTATTAGGTGGAAGGAAATTTGTGGATATCATGCCTCTCTTGCAAAGTGTACAACCCAGTCCTGCCAGAATAAATGTTGGCCAAGAGCGCTTCTGCAAAACAACAAATTATTGTAAGTTAACATCTTTTTAGATTCAATATAAATTAGTGCATTTGTCACAATGCTGTGATTTTGGTCTGGTTAGGTTTAGGCCAAAAAAGAACAAACAACAACAATATTTTGTTGGAAAAAGATCATGATTTGGCTTTAAAAACTTGTCTTGGTTGCCACAAACACAACTGGAGATATTCCTGGATGTTGTTAAAACATATCTAGTTATTTCACACCTGATTTACTTGAACTGTGGTCACTAACTTGGCATCCTTCGCGCCTGTAACTCTACTATCATCCCCTTTATTTCTCAACATGTCAGGTAACAAACATGTAATATGAATGTGATATGACATGTGTTGTGGAAATGTCAATACAGTACATGGCCTATGACAAGTAAAAATGTGAGTGATTCAGTGGTTTTCTGAAACGTTCAGTGCCAACCTTTTATCTTGATGACTGGGCTGAACAGGTGTATGTGTACATTCAAACACTACTATCTACTGCCTCTTGGTCTTGGTTTCTGCAATAACTGCAGTCCACATCATTGGATTATGTGTAGCACTAAAGGATTCTCGGGATGCCTTTAAAGTGAAACTCTCACCAAAAAGCAACCTAGGTTTATCTGTGAATGTATATGAGTCAAACCTTCGTGTAAAAGAATAATTACAACGAAAGAGGCACTTTTAAGATTTACTGTAGTTTCGTTTCCGGACAAGCTAATTTTCAGTGGAGCGCTATGGGCACTCTTACACTAGCACCAAAATCGCTATTTTTGAAACACTAAGAAGGCTTGACACAACTATGAAACTTTGGTCATAGTATCACCAGGGTCTCTACACATGAACATGTATCTTCGGTGCGCCACCGACATGGCAGACAAAAAGTGTCGATCCCTGAGTGTGACCTAACAGGAAGGCATTACTCCTCTTCCTGTTAGGTCACACTCGGGGGTCGACACTGTGTAGAGACCCTGGTGATACTACGAACAAAGTTTCATATTGTTGTGTCAAGCCTCCTTAGTGTTTCAAAAATAGCGATTTTGATGCTAGTGTAAAAGTGCCCATAGCACTCCACTGAAACTACAGTAAATCTTAAAAGTTCCTCTTTCGTTGTAATTATTCTTACACAGGATGTTTTGACTCATATAAATTCACAAAGAGGCAAGAGTTTCATTTTAACACACCATCAAACAGGAAAGGTATATTAAAACAAATTAGTGTGTGTCTTTTCAGTGGCAGGGCAATGATGCTCTTCATATGAACCCACAGTGATTGTGTTTCTGCATATGGCTATTTTTAAATAAATGCACACTCAGTTGACACTGAGCAGACCCAAAGGGAGCTAAGTGACAGAACCAATGATATCTGCTCTGTTCAACTTCATCTTTTCCGCTCTTGAAAGAAAATGTAGATCTTTTTTTTTTGTTGTTGTTTTTTTTTTCCCCCTGGCATGGCTCAGCTCTGGTGAGGTCGTAGTCCATCATTCAGGTGTACTGCAATATTTCTTTTGAACTCACCTTTGTTGTGGCCCTTGGGGAAGAACAAGATTTGTGCTTCTTGATGTGTATAAAGAGCCAATATCCAAATCAAAACAGCATGAAACAGATAGGGCCATTATTGAAATTGATCAGGGTAATCACCAGCTGGATCTGACAGGCTAATCATGGTTTGTTTCCACACACAAGACAAAGAGAGAGCGCGAGACAGACAGACACTGCAGAGAATTATTCATCTCCAGCACAGTGACGTTTGAAAATTACACAGTAATTATTCCATCCTGGCTCGAAGGATGGCACCACAGATCATGTCTATTTTGCACAATCATTTCGCCCCAAGATTAACCACATTGAAGGCAAACTGAAGTCAGATCACCTCCTAGGGAGGTCTGTGCTCGGATCCCTTCAGAAGGGCTTGCATGAAGTGGTTGCTGTCAGTAGGCACAAACAATCAACAGCGTTATTGCTTTGAACTCTCTTGAAAGGCATAAAACAACTCACTTAACAGCTTGGGAATATCAATCAACAAGAACCCACACACACCCCACTTTTCTCTCACACACAGACAGTCACTGCACAGATTTTTTTTTTTTTTTTTTTTTTTTTTTACCTCTGTACAGTTGTTCAGCAATTTGCCCAATAATTTAACAGCACAGCAATTACCACCTTAAAGTAATATCTAGATCTGGTCGTGGGTGTGCATTTTTGTATGCTGTAATGACAATGCAAAAGAGGTTTATTCACAGAAACCCTTGATATACCAGACTACTGTATCATACGTTTTGTTTCTCTGGGAGTATCACAGCACTCACAGTTTTTTGAAAGGACAATGTTTGCAGTGTATTGCGTTGTCCTTATTTAAATTTGTATAAGTCATATCAAACACAGGATTACAGCTCAATCCAAGCACAGTATTGCTGAGTGATCCATGTGAATTCTTATTTTTAGAAGACAGACAGATTTGTACAAACCAGCAGGGCTGCTGTTAAAATGTAACATTTCATATCTTGATGAAATGAAAACTTTTTATATATATATATCTATATATATATATATATATATATATATATATATATATATATATATATATATATATATATATATATATATATATATACACACACACATAACCAGATGTAAGGAGGTGGTTGTATCACTGACTTCATCCAATAATCCACCCAATAATAACAATGCCATATGGTCATGACAGCAATTCATGGCAGCGATTCAGAGTTGAGTCTGCACTGAGAACCATTAGCCCCGTTCACACTGTCCTTTCAGTGCGGGAACCAAGCGCCGAATCTCTGCATCGTCCTCTGTGTGAAAGTTTCAGATGCAGAGGGTGGGACAGTTTTGCTGCTGCTCTGCCGCTCTGCCGCTCTGATCTGCTGCTGGAGGTAGTATCAGGCACAGCAGTGACAAGACGGCATCTGTTTAAATGGAAAACCTGGAGGCGCAAATCAGGGGTGTGTCGATCTGATGGTGTTCACAGTCTGACAGCTAAACAGATCCTTCACTCATCAAATAAAAGAGAAATTACCTGCAAAGCAACGTTACAGGACCGAACAACAGCAACATGGTAACTGGTTTTGTCTTTGGCAACTTATAAGGAAAAATGTAATTGAAACATGTTAAAAACACACACACACAGATGTCAGCATCATGTTGTGTACCATCACACCTCTTTTGGCACCACTGTGCTGTATGAATCGACACACTGGTGCGGCTTTACACAGGAGCTGCTTGGTTCTGTACGAACAAACAAAGGCACCGAAATTGTTAGATTTCGCCACGGTCTCTGTGTGAAAAGGGCTACAGACTTCATATTCGCATTCTAGATGCATAATTAAGCACACCCCTGCTATTTGTCATCATCAAAAGAGCATATTATTTATTAAAGCTGATGAGATCCATGGTCACAGAAATAATGTTGTAAACCTAGCTAAGCTACAAGAAGCTTTAAGAAGTCACATAGAGGCAAAGAGCAGTGATCTAAGGATGAGGTATTCTCAAAAACAGTCTGCACTGTCAGATCACTGCTGGATATACCACTATATCCTATTCCAAAAGTTTTTGGCCTTGGTCTAAGCCCCATGTCACTAACAGAAAGAATCATCTTCATTTGCTTGTTCTTATATCCCTGCTGCTTCAATTGTGTGACAAGAAAAGGCATGTGGAGGATATGGACCCAAGCAGGCTGCCTCTTTAAAAGCTTGCCTTGTGACCTGAGGCCTTTTTGTTTTTCTTAGCACCAGTGTTCTCTATGCAGTATGGACACTGGGAGCCTCAAGGTTAGACGTGCAGTCTTGTGGAGCAGTTAAATAAACACAATCACATTACATTTAGTGAGACGGTGTGATGTGTTGCAAAACAGAGCTGTTGGCCATGTTATGGCTCATTTAGTTGGGAAAACTCTAATAAGCTCTCAGTTGGCCCGCGTATCATCCTGGTGTTAACTGGACTCATTGTGTAAAACTGTAGGGTATATACAGTTAGTCTCACCAAGTGTGATGATTGCAGCTATTTGCTAAAAACAGAAAGATTCTGTAATGCGACCAGTCTCCAGAAGTTAAATAAAGAACAAAAACAAAAAAACACTGATTGTTTCTCCCCATGCCATATGCCTCCCACAGCTGCATATAACATGCATCACAGTCAGGCAAACTAAAAACACAGGAGGAGTTGAGGTACCTATTTCAATTGGAAGTGAGCAACTTCCATAATTGAAAAGAAGTTGCCATCTCTCAGACAAGCATTAAGCAGTCGCGCTGCAATTTCTTTATGCATGACATTAAACAGTCAGCCTCTGTGCTGTCTTATTAGAGCAAATGCAAATGCTCCAAACTCCCACCAAGCATGACTTTTAAAAAGGATATGCAAGACACATTGTAAGTCCCATTCAAGCCAAACTTATAATGATAAAACCTAGCAACACAGTGAGAGGATGTTGGAATTACACTAGTAAAATATTTCTGATCCACCCCGAAGTTCAGCTGGGTAACTGCACTGAGAAGACCTGAATACACACAACATTTTTCTGTTTCTGTCTGACTCAAGTTAGCCGATTCTGAATCACAGCCCATGAAGGCTTATATTTTGGGAGTAGCACTGCAAATTTATGTTGATATGACCAATTCCATTGTCTGTTTGACAAACGCAGACAGAGTGAGAAAAAAAATACAATAAAAAATAAAACCTATGTGTGTATTTCATTTTTCTTTGTCTACCATATATGCAAAGCAGGAGAGCAGTCTTTGAGGAAAATTTGATACCATTTAAGAGAAATGACTGACTTGTTTTGCACTTGCCAGATGGTACTATTCATTTTAAGGTATTATGTGATATTTGTATGATTTGCATTGGAGTCTAGAAGAGATCATTTTTGATCGTGAACTTTGGCTTGACATGAGAAATCAAACCCTACCTACCTGGGGATTTTCCCGGAAGACACATGAAGAAGTCTCATGATCTGTTGGGATTCATTCTGGATGATTAATATGAATACAAATCTGCCCTTTGCCTGGCTAAAAGTTCACAGGACTCTCTTCAGATTGGGATGTTCCCCAGTGGAGAGGGATATGCTATCCAACTCCCTGCATTGTAAAGGATTGTTGGTTCATATGTATTTTCTTGATGAAAAGTGTGTGCTCATATTTAAGACTGACAATAATAAAATGATGTGTCTTAAGGTTGAGTGGTGTTTTTTTTTTCTTTTTCTATGTTTTGTTCATATTTAATAAAGATATAGAACAAATAAAATCTTTTGCTACGCTGCCATGCCAATAGACTTCCCCAAGGTGCATTAACAACAGACTTCCCCACAGTGGCACCTATCCAGAAACAAGACAAACCTATTGATTTTTCTAAACCCCCAGAAGTCCTGACCTTGGACTGAGCTCATTGTGGTCTGTCTGCTACATTACCAACAACCACTAACTGCAGTTCTCTGGATGACACCAGTGTGTCTTCAAGACTGATCACAGTGTATTTAAGGGGTTTGGGTACATCATTTATGTACAATCACAACGGGAGTTCTGCATAACACTCTGAACCTGTTCCTCTTCCTACACCATGAATGTTTATTGCAGATGCCTGCAAAAGCAATGTCCTATTCTTATTCATTTTCTCTAGAGATGATAAATGTAAGACGATTGTGCAGGTTTCCACTGTTAGTTGTCACTGTCAATAATGCTTGTGACCTTGAGCAATGCTTTACTGTGTGATACATATTGTAAATTCTGTCCACGATATAAACAGTATTTTAGGTTTTGTGCTTTTTATTACATAACCTTAGCAGTGCCACAAAAAAAATAAAAATGCAGTTGGTATCCTGCCGCTCTACTTCACCCTCAACAAATATTTAATTCATGTAAACATCTGCTCTCTGCAGTTGAGTGTCACTCCATACAGCAGAGACTGAATATAGTGATGCTAATGGAAATATATAAATATTTTTTATTTTATTTATGAATTTTTTTGCCTTGTATTAAAGACACGTGTCCCTGAAAGAAAAGCTTTGACAGGAGTACAATTTCAGGTCATCCAAGGCTTTGTAATTGATTGCACTGCACTAGTGCATTTTTGAAGCTGTAAGTCACTTAATATCAATGAAACTCAAGAAAGATTGAAGGGAGACAGTTGAGCATAAAACATTGAAACTAACATTACCATCTGCTTACAAACTGCAGCAAGAGACAGTGAGGAATCTGTTCTAGATGCTGCAAACTCAGTGCCTGACGTTACCCCTTACATAACAGGCTGAGGTGCAGGCTCTGTGATTTAACTCGGCTCTTGGAGAGGCCACCATTGGCTGCGAGTTCCATTCCATTCTCTATGGCACTAGTATACCGACTGACCCCTTTATTCCACTAGTCATGTCTCTGTTACCTGGTGTGTGCAGCAGTGTTTTGTTCCGTCCTCCACGTGGCTTCGTAACCCAATGGGAGCCTTTCAGAAGCAGAGCAGGCCTGATAATGTTGAGCTGCTTGTGTTTATTTCATCATTTTTCCATAAATGTTTTGCCTCTACTCTGGTTGAGTAGGCTACATGGTTTTATCATTTCATTATTTGTCTGCTTTAAGCATGTGGTTATTGTCAATAATCCTGACTTGCACTGACTGCTGTGCTACCGATCTTGAGTCTGCACAGGATGCTTCTGTAACCAAGCTGTAATTTCAGTCAGCTGATATTTTATATTAGTATTGTTTTGTGCAATGCCCTTTAAGTTTACAAAGACATCATATTACAGCAATGTTATGATTGCCAAGTGTATGGTGCTCCAAGTAGGAATCACGGGCACAGATGGTCATAGCTGCTGTGAGGTTCACGTGTGTCCTGCTTGCCGGTGCTGTTTACTATTCTGCCTCATTTTCATTTATAAATCTGATGTTTCCTTGCTAGGTAAGCATATATATTTAGTGCTGTAACTGTCAGCATTGTGATAATGTGCCATGGTTATGTTTGAATTATCAAACTGATATTGAATCAATGGTATTATTGTGATAGCGGCAAAATACGTATTGCTAATTAGCTGCAAGGCTAGGTGGAGATGAGTTCACATGTGTGTCCTGCTCGTCAGTGTTCTAGACTGCCAGGTTTTCATTTATAAATCTGACGTTTCTTTGCAAGTGGACGGACATGAAAAGAGCAGCTTCTGCTGGCCAACTCTTGGACCCCCTCTAATATTCTCATCTTGTCAGGTGCCTTTGTGCAAAGTAATGATTTCATTGTCTGAACATGCATTTTTTTCACAAAGAAAGAGAGGGAAATACATGTTAGTGTTCCATGTTAATTTGACTCTATTGATAAAGAGTTAAAAATATACTGTATTTGTATGTGATGGTAATATATATTTTGTTATGGTTTACACTTCCAGCTTTTGTATGAAGTGTGAGGATGAAGTTAGATGCATTTTAGTCCAGACATTGTTAATTGTTAATAAAACTAGATCAGTAGTAAACTGCTACCACAACCCTTAACAAATTCTACTCATTGGTTACACTTTATTAAAAAAAAAAAAAAAAAAAAACTGTCCAAATGCACTATGCCAGTCCCCTGTCTGACTTGCTGTCTTGTGGTTTGCTCTGTGCAGCTTGACCCAGCTGCAGTTCATTTACATCAGAAATAGGTTTGCCATGTATTCTCCAGAGAACAGACTGGAGAGCCACTTATTGGAACACTCCGGAAACCAATGGTAGCGCAGCCTGTTGAAACACAAGCATTGTATGTTATGTCCGCTGTTGTATCACGGCTGTAATGTGGCTGATGCAAGCTGGTGACGTTCAGGTAATCAAAAGTAAAAGTTGACTTGTTTTGAATTTATGTTAGATGAATTACAAGTATTAATTTGACCTAAATTCTAATCCAAACCATGATGTTTTCCTGAACCTAACCAGTAGTTTAGCTGCCTAAACCTAACTAAACTGTCACAATTTCACAACGTTTACAAGCACACTGGATGCTTGAGCAGCTTGTGCATGGAGTAATGCCTTGCTTTTCATTTCAGCATTCACCTTAACAGGTTAAAGCTGCCATGCCACGCAGGCTGTGTGAGCGTCAGTGGCACTTCATCTAACATTTCAGAGTCTCACTTATTTTTACCACAACACGCAGGGACTCTCTGCAAAAAAATAGATCTGAAAATGACCTGCAGGCATTCATATCAACATCATAGCACCATTTCACAACAGTTTTAATAACACAGCTGCCACACAGTACAGAAGCAACCAATGTGGCCAGTCTGTAACAGTCAAAAACTATTAATCTGTAAACAGATGTTGCCTATTTATAAATGTTCATTTGACTGTGGAGCCATGCACATCAAGCTTGACAATAGAGATGTAAGTATAGTGTGATCATTTGAAAATCTAGTTGGGAGTGAAAAAAAATAGTTTTGCAAGTTTTATTCTCATAAGCAATAACCAAAGTATACACAGTTCTGTAAGATATTTGGATATGAAGGTGCAAGGGGATCATGACAATTCTTCCAGAGGAGAACATGAATGTATGCGCCAAATTCCATGGCAATTGTCAGGGACCAAACAGGAAAGGCTCAAGAACACAAGGTGTAAATGTCCAAAAGAATATTTATTTATAAACTCAACTCGAAGAAACAATATCCAAAGTATATTTGTGCAAGTACAAAAATTAGGAAAATAACAACTCTAAATAAGGGCCCTAAAACTTAAACTGAGGTCAACTTAAATAAACAGCAACTTAACTCAACATACTTGACCTGCCTAATGAGACAATAGGTGAGGGTTATTTATACTTTGCTTAGCCAACACAGACAATGGGGGGAGGGGGGACAGACATAACAAATTATGTTTCATTTGCCATACAGCAATATACAAAATATACAAAAAACAAAATAATGTGAACAAAGACTACAAAAGAAAACCTATACATACTCAATATAAACACTCAAATAATGAATGAAACTTAAAGCTTTTAAATGATCTCAAATTAATAAATCTCAAAGAAAAGGCAGCCTCCCCTCTGGCACCTCCAAAGTGGCCTCCTCCATTTCCTGCCTTAAAGGTTGTCACTATGTGTGGCCACCACAGCAATCTGTCCAATAGTTGTTCAATCAAGCAACAGCTGTCAACCCTATGATGAAACTAGAGGAAAAGTTAGGGATGACATTCATTAGTCATTAGGATTCATCCTCTGGGAATCACAAACATCTGTACAAAATGTCAAGACAAATAATAAAGTAGTTAGATATATTTCAGTCTGTTCAGAACTACTGGCACTACTGTGAAACAAAGAATGTCAAAGTCTGTAGAAACATCTGTAATTGTTAAATAAAGAAAGTAAAGAACCCTAGAATTATTCAACTTTTCAGTCTTGCCAAAAAGTGAGCTGCTTGAGTTCACACATTTTTTTATTTATTTATTTTTTTAAACCATAGTTGAGACTAAAGTCAACAAGCCATAGGTATGCTCTAATCCTCTGCTCAGTCTCCAAGAGTAACTTCCTCAGTTTTGACATCGTAAGACATTTTTCTTCTATTTTAAAATGTGTCTCTCATTGCTATCTGGTTCTCAACCTCTGAACTCTGGATATCGTGTGGATGCAATAACAATCTAGGGTCAGCTGTGTGTGAAAAGGCACTCAGTTCACTGGTTAGAAAGAATGTACTAGCCAGAGGTTGTCTTGGTAAGATGGCCTGTCTCAAACTGAAGACAACTCCTTTTTGCTGCCTATGTTTCAGTTCAAGTTTTCCATGACTTGTTTGTTTTACTGCATTCATAATGTTTTCAGTTATGAATATTTTACATAACTCAAGTCTTTTGGGAAAATAATGAAAAGAAAAAGAAACGCAAAAACCAATACCTACTGTGGTAATGCTCCAGATGCTCATGAATACGACCATAAGGATGTATTTTTATCACTCAGAAATGTTTACTGTCTATTCCCAGTCCAGTCGATCAACTCATAAGTATTTTATTGCTTTCACTGATCTCTATCATCAATAATTTCAAGAAGATTGCCCTAATGATTGTAGTGTCTAAACAGCTGGTGGTAGTTGGAACTAAAGCCTGAGGCTCTGGGTCTGTTGTTGACGCAGTCTATTGAGTCATGGAGAAATACCTCAGTCTTGGCCTCCTCTATGATAAATATTTCTCTGTGTGGTTGTGTGACTTTGTTGCTGACGTCAACATCAGGATACCAATCTTTTCTGCTTTAAAATCATTGCAAAGGAAAATATCAGGACATAACAACATCAGGATTTATCTGTCACTGGATTAACAATGGAAGAACAACAACTATACACATTTCAGGAAGGGAAAATTTACTTTTAAGGTTTCAGCAGTTCCAAATTGGCAACCACTGGGATCCAAACTATGGAATATTAGATGGCTTGTGTTTTTAAAAAAAAGCTGATGCTGAAATGCCTTGAACCTGCATTCTTTCTAAGGGTCAGCAGGGGCAACTTCACTGGTTTCAAAAAGAAGTCTAACTGCATGTAAGCATATGAGAAAAAGAGCATACTTCTCACTTGATTTATTGACTCTGTAAACAGTTTCCTAATGAGTTTATGTTATCAGCTGTTAGTTTCAAGTCTTTTGTACATTGGAGGAGAAAAGACAATAAAGCAGGGTATGATTTAGGACATGACAACTTTGTGATTGACAAGTAGCTTCCACAGGAACCATCAATCAGGTTAGGACTAATGAGTATGCTTCCCTCCATTTTCTCATCCAAATATGATAACTTCTGGCTGCAACAAAAAACAAGTTGATTCTAACCCCAAACTCACAGCTTTAAAAAGATTCTCAAAGACAGACTCCCCCACCAGAAAGTTGATAGTTTTGTTTAGCTTTGAGAGAAATATCACATTTATTGTTGGATGGATTTCCATGAAATGTCATGTTCATCTATCATCATCGTCAATCATCATTGCCAGGTCAAAATGTCAATGTTTACGACACTGGTTTATTATTAAATACGTGTGAATCTAAAAACATTCCCATCAGCTTTAGCTTCACTTTGTGTTTAGTGCTGATTAGAGTAACAAGCTTAACTATATTATGATCCCATGTAAATATTGTCACTGTAAATGTGCTGTCATGCTTATGATAGCAGTGCAGCTATCAGCCACCAGAATTTTTTCAAGATACATGTTCCTGTTGATGTATGAGGGCCATGGTTTGGTCATTGTTGTTGTCAGAAAATCTCATTAAATTCTAAGACATCCAATACAGATCATCTTAAAAAGGTTAGCACAAAGCCTGTGGACTTTTTGACAGGATAAAGGAAGCAGACCTAGTGTCAAAATGTTAGCCTGCATTCACTTCACCTATCACTATCATTGTCACCCCCTTCATCTGACCTATGACTTACAGCAAAAAAATAAAAATAAAAATCTTCCAGCAAGCATGAGGCATGCAGCAATTGCATTTACCCAAATATGTATTTGGAAAAGCAAATAAATGTATTTAGTTGACAGTGGACAGACTGGTATTCATTACTGTGCTTAGATACATACAGTAACAAGCAGGCTTATCCTGCTCACACTCTATTATGCTAACTGTCACACAGTAAGTGCTATATTCATGTTGCAGAAAACCCAGTTAGAGGCCCATGATAGACATTTAAGCACTTGAGAAAAGTCTTGCCGTCTACCTTCAAACTCCCAGTTGGAGGGCATCTCTTCTCTCACATTCTCCTCTCTATATTCAACCTAATTAATGTCAAAATGGACGGAAACAATTAGGAATCTGTCTCCAAAAGTTGTTGATTTCTTTTTCATTCTACTCATTTCATCTCACTGAGGCAAGCGGAAACTCTTAATGGCTGGTAAACATCTTTTGATTGTCTCATTGTCTCTCAGGACTGAGTGTACTGTAGCTAAGTGGAGAGGGGAGAAGGGGAGGAATAAATCAGTGTTTATCAAAACCAAAGAGAAGAAGAACTGAGAAGATGTGTCAGAGCTGAAAGCTATTAGCTGCTGCTGCTGGCTGCCAACCTTCTGCTACAGCAGCAAATCTTCAAAAGTCTTAGCACCACCTACAGGTGACACTGTATAAAATGTGCCATGTTCCGCTTCCCCTATCTGTACAATGTGGTTACCATGGAATTTTACAATAAAAGAGATGTGGCAGTTAGTAAGTAGAGGTGCCATGCTGGTTTGAATGAAAACATTTGCTAAACTTTTTACCAAGTTAACAGAACTCATGAGATATGAACCAATAAAACCTGTGCTGAATGAAAGTGGACTGCAGCTTCCTCCACACATATTCAGATGAAACAGCTTTTTCCAGATTCACAATTAGATTTCCACATTTCCATTTCACTCTCTCTGCGAAGTCAGGCACCAGTGATGATAAGACACTTGCCACGAGTTGAGCCTCAAATCCTAAAAGGAAATTAAATGATGCGACTAGGTAAAATTACAAAAGAAAGGCATTTAGGTATTGCTATTTCAGTCAAAGCATTTGCTATCTTGACTGTGCAGTTCGGTTTTTCCTCTTTTTCTATTATTATTATTTTTTAAACATGGTAAGCTTTGACTACCTGAGAGTATGTAAACGGGTCATGTTCTTGGGAAGTGGTTCTTTTTTTTTTGTTATTTCTTTTTTTACTTTATGTCTGTGAAAGTTTGATATACAGTTTTCAAGTGAAACCATGGGTGGGCAAATTAAGAAATCATAATTAATGTCACTGATTAGGGTAAATGACAGCTTCAACATAAATTGAAATTAATGATAAAAGAAAGCTTTTTTTATGGAAGGAATTAGTACTTAGATCACATGATTGTGAGAAAACTGCAGCCTGTGACTTTGTGATTTATATACTTAATTGTTATTGTTCTTTCAATTTATGAACAGATGATTGTATTCTCCATCACAGCACTGTTGTTTTTGGTGTCACAATGAAGAAACAGCTGAGAGGGGAAAAACACATTATACTATGGCTGCATTATGTTCACACTGCAGGCCTTCACACACAAACACAACAAACATATTCTAAACAAGGTTTTTATAAACATTCATTCTTAAAGGGGACATATCATGCAAAACCCACTTTTTCCTTGCTTTACTGTGTATAATTGCATATCCGGAGTGCGTCCCGACCCCTTAAGAGTGATTTAGGACCTCTACGTCAATGTTTTGTAAACAGGCGGAGTCAGGAAATGTGTCTCTAAAAGAGCCAATTTGATTTCACCCGCACGCTTACGTAACAGTGCGGGTGATTTGAATGCTCCCGCCCTCACGCTCGATATCTCCTCCCATATTACTCCGGCTACCTGAAGGAGGATCCGCCATTTTCTCGCTTCACTTGTATGCCACAGCCTGACCACAACCATGTGCAACCCGAAAGCCAAGCACTCCTGCTCTGTCGTCGGATGCACGGACACTCATGTTTCCCTACATCGCCTCCCTACCAAAGAGGATATCAGAGCGAAGTGGCTAAATTTCATTTTTCAGGGAAACATCCCAGCTTCACTGAGCAAAAACGTTGTTGTCTGTGCCAATCACTTCACACCGGACTGTTTCAGCCATAGACATATAAAGAGTAGACGCCGCAACGGCTGCCGGGCAGGGAGAAATGCGGCGGCCATCTTGGGGCGGTCATTCTACTCCGAGTTGAATGAATGTAGGCTACTAAGAAGAACGAAGAAAGAGGCATTCCACTTCCTTCCCGTCCCCATTTGTTATCCAGGTTTTGTTTTAGTCACTCATGATTCTCTCTCTCTCATTTCTCACTCATTGACCTGATATGAGTTATATTGATACTCTATATATGATATATATATATATATATATATATATATATATATATATATATATATATATATATATATATATTCATATTCTCTGATATATAAATCTATCTATCTATCCATATATATATATATATATATATATATATATATATATATATATATATATATATGTGTGTGTGTGTGTGTATATATAGAGAGAGAGCCTATATGATTTCTGTTGTGTTTATAGTGTTTGCAAAATACCTATCATACATAACATATACATCAGAATATTCTATTACTGTTAATCCATTTATAATGAATAAAATACGCCGGCCCATGTGTCCTGTGTCATACCTATAATGTATGACGTTTACAGCAAAAAAAAAAAAAAAAAACGCGTGAAAATCAGTTTCTATATCAGAGTTACGATTGATTAAATGCGCTGACACCTAATCGCGCCTGCTGAACAGATTACACTGAGTGGAACGGGTGACCGCCCCAAGATGGCCGCCCCAATTCTCATCAGCGCCAACAGGCAGCAGCGTTCGACGAGGCGTCTACTCTTTATATGTCTATGGTTTCAGCAACCAGGGTCAGTATCAGACTGGACTGGCAACGAGATTTTTCTTCAAAGATGGATCAATACCCACTGTCCGTGTCAACGCCACGGAAGAAGAAACTGTAAGTATTTTTAAAAACAGTGTTGTTTGTGTTACTTTGGCTGTTTAGCACATGAGCTAACGCTAACGGATGATGTAAATATGAGGCTGAGCTAACGTTACAACAGTGGGCCTACTGGTTTTAGGATTCACGGTAATGTTAATGTTGCCTAACCTTAATTTGTCATATCAGCACTCATGACAGTGAACTGAGAAATTGAATTGGGATATTGAGATTTGATCGCTTCTAACCGGCCGGTGAACCACTAAAATGTTGTCCGCGGACGACGAGCTAGCTAGCGCTGCTCGGCCGTGAACATGACGATGGCTAGCTAGCGCTGTTCACGGCCGAGCAGCGCTAGCTAGTGTGTCCGCGAACAACTTCACAGTTACTACAGCTACTGTTCCGACATGAACACGCACGGGAAACCGTCTCCTCCATTCGGTATGAAATGCTCTGTCTTTCACGGCCAGTGAGCTACGTTACGTCAATTAGCATGTTGTGCTAAAGGCTAAAGGACAGTGTGTTAGATGCCCAGGAGCACCTAACTATGTGTGTAGTGTTAGCTGCTGGTACGAGAGACCCGATCTGACAGTACCAAAACTTTATCTGCAGTCAAGCAATCATTACTTTGCTTTGGAGCCTGAGACAGGGGTTACCTGTCTGCTGTGCTACGATTAACGTTAGTTATATGAAGGCATAGACACAGAAAATGGACACTATGTATTGCTCACTTACTAAATCTAATGTGAAATGAAGAATTTGCATGGGTTTGCTCGGATTATGATTTGCCAGAATTTGCCTTATCAAATGGATTTTTTTAAATCATCATTTCTGTCTACATAGCTTTGTTTTATGTAACATGAGAAACAGACACATAACATATTCCTTCCTTTTGTGTTTAGCCAAGCACATCTGTACAGCAGTCTGTAGTGCATCATGTTGCCTGCCAGACAGACCAACCAGTGAAATGCACGGTTGGCACACAGCTTTCCATGAGAACTCGCCGGCCTCACTTCAGAGGCACAGGTTTGTTGCACGAAAGCATATGGTGTAAAGTTAGTCACTATGTTACTCTAATATGTAATTTTGTTTTACTCTGTTATGAATATGGATTGGTGGACAGCTGATTATAGTTTAGTGTGTATACTATGATTTTTAAAGTACTGTTTTTCCACCCAAGACTCTACCTGGCTGCCCTGCATTACAATGAAAATACTGACTGACCACAGGCAACATCTACAGGTGTAGAGCTTCTGTACAGTCAACTTCCCCAAATCTAAGCATGGAGAATGAACTGCAAAGCCTGTGAAAGCAGAGCCAACATTCCGTAAGTTTTACAATCTTTTATTTGAACCCCACGAATAAAAAATAAATATGGACACACAGGCAATAACACAAACGGTTGAAAATAAACACAAATGAAATCTGAATAATTTTTTTGATGGTTTTCAAAATAATAAATAAGGAGAATGTATGAATTAGGAGAAATACAAAGAGACACTTGACAACACTGCAGCACAAGGCTATTTGGTTCTAGTGCATTTTCTTGTAAACATTAATTTTTGTTTATTGCACTGCAGACTACGTTGATGCACTGTTGGACCTGATCTTCAAGAAGGTTTTCCAGGACCCTGGCCCATATGTGAACAAGGTGCTGAAACTTACAATCCCTGAAGACCTCTCGGCTCAGTATGAAAGACCCAACAAGCTGGACGTTATAGCCAGTTACGTGCCAAGGTTCAATCAAGGACAGGACTGAACCTAAACATACGGTCCTTCAGCGTCAGGGAACTCTGCATGAATCCTCAGCACCACACAGGCAGACAGCACAGCTCTCACTCTCCGCCCCAGAAAGCACCAGCTTACAATTTTTTTCTGTAGGCTAGGTATCTATATTGGCTGGACACAATTCAGTAGAAAGTCAGCACTGAATGTTCACATCCATGGCAACTGGCAAGTTTAAGTGTTCCACTTTAGATATTTATTTTGTATGTCTACAATTGTTTCTTGCAATAAAACATCTCTCCCAACTGTTCTGTGTGTTTTCATTGTTTCATATGTAGTTTTCGTGTTACCAAGTAAAAGATGGTAAAGATTCAAGATTCAAGATTCAAGAGTTTTTATTATCATTGGACATTCACATGTCAATCAATGAAATTGTCTTTGCAACCCCCGCGCATAAGGTAATAAAATAGTAAAAATATAGAAGAGCATGCAATAAAAATAGAAATATTTCTAAATATAATAAGAAAAGAGGAAGAGAGTATGTACATCAGAACTGTAGTATGTACATAAGAACTGTAGTATATACATATGTATACGATTGGTGCGGTTGGGTGGTAATATATACATTAACAGTAAGGTACCGTTAATTAGTCCGTTGGACATAAAAAAAAAGTGCAGTGTGCGTTCAGCAGCTTAGTCTATTGTCCTGCAGTGCAGGGGGTGATAGCTTTGACAGCTCTTGGAAAGAAGCTGTCCCTCAGTCTGTTGGTGGTGGTGCGGATATTCCTGTACCGCTTTCCTGATGGAAGCGGTACGAACAGTCTGTGGCCCGGGTGGCTGGGGTCCGTGGCGATGGCTCTTGCTCTCCTCTTGACTCGGTCTCCGTATATAGAGTCCAAGTCAGGGAGGGGGCAGCCCACGATGCCCTGTGCAGTTTTAACCACCCGTGCCAGTTGTTTCCTCTCCTGTGCCGTGCAGCTGCCATACCACACGGTCACACTGAGGCAGAGGATGCTTTCTATTGTCGCTCTGTAGAAGTTCACGAGCAGACGAGAGGAGAGTCCAGCCCGTTTCAGTTTCCTGAGGAAGAAGAGCCTTTGTTGGGCCTTCTTCACCAGGCGGCAGGTGTTCAGGGACCAGGAGAGATCAGATGTGATGTGGAGGCCCAGGAACTTGATGTTGTCCACACGCTCCACCACTTCTCCGTCCATGAGGAGGGGGGCGTGCTCAGTCTTCCTGGACCTCCTGAAGTCCACGATGACCTCCTTGGTCTTTCCTGTGTTCAGCACCAAGTTGTTGGCTGAACACCACCACCACCAGATAAACTATAAGCAATGTAAGACAGAGGAAGCAGTTATGTACTTCATAACACTTTTGCAATAAATTAATAATATTTATGGGCCTAAAAAGCTTACTGCACTATTCCCCTCGGACGTAAAGGTCCGTAGTCTGCCCAATAAATGTTCAGTGCATTCTGCAGTGAAAACACATTCAGGCAGACAGGTACTGGGCCAGGATGGTCCAGCATGCATGATGGTTGCTCAGGAAGCTGCTGTAACTTAGTCTTCATGTAACCTAGAAGTTATGAAAGGTAAGTGAGTGACAATGGATTAAAGAAAAGAGACTGCAAAATAACAACCTTGTTTGCCCAGTGTTCACACTTACCTGTGGTATTTCAATACAGCAGATATTCTCGGGCTCTGTAGGCACTTGTTCACAACTGCCACAGGAACGCCTGTTTTTAAGCAGAATTTATATCATTCATTGGAAACTACATAGCCAATCAATCACATTGCGTTGTTTCTTTTGTAATATTTAAAGTTTATAAACTGTTGGTACCGGTTCAAAAACAATACTGCTGGTAGAGAGGTGACGGGAGGCAACTGTGGCTTATTGAAAACTACAGTTGTTGGACATTGCTAGCTAATTACAGGTCGTCCATGCAAATAAGAGCAGGTTCTCAATTGACTTACCTGGCCACATAAAGGTAAATAATGATACGGGGTTACGCCTTTCTTTCGTAATGGCAATTGCTAAATTGCATCCGAGTTACTGCAACTGCAGAGCAGTAAACGCCAGTCGAGGTTTGGCTAAGCTTTGTTATGTAAACACTCGAGGCAGGAGAAGGGGGTTGTGATCTTAACAGCGCGGGGCAGATGGCTACTAAGCCCGTAAAACTTTCGTTTGTCTATGCAGTAACAAGTAACAAGTAATGTCGAGGTAGACAAAAAAACTGCTGAACTACTTCTGGAGCCTCCTGTTCTGGGTCGGACTCCGGCTCGAACATGTACGGTTGCACCGCAGTTTGTTGTCCGGTGGCCATTTCTTCCGGTAACTCAGCCGTTGCCATGGTCACACAATGCCGCCCTCACCTCTTCCGCAGGCAGGGAGAGGTGGGCGGTGCAAATACATCTTTGGGCGGTGCACGTAGTAGCTCATTAGCATTTAAAGCAGGGGTCTCAAACTCAATTTACCTGGGGGCCACTGGAGGCAGAGTCTGTGTGAGGCTGGGCCGCATCAGGTTTTCCACAAGAAAAGCCCTGATAAAAACATTCCAATGTTCTCAAATGTCTTTATTTTTATTTTTAACACAAAATAAGATGAAAAAAAATAAACAAATGAAGAATTAAAAAGAAAATAAATAAATCAATCAGTGATAAATAAATAAAATGTCGTATTCGTAAAATGTCATGTCTTATGACATGAAGAACATTTTTTATGTCATATTAAAATTTTGATATATGGTGTCATTATTATATATTTATATATTAAATATAATAATAATAACCACAATAATAATAATATGTATAAAATAATAATAATAATAATAATAATAATAATACAGCAGATATAGAAGACTTAAGAAACATATAGCTGCTGACTAGAGAAATCTAATTATTATTATTCAGATTCAAATGTCTGTATTAACAGTTCTTTAACCTTTAACTTTCTGAACAACAATGGAACGTATAATTCCACTTGGTGTCACCGTCGCGTTGACGTTTCAGTTTCAGTGTTTAGCCGACACACGGAGAACGTCATTTTTGCAATGTGTGTTATTTCCGCCGGCGCCAGATCGGCTTGGGGTCCTGCGCTTGCATATGACGTCAAGCACGGCACAGTTTGTGATTGGTTGAAGGTCAGAAACCATGGAAACACAAAGTGTTTGTGGTGCCCAACAATGTTGAATATAGTTTAACATTAAATTAAATAAATTAAAAGTTATTAATAAAGTTCGGCTCGTGGCTAGCATGGAGCTAGCGCTAACAATAGAGGGTGATATGTATCTTTCCGTTAGGATTATCAACTAGTTTATTTACGGCCCGGCCTCGTTCCTCTACCAACAACGAACAATGGAGACACGGAGAAGACATTTGTTGGAACTGGAACTGATCGACATTTTTATTGTAAATATTGAGACGAGAACTAAAGAGGAGACGAGTGGCGACGTTATTGTTGTGGAAGGAATACGGCCGGCAAATCGGGATTCCAGAAATGAGGTAACTCTAGCGGACCAATCAGAGCGATGCGGTCTCCGTGAGCTCTCTGTTGTTTGGGGAGGTTCTCGTAAGCTGACAGAGAGGGGGTCGGAGAGGGTACGCCATGACGCAGAGGGCTCTGCGTCGTTGCATACCGACGGATACAGAGAAGCATAAATCAGGACAGCATTCATATCAAACCCGCGGGCCGCACTAACATTAAACTTTCATATGAAGGCGGGGGCCACAAACTATCGTCCTGCGGGCCGCAGTTGGCCCGCGGGCCGCGAGCTTGAGACCCCTGATTTAAAGGGAGAGGCACTGAAACCGGCCGCCTGGAGGAGGGCTGTGGAACTGGTGTTTCAAGAACCTTGCTGTGCTCAAACCTTAAGCTTTTTCGACCAAAGCATGTTACTAATATTCCATTTAGACATCAGGGAACCATGTCAGGAAGCAGAAATGAGCATAATATGTCACCTTCAATGCTTCTTAAGTAATATGTACCTTGGTTTAGATGACCATTATTGTCCTCACAGTGTCTTCCTTGGACTCCAGTGTACCAACAAGTTAAAAAATATGACACAATGTGACATGAAGGCACCAAAATCACAAGTATTAAATGATAAAAAAAATAAAAAAAACTTGTTATGTTGACTTGTAGCAAGCATTTTGTCAGTGCTGACAGTGCGAGACATAGAGGAAGGTACTGTAGCGAGCTTTTAAAGTGAAAGTGAAAGCTTATTTCCATTCTTCAGCAAAACTATCAAATGGAATTATTTGCAATTTGAAAAATGAAATACCAGGGGTGAGCAAACTACACAGTAAAGAGGCAAAGGAAAGTTTGAGGAACTATTGTTACTGTCCATTCATTGACATAAAAAATGGCAATGTGTCTCCACTTCTCCCCACTGTACAAAAGCTAAGTTAAAATATCCCAGACAGAAGTCCTCTGACTCTCTTTTATTGCATTACCAAAAAAAAAGGACACTTGAACATAATCAACGTCATAACAAAAAACATCTATGAAAAAGATGTATTTGACTTGAACTTGAATTTGTTTGTCCCGTCTGCTAACATAGAGGGGAAGGATTAATGACCCATCTTACCTGATCTCATATCCATGGTCTGTTGCCCTACACTTCCTAGTTTGAGGCTCAACTACCTTCTCTAGCATCACTTCTTGAACCTCCCCTCTTGTGTAGCAGTATAAGAGCAAGAAACATCTAAGCCATGGGGCTGGTTGGATGGGTCATCGTGGTGAATGTTATGCTGCCTGTAACATAATCCAGCATGCCCGGTTTGGTGGTGGATCAGTGATGGTCTGGGGTTATCCTCTGGGGAGGTGAAACCCTCAGAGCGACTATCAGACCCTATGCTCACATGATGGGCCCTGGGTACCTCCTGGTGCCGGACAATGCCCGGTCTCATGTGGCCAGAGTGTGAAGGCAGTTCCCCAATAGCAGTGGTGTTTGATGCAATTGACTGGACGTTATGTATCAGTGCATTCGATGCGGCCAAGTACTGCCACCGACTGTCCAGGAGGCTGACTGATCTGGTCTGGGAGCAGATACCTGAGGACCTGAGGAGGAGTGCATACAGGCACACTGGGGTCACTACTGACTCACATTATGAGTTGCTGTGATACAATTCACACAAGTTGGATAAGCCCGTGATTTTTTTTTTTTTTTTTACTTGGTGTGATTTTGAATCCAGCCCTCAAATGGGTTGATGATTTTGGTTTCCACTAACTGTTGTCAATTAATTCTCAACAAAAATAAACCTGTTATATCAGTAAAGATGTTCAAATCGAATAATTTGTTCATCAGGATCTGATGTGACGTGTTCCCTTAGAGGGGTCATTTTGTTGTTTCATTTTCTGGTGTGACCATGACAGGAGTACATTCTTCTCTTTTGGTTTAAATTGGCAGCCTCCTGCAAGGCTCATCTACTGCACTGCAAGCTAACATATCCTGCACTAGTCTATAAGATTTAGACAAAACTGACCAAGCCTTCAATCCAGGTCCTGGTGAGACAGCAAATAAGCCTGGGGACGCTCTTCCTCTCAACATATGTGGAGAGTCAGTGGGATTAGTAACTGTTATATAATTACTGAAGTTTAAATTTCAATTAAATACAAAAATAAACACAATTAATTATGTTCCCATAACGTGTCATTCAGTAATACTGATGAATACTGCTAGACTGCAGAATATTGACAAGCTAATATGCACCTTTAGTTGCAGTGTTGTGGTCAAATTAGCCTTTTCAACTTGCTGAGCAGTAACAGAGAGAGTCAGACAGTGAGAGAGAGAGAGAGAGAGAGAGACAGAAACAGACTTGATTTGTTTAGGTTGGTTTGACCAGCACACAGTCTCAGGCTGTGTGTTTGCCTCATGGAGAGACATGCCAGAACAGTGAAGCATCTTCCAAGAGGACTCTCCCCCTGAAAATATGATTAACGAGCTGACAGCCATCAACCTTCACAGTCCTCACTGCTTTTATCCAAGGCCAATAAATGTGCTTTGAGCAACAAATACAACGTCTTAGAAATGGTGACACTCCCAGTGTAAATCCAAAAAAGAAATTTCAACAGCTGTCTTTTGTGTGCGAATGTATTTTTATAATATCAAAGAGAGCTACCCTCTGGGCCAAAATTGCTGCAGTGATACAATTCCAAAGCAGAGCTCATGTATACAGGAATACACATATGCAAATAAAAATATTTGAGGGGTTTCAATTGCATAAGGCTGAAAACTAGCTATGGCATAAGGCATAATTATGTCAAGATTAACTATTCTAAACCATCTGAAAGAAAGCTGAGCTCTTGAGCTTTTTTTTTCATAGGTAATGTATTATTGAAGAAGCTTATTGGATTTTATTTAATTGAGAGGAGTTTTGCTTTAACCATTACTCTTGGAGCTTAGCTAAATTCCATCATTTTCTAGCTTTTAAGTTCTACCACAGACGATAAATGCATTCAATCGAGTTTTTTATGGGTTGGCCACATAAGACATTAACAAAATAAAGTATTCATTGAAGCTTATGGCCAACACAATTTTTACTCGCTGAATTAGGAAGATGAAGTAAGTTCACAACCAAACTGACTGCCTTTTATCAGTCCATAAATTAGCAGTGCATATCTAGAGAGCAACATGTACCCAGTCATCTGTATCATGTAAGTGGTGTTTTTTTTGTAATACTCATCTTGATTACAAGAGGCATTGCACCACTACCTCATGTTCTTAATAGGATTTAAAGCATTCATGTTTTCTCCAAGGGGTGTTTTAATTTCTCCCTAAACACACTAAACTAAACACAAGATGCATCTATTGAGTTTTAGCTGGTTGTGTAACACTGCTGTCATGCCTTTCCTTTGGTGAGGAATGTGTTATAATTTTTGCTAATCTGCCATGAGTGTCACGAGTGGAGAATTGTGTATCATCAGCAAGATGGATCAAGCAGTCAAATCTAATGGCCTCATTCTGATAGACCCTTTTCATGTGACATCATAGTTTATGGTTATAATGGTTACTGTCCGTTGCCCCAGTTAGAGTTCAGTAGTTTTGTGTTTTCTTATGTATGTTTAAAGTGCCGTTTTAACACCAACAATAGTAGTTACCAGGGGGCTCCAGTAGGTGTACAATGAATGAGCTGCATTGCATTGGCTTTGTCCTTTCAGTCACTAGGAAAGTTTGTGTTTGTGTTCCATGTGAGGTCCTCATAATAACTGTTAATGGCCTGTGAGTTATTGTGTTCCTAATTTATTTTTCCCCCTTGGTTTCATGAAAACATTCTCCCAAAAAAAAATTGTTTCCACACCCATTTGGTATAGACCTTTCATGTTTGGTGAGGAACTTTCCTTTTGAGTTTCAGAGGTGCATCTTGGGCTAAGGCATGGATTCCAAGGAGGGCTGGAGCTGGACACACACACAGCAAATCTCCTTATCACCCTGTGGTTAAATACCTTGGTCAACTATGCATCCGTCGCCATATTGTTTCTGACACCACAACATGCTAGCTAGCCAAATGCTGAGTGTAATTTCTCAGTGTTTCTTTGTCTCTCTGCTTGAATTAACTCTCTTCTTTTCCTCATCCTCCCCAGTGTTGGCTTCTCCCCACCAACCAGCCTCATGCCTGTACACCCATGCTACCAGCCACACTAAATCCCCGAGCTGACCCTGTCAGGACCCTGGCTCCTCTGTGGTTAACCCAGCCAGCCACTACGCATCTCTGCACACTCTGGAGCTTCATGACCTCAAGTAACCCCTCTCATCATGGAGCCCTCTTCACCTGCTTCAACGAGCTTCCCCTGAAATTCACTAGTATCCCTTTGATTGTTGAATAAATCACCTTATAACCTTCAACTGTCTGCTTTTGGGTCCATCTATCAACTTTAAAATTGCCACTGCTTCTCCACAACTCAGTTATTAATCAATCAATTTACTTCCAATCCTGAACCAATTTGATATGCATACATACAGACATTGACAAATTGTATATATCTTATTATAAAAATGATTACACAAACACATGCATACATCTATGAAAACCTCATCCTTGTACCTTTTCTTTTTAACTGGATCATGCTTGGACTAATTATAACCTGTCTGAAGATCACCTTTTAGTAGTTGGTTTCTTGCAGTAATACATTATTTGTGCAGTTTATTCATCCAGCTCAATGAATTTTAACACAGAGAAATTTAAAAACAATAAGCTGGTGTGATCACAATATCTTTATGAACTGCTTTTTTTGTGAGAAAAGTGTAGGTGTTACCACAGACCTCCACACAATAATTTAAATATGTTAAGACCCGTGAGTAGTGGCAAATGTGCAGTGATTTGTGAATCAGAACATGCTTTGCAGGACTTACAGGACTGAGATGCCTCATGACAGTTTGGATTGTACATGTTTCATGTGAGGTTTCCAGCTGATTTTGTGTTCTAATATCACACTTGTACAAATACATTTACATAACCTTTTTCAATATTCACACCATCTATCCTAGCTTGATAATTTGAATTACAATTTTCAAACAACATGATCTTTGTTTTGCTTAAATGTAATGAAGATTCATTACTGTCAAACCACCTTTTTTAATTTCCTCATTTCAGCTGTGATTAACTTCAGAATCTGTTGTAAATCCTCTCCAGTCATCCACTAATAACACAAACTTTACATTCATGAACAACCTCTATGATTTCGCTCTCTTCCACTGCTGCAAGAAACATTGAGTTAGAATCACCATTTTTCTCTTTAGATGTCAAAGAATCAGGGATTTTTCCTGCCAACATATTGTCCACATAGTTAATAATCAAGTCATTATCAGTGAAGTACTGATGATAATGAACTTGTCTAGAACCATTTCCAATAGTATTGTTTAATATACTCCATTAACCTATAATAGTGTTAATATTATTATCTAATAGATTGCTATAATATTCCTACCAACTGTCATGATATTAGTTAACTTATTTTTTTAATGTTTTTTATATTTATTTTCTACCTCATCTCTATGTTTTATAAATTCTCTATGAAGTGTATTTTTCTTTTCTGCAAGGATTTCATAACCCCTAAGTGATCCATGGACTGAGTACTTATAATCACTTATACTACTTTTTGAATACAATTTGAATACTCTTAAGAATATTTCACATGCTTTGTCAATATTTGTCTTTATATAATATTTCCCATTTTTGGTTTAGTAATTGTCTAACTGTCCTTACTCATCTGTGTATATATATATATATATATATATATATATATATATATATATATATAGTCCGAGATGGCATTTCATCTTTATAAACTTGAATGCCACTTGACGTTTTTAAGGAGACCCTCAGACAATCTCAAACGACTTTTGTAGCAATAAAACCATGTGTTCTAACAAAACCTTAGAACATTTTCAGTCATGCTTGTGATGCTTTAAGCCAAAACATTTATTTTTTGCTTTTTGTCCCTAAACCTAATCAGATCATAAGCACAGTCTTGCCAACGATAAAGTTGACAGGACATGCACAGTAGAAACTCGAGGAAATCTACCACGGTTTACAGAAATGAATATTGCCAAAATGTATTCTGGAGAGTGAGTTGAGTATTTAATCTGAGCCTCGCTAGCCTTCTGTGTATCAGCCTCTTCTTCTATGTGGCTCCTGCTCCTCAACCCTGTCCAACTGCTGTAAAGCCTCCAACAGCGTCCCGCCATCAATGTCAGGTGCCAGGATGACTCCGGCTCCTCAGCAGATCTCTGCTCCAGTGAGTGTCCATTCGCCATAATCTCTCACACCAAGACCGGATGTCAGCCCCCGGCATGGCTCTCACCATCTTCCCCTGGCCACACACACGCACACGCACGCACGCACGCACGCACGCACGCACGCACACACACACACACACACACACACACACACACACACACACACACACACACACACACACCGTCCTCCCCTCTCCTCAACCCACTGGGCAGCACACATGAAGGCTCTCCTATGCCTTCCTGGCTCTCTCTCACCTCCTCTGTCTTTTCTTCACAGTCTGTTTATTCAGCAGCTCCTTGGCAACACAATCACAGCTTCACAACCCCCTCTTCTAGCCTGCTCTGCTGGACAAGTAGCCTATTCCTGGAGCCCACCTCTGCTTGAGACAAGTTTCTGATGCACACAGACACACAGCCTCAACCGCACCTAACCTCCTACCATATCATGTTGCCCTCTACAGCATCATTGCTCTTCAGTGTTAACCCTTTGTCACTCCATTTAACACTGTAGGAGAAAACAAGATTTTGTGTACTAGCAAACTCTATTTACTTAAATAATGCTTCACATCTTTTTTTGCTAAATCTACCTCACCAGTGAGAGCAAACAGTAAATTCAACACGTTTATGTTGGAACCAGGACCTTGCGACGTCAGAACGAAAGATTGGTAGGACATGCAGTTCTCTTAAACCAGGAATCTCAAATTCAAATAAGCTTTGGCCACTGTTGTCATCTTGTAGGAGGGCCACTACACCCTTCATGTGCTACAAGAAAGTGCAATATTTGTGAAAATTGTGCTTTTATTTTAATTATCAACTTTAAAGCACAAAAATGCAAAGTGCACTGAAAAAATGCAAACATACAGAAGGAATACTTGTGTATGCACATTAGTTGTTAATAGTGACAACTTTTTCCTTACAAATAACTTAGTTAAACCGTGCACTGGACCGCTGCATTCCAGTTGTTACACTGTGGTTGAGCTTACACCAATTATATTGCTATGCAGAGTTGAAAGCTGTTTGGTATTTTAGTATAATATTAAGGCACTTTTTGAAACTGTTTACTTAAGTATAAACAATGGCAAATGACTTCAAACAACATATGTTCGCATTCAAGAACACATCAAGCAGTTATAGGCTGTATGACTTTTGTCAGTCAATTGCAAAGGAGCAATAACATTGTTATGACCATGGCATGACCATATATATATATATATATATATATATATATATATATATATATATATATATATATATATATATATATATATATATATATATATATATATATATATATATATATATATATACATATAGATACATATAGATATAGATATATATGTATACATACGCCTCCCAAACACTGTGCCAGTAACATAAAGGGCTAACATATCATTGTACAACAAAATAGTCTCAGATTTAATTAAAATTAAAGATCAGTTCCCTTGATTTAAAAAAGAAGTTACATTTTAGAGATGTCAAGATGACAGTAAGCAGGCCTGATCCAGACCATCTCAGTGGATAGGTGATTTCACAATGTTGACCACATGTTTATTTTTGTTACCATGATGATGAAGGTCCGCTGACTATGGATGATAGCCAAGGTCACCCTGAACTTGCTTACCAGAGAAATTAATGAGGACTGGATTGTTTAACAGTTGCTTTGGAGGAACAGCTCATTGTGTGTTGTGGTTCCTCGTTATCACCTGCAGATTGGTCCTTGGCTCATGCACTTCACCCAAATTGAAAGTCTTAAGTTGGGTTATTTGTGTGAAGACTGAAGCAACGGGGTCGGTATCATCCTTGTACTATGATGCAGCTATGCCAGGTTATTTATTTCATGAATCAGCAACCAACAACAACAATAAATACCAGTCCTCTGGACAATGACAGGCTTCTCATGTCCGGTCACTGTGTTTATCTTTCTGCCTTTGGGGAGCACTTCATGAAACTCACTCTAAAAGTACCATTATTATGACTATCGGATGCATGTTGTTTCACATTTCCAGGTTTATTTTTTCTGCTACTTGGGGCAGTTATTTATGTTTGTGTCTGGGCTGTATGGAAGTCAAACAGCAGACTCTTTAAATTTGTCAGATGCTGTGTTACAGTATACTCTCATAGCAGGATAACACACTGAAAATGTTCCAAGTCAAGCTACAACTGAAACTGTTTTAGACTAGATTATGTTACTTAACTTCAGTATTATATGGACATTTAGGGAAAAAAATGAATCCAAAAATCTGAAACACAACAATATAGTATTGAAGCAGAGGTTGCACGAATTGAGATAGCAGTACAGTAGAGTCTATCTTTATTCATAATGAATTATGTTATGAACACTGTCATGCTCATGCAAATGTCATTCCACATACTTATGAACCTAAGACAGCAAAAATAGCACTGCAGTGCTGGTGACATGTAGCGTGCTGGCCTTATAGGCCACCTCACCCAGGTGGCACATAAGCCCAGCACCCAGCACCCACAGTACTGCTGACACAGCACCAAACCAATTGTCCATCTCATGCCCCATTTTCCCATTGCAAGAGATACTTAAACTCTTTAACCCCTGTTTCTCCAGTGCTCTCCAGCAGAGATCCATGGCCTTACAGTACTCCTAAAGGGACATGGTCGTAGCCCTTCTCCAAGTCCATGAAACATGTTGACCACTTGGGCAAAATCCCATAAGCCCCCCAGCAAGACTGAAAGGGTTAAAAGTTGAACCATTGTTCTACAACCAGGACATAATCTGGTTTGTTCCTCCTGAATCTGTTCAACTACTGGCTGAAGCTTCCTGTCTGGCACCCTGGAATAAACTTTCTCAGGCAGTCTGAGCAGTGTGGTACCCTGATAATTGAAACACACTTTCCTGGCTCCTTTCTTGAATATGGGAACCATCAATCTAGTCTGCTGATCCAAAGGTACTTTCAGACCTCCACTCAACACTGGAGAGGCATGTCAGCCAAGACAGACCAACAATGTCAAGAGCTTTCAGCATCTCAGTACAAATCTCATCCATCCCTGGTGCCTTGCTGCTGAGGAGCTTCTTGAATACCCTAACCGGTGGTATGACTAGTGTATGGCAAGTGCTCCTCAGAGTCTTCAGACTCTGCCTCCACTGTAGAGGATGTGTTAGCCGGGTTCTGGAGCTCCTCAAAGTGCTATTTTGACTGCCTGACAATATCCTCAGTCTTGGTAAGCAGTTCTGATACCCTGCTGAACACAGCCCTGGCTAAACCCTGCTTTCCATTCCTCAGTTGTCAGATTGTTTGCCATGGCCTATCCAAAACTCCTCTCACACCTGGGTTTTGATTCAGCAACTGCCAAGGCTGCAGCCCTTCTCGCCACCTGGGACCTGTCAGCTGCTTCAGAAGACCTCTGGGCCAACCAAGCCCAAAATGCTTGCCTCTCAGCTTGACGGTCTCCCTCACCTCTGGTGTCTAGTGGTTATTGGGTTGCCACCACACCAGGCACCAATAGGGTTCAAAGGTAGGGCAGGTTTTTGTTATTAGCAATGAATTATTACTAATAGTAATTAGCAAAAAAAAAAAACAAAAACAAAAAAAAACAAAAAAAAAAGTACTAATATATTATTACATATTTGATTTAATTTAATTAAATGAATAATAAAGTAAATTAATCCAAGCACTGACAATCACAACCAGGTATTTATCACAAATATATATGCACAAATAATCACAAAAAAGTGTGCTGTTTATATGATAGAGTTTGAGTTGTTTAGCAAATACCATACCATACTTCAATCAACAAAAGTAAGTTACTCAACTACAGCAGCTAAACTATGAAACCAAAACACTATGTGATTACAATGAACATATCACAGTACATACAACTGAAATCAACTTCTTTGTCTTTGGAGTCTATGCCAGTGATTGATTCTGTTGAGTCAAGCTTACAAATTGACGGTGCAGTATGCCGCTCTCTCTCGTTAAAAGTCAGCCTCGTCCACCTGTAGTCAGTCAGTCTCTTTCCCTGCAATCAGTTCCAACAAAAAGTTATTTCCTTATTTAGAATAAAAACATGAGTGTTTTAAGTAAATGGATGTGTTGGTCAACACAGAAAAAATAGCCTTAACATGAGAAGATTGTGTCATTTTAGCACAATTTGAGCAAATTACCCTTGTGCGACATTTGTCATAAATTAGGGCTGTCAAAGTTAACATATAAACACAAATTCCTCTTAACCCCATTCATTTTTTGACAAGTGATTAACGTATGCACGTTATGACCCTTTATGGCAGCAGAAACAAACCTCCTTGAGCCGAAATGGATAAAGAAAACAGTCTTTTGAATGGCAGGTTCAGCTTCAAAGCCCTACCAGATGGTTCAACAAGAACAAAGTTATTTGTATTTACTGTTGATGTGAACTGAGTTACCACCGGAGTACGTCAATACTCAAATACCACTTGTTGGCCGAGCACACAGCGGATGCAGAGAGCATCCTCCCCCTCACCAATGGTGGACCATGCTGGATAGTTTGTAATAGAGATAAAAATTGCCCTGTTTTGCTTCCAGGATATTGTTTGAGCATTAAGTACCTTAACAATTATTCTGAGAGTATTCTGGACAGTATCTGTCATCGTTTTGGATTGTTGCAGTAATAACAAAACTTAAATTTGCATAAAGCAAGCATATTTGTCCACTCCCATATTGATAAGAATATTAAAACCTCTACGCACCCACCCGCCCGCCGGCGGGCGATTGCAGATAACTGACTGTTTTTTACAGTGCGCAGTGACGTATCTCGCTTCAACTTTCATCATTACGGACATACTATACGTCGTTGGAAAGGGTAGAATCTCAGCAATTCATTCATCCAGTTGATTTTGCAGAAATCATGAGCACTAAACCATAAATCATTTATATTTACCAGCATAGTAAACGTGAGATATAAGAAACGCACGGCGACTCCCTACCTTTGACGCGGCCATAAAGCCGTAATATGTGTCCGATCCTCAATTATTTATATTCCAGTTGTCCGTAAGAATCCACTGATCAAAAGCATCAAAATGGTTTTTCATAAAATTATTCCAGGTTGTGAATATCGTCCTGTAAAGTCCATTTGTTTACCGTCTACCGACTTTGTTTGTCAAATAAAATCCAGACTTCGCCGGCCGTATGTTTATTTTCTCTAGTTCCTGTATGGTGCTGTTGGGTGTGCTTGTTTTCATCACTTTGCTGGCTACAAAACAAAAGTGTCCCCATCTTTTTCCGTTCAGTTTTCACCCCAGCACAGCCCGTGAAGTACATGGAGCGCTCCTTGTTTAAAGGGCCAATCGGCTTTGTTTACTGTTATTTGCCGCCTTAGTACAGGGATAGCGTTTTGGCTATCAACATGTCAATCACTCAGGCTTCTAGCCAATTATTTTACCTTTCCAACGATGGTAGGCGTGCCCAGGTCCGTTTTGTACGAGCTGAGGAATATCGCTGCGTCTGGCAGCTAGCGGGCTAACTTTGCGCAGCAGACGCACTCGCAGCGGACATTTAAAGTTTAATGGACGGCAGTTTTCACAGTTTACAATGGCGAAATCCACAAAAAACACTAAATATGTCCGAGAAGAAGACCTGGAATGGATCATGGCATCATCTGATGAAACTGTAGACAGTGAGTAGGGCTCTGAGAGAGAGGAGATGTTTGCTAAGGGCCTCGACGACATCTTAGATCGGTGAGTACCGTTATCATTGATGATGTTTGATTTATTTATTTAGCCATGAGTGAAATTTGAATGAAAGTTAGTGGGAAGGGGTTCTTATGCTTACAGTGAACAGTCCAGTATACATTAGCATTTCATAAATGACGCTAAATGTTTAGGGCCCCAGGGGCTAATTAGCCTAGCTAGCCTCAACTACTCAACCAAAGCTAGGTAATCCTTGTAATTCTGTTCTATGATGTAATTCTCTTTGAGCCTCTAATTCCTTTTTATTTAGATTTTTTTTTTATCAAGCTTGTAAACAAATTGAATTAGATCTTTTTCACTGACCGGACACTGGGAATATTCCCCCAATTCAATTATTCTGTTTATGTACGGTTACTTTCCTGATGTTTTTGTGTAATATGTAATATCATATATCTGTGTTTATTTATTTCCTATGTAAATAGCACCCTATTGAATTGCATTTATATATTTTTTCATTTTTCATTATATTTGGTAACATTTGTGCATTGCATTGTGTTTTGTAGGTCACAGTCTGAAGACAGTGATGTGGATTGGGAGCCTGAAAGTGAGACAGTCAGACGCCCAACCCCCTCTCCTGCTGAAGGCGGTCATCAGAAGTGCCAACAATCCTCCTCTGCATCCACCAGTGCTACCTCCCCCGCTGCGCACATACAGTATTAGTATATTGAAGGATAATAAAAGCCTTGAAATTCACTTCAGTATGTCATTTTTGTATAACGCTTACTATTCTGTAGTGTCTTGTCGCATGACAATATCTCAATATGGCCACCTAGAAGTGTGTGGAAACCCCTCCGACCACCCATCAAATGAATGTGTGAAAACATTATGTTTTGAATCATGGAGGAAGGCTTTATAGTCACCAAAATGCTTCAGTAATGTCACAGAAGTGAGAAAAAGCATTTGGCACAATCTGGCCATTTGGAGACGTTTTGGAGAGGTTTGTGGATGCCAGTGACACCACAAACTAAAAACTCCATAACTCCAATAAGGTTAGGCCTAGAAGTCTAAAATTTCATCCAGGTGTAGTTGACAAGATGTAGAAGGTATGTGGTATATTGCCATATGCCTTACCTAAAGCACATCTGAGTTATTGTTATTCAAAAATGACCTATTTTTTTCGAAGAAAAAAAATGTTTTAGAGCCATGTTTGAACTGATGTCATTTAGGTTGTGTGTATGGTACATGCTGGGTAAGCACATTGTCAGAAACTAGAGGTTCTCAGCTTTCAAGTGAAGTATCATACATCCATCTGGGACTTGTAGTTGTTGTGTTATAAGCTTTTCCATTTGGGTATGCTAATTAGGCGAACATTACCAACAAAGGTGGGTGCGAAGGGGTTAAAAACTTGAGAAATATCCCTTTAAGGTACATGTAGAACAGATTAAAAATGGGCAATTAATTTGTGATTAATTGCTAGGTGATTATGGAAAATTATGGGATTAATCATGATTAAATATTTGAATTGGTTGACAGCCCTATTGTAAATACAAACTGCCAAGTGTAAATAATAAGCTATTTCAGCATTGAAAGTGTCAAATCTTAAGCCTACTGACTTCCTGACAAATCCAAATTTCCTGAAAAAAATACTTTGGCCTGTCCAAATTGAAATCCTGCAAATGCCTGCTGCAATTGTGAAAGATTTGTCAGACAGAAACATAACTTCAGACATATTACATTACCTTGCAAACAGAAACATCTGTCCTCTGCCTCTAGGTATACATCCAAAATCTGCCCCAAAATGGTTCTCCCCAAAACACAACCAGAAGAAATCGTAAGAACTGGTTGACACTTTACTCCAAAGTGTGGTTTATAAAATATTATACGGGAGGTAAAACACAAAATGGGTTTATTCTAACCTGGGTGGCTGTTGCTTAGGGGTAGAGCTAGTGTCTTGTTATCAGAAGGTTGCTGGTTCGATTCTGCTGGTCTGCATGTTGAAGTGTCCTTGGGCAAGATACTGAACCCCAAAATGCTCCTGATATGCTGGTCAGTGCCTTACATGGCACCCACTGCCAACAGTGTATGAACGTATGTATGAATTACTGTATGTCGCTTTGGAGAAAATGCATCTCCAAATGCCCTAAAATGTAATCACATGACAAACAGTATTTTTCCATCAGAGAGAACAGTACAGTTCCCCTCAATGTAACTAAGCACAAAGAGAGGTTCAGATAATAATGTTTGTAATTTAGGTTTCTACCAACAACCAACAGACCATCTTCCCTTATACACAATGCAACCAATAATTAACACTGAGTATCACAAATATAACACTAACATTTGTTTTAGAAGGTACAAAATAAATCAGTCATATTTCAGGTTTTTTTTCTCTAAAATTAAAATATTGTTACTTGTGATGATGGTGAACCTGGCAGGAAGCAGCAATGTCAAGGTCTGTACATCATGGAATATTCTCCCACCTTTCCTTTTGTTGCAGTTTGTGCTGTTACAGTCTGGATTTTCTTTTTTTTTTTTCTTTTTTTTTTTGTTTTTTCAGTTCACATTTTTCCTTTAGAAATGTATAAAAATATTAAAAATGAAAAGCTCAAAGTGCTTCAGTCAGTGAGTATTCAGCTTCTCTGTGGTGTCACTCCTAATTGCATCCAATTCTTTTGAATGTCCTTGAGATGGTTGACTCACATTGCAATCACAAGACTGAATTCAAAGAAAACTTTTTTTTTTTTTTTTTTCTTCACAGTTAGATGCAGAATTGTGGGGACACACACCCACACACATCTGGGTGAGGCTGTAAATCTGAATGTTGACCCCAGCCAAATTAAAACTGGAAAGGCTAGAGACAGTTGTGTGAATGTCTTTGGGTGGCCACGGTCAAAGCCCAGACTTCCTTCGGAGAATATGCTGAAGATAACTGTTCACCAACGAGATAGAGCTTAAAAGATTCTGTGAGAGAAGAACGGGAGAACATCCCAAATCAGGATGTGCCATGTTGTTGCACATGTTTTCCAAGAAGCCTTGAAGATTAGCTTGCCAAGGATATGTCTCTAAGTAATGAGGCAGGGGAGTGAATTTTTTATTCAAATTACATCTATCTGGAGTCCAATTTCAACACAGGTCACTCCGCTAAAAATCACCCATAGACCCCAACACTAAATACTTGAATAAACTTGAAGGTCCATGTTGTTATAGAAGAGAAAACAGAGCTTAGTGTAAGTTCACTGAGGAAGACTATCTTTTTATTCACCTCTCTCCCTGCTCTATCCTTTCGGCTATTATCACCAAGCACATGCATGAAAAATCACAGAAAACTGCTCTGCACAATATAATACAATGTATTAATGTTAGCAAATTGATCAATAACCAATAATACTTCAACAAAAAATGTATCATTCAACTACCACAGCTAAACTATGAAACTAAAACACGAAATAAACTGAAGCAACAAACGAACAAACAAACAAACAAACAAGTATGTGGTGGTGTTCATATGTGTGTGTGTGTCTGGGAGAGAGAAGAGGGAGAGAGAGCCAAGATGGATGACACAATCTGTGTGTGAGTTTATGTGTGGGTTAGTAGGGAAATAGAGAGATAAAGAGGCTCCAATGGTGGCATAGTCAACACTAAGCTTCACGAAGTGCTCAAATCAGCTTGTGTTGAGCATGAAGAAAAGGCAGACAGCAAGCACAGTGTTTCAGATTGTAAAACCCCAGCAAAAAGGACTCAGCGGTCCACACCAATGTAAAAGCGTACAGTACATGCTCTGGTATCTACCCAGACACTAAATACACCTCACTTGTGACCACACTCGAGAGCCTGTGTCCATCCACCACGTTAATCCTGCTCTTTTCCTCAGTTCGTTTCCTCAGCGTGCATGTATGGCATTGGCTGCTGCAACTTCCTGCTAGCGGGTGGATAATGGCTCTTCTTGGTGTTAGAGCGGAGGGAACAGCAGAGTTTACATGGGCAAAGAAAACTGGGCTGAACAACTGGCACCTGTGCGGGTAAAGGCTGATGCTTCCAGCAGCAGGTTACGATGGGACTGCAAGGAGTCTGCTGTTCTTGAGGCTCTCCGGGCATCAGGCTATCATGCCAGAACTGACGGTGCGTTCAGTTGCACTTCCAGTGGGAGAAGGGAGCTTCAGAACCCGGGGAGCTGTGGCAACCAGGGGGCACTTTTCCCTTTGTTTACAGGCTTTGTTATCGCCGTATTTCCGTGAGAATCAAAATGGTCTTTAAAATATCAATGGAATCAGTGAATGACAAGGTGTTTTATATGAAAGTTTACAGTAAAATTATTGCCAGCCCTCTCCTGCTCTGTGACCAATGAGCTGACCTCACACTCACACACGATGATAACAATGCATAATCAGGCTCTTCTCATTGGTCAAGGTACTGTTGCTTGACAGAAGATACTGGAAGACAAGAGACTGGGGCAACTGGGAAAACAAACCAGCATGGATGATGGATGGATGGAACACGGATGACGCTGATTCACTGCAACTTCCACCATGAGCAGTAACGTTACTCCTCCGAAAACAAAAGAGAAAAGGCTGCAAAAATACAGACTCAAATGGGAAAAAGAACACACGTGGCTGGAAAAAGTGTAGATAATGTCTAAAAGGCGCACTGCACTATCTGCCAGCGCCCTTTTTCTGTACCCAGTGATGGACGCATTAAAAACATGAAGGACAACCAGGTGGACCCTTGACCGGTTTGTTGTCCACCAGGCAACACCAGATGCAGATATGGTATGTAAAAAAAGAGTCCAATAAATGTCAGTATTTTATGGCCCCAAAAATTGTTTAGTGTACTAAACGCATACAATTTATAGATGAACACATAAAATAAATAAATGATACATAAGTAACACATACTGTAGATCAGGGGGTGCTCACATTCTTCCCAGTGGAGGTCCAAAATTGAATGTGGGGGAGGGTTGTGGGCCAAAATAATTGAATAATTAATAATTAATTGAAGTACTATGAAATGTTTGAAGACAGACATGGAACAGTACTAGGCCTTGGGCCTATATCTTCAAATCAAAGACATTTAGTGTAATATCATTTAAATAACACAATTGGAACAAAAAAATCCAAAAAAAACATTCAAAACTCTTTTGAACAATCATTTTTAAGTCAGGAATAGTAGTAGAATTGGACAGCTTGAGAGGGTTTGTAGCAATCAGTGTACAATACTTATTTAAAAACATTCAGTAAGGTGAAAAAAAAATATGCCTCCATGGGACCAAAATACATTCTTAACTGGTCTGAACAAGCATTTTAAAATCAGTGTACAGTACTCACATAAAGACATTAAGTGCAATATAATTTCAGAAACAAAATTGGAACAAAACATGTCCCCATGGCACCAAAATACATTCTTAACTGGTCTGAACGATCATTTTTAAGTCAGGAATAGTAGTAGAATTGGACAGCTTGAGAGGGTTTGCAGCAATCAATGTACAGTACTTACTTAGAGACATTTAGTGCAATAGGCAAAGTAACATGGAACAAAACAGTAGTTTTTTTTTTCTCATATGATTGATTTTTGGTATTCAATTGAAAATCAAATGAGCATCCTTGCATACATTGCTCCTTTTGTCTTTGTGTCTGTACATTCAGGAAATTTGGCACATTTTCCCCGCCTCAGAGAAGTTGTTGTGTTGAGAACATATGCCCACCTCTGCGCGCTAAAATTATTTTGTGTCACACGCGCAGATTTCAACCGCACTTGTTTGATCTTTGCGCAGATATTCAGCAACAGATTGAAGCAGAGGCAGGTGCGAGTGAGTAAAAAACAACAGCGACATGCACAACAACACTGTGCAGCTGCTTTGTGAGCGCTGGCTTGCTCCTGCTTTCACTCTCTCTCTCCCCTGTGCTCACTCACGGAGAAGCTCTGCACGCTCGAAGCAAGGACTTTTGGCACTTCGAGGGCAGAGACCAAGGCTGACCCTACCCTCTTCCGGTCAGTTTCCAGCCCCCCATGTGGGTGCCCTTCCAGTTTTCTGCTGATGACAGCTTCCGTCACAGAGAGGAAGTGGTAGCAGCAGCAAATTGGAAGAAGAAGAAGAAGAAGAAGAAGAAGAAGAAGAAGGAGGACTAGGAGGAAGAAGGAGGAGGAC
The DNA here is from genome assembly GCF_904848185.1 of Acanthopagrus latus. NCBI lineage: Eukaryota > Metazoa > Chordata > Actinopteri > Spariformes > Sparidae > Acanthopagrus > Acanthopagrus latus. The sequence continues at coordinate 16,999,430 of NC_051051.1, read as the reverse complement.
TAGGATGAAGAAGGAGGAGGAGAAGAAGGAGAAGGAGAAGGAGGAGGACTAGGATGAAGAAGGAGGAGGAGAAGAAGGAGAAGGAGAAGGACTAGGAGGAAGAAGGAGGAGGAGAAGAAGGAGAAGGAGAAGGAGGACTAGGAGGAAGAAGGAGGAGGAGAAGAAGGGGAAGGAGGAGGACGAGGAGGAAGAAGGAGGAGGAGAAGAAGGAGAAAGAGGAGGAGGAGGACTAGGAGGAAGAAGGAGGAGGAGAAGAAGGAGAAGGAGGAGGAGGAGGACTAGGAGGAAGAAGGAGGAGGAGAAGAAGGAGAAGGAGGAGGAGGAGGACTAGGAGGAAGAAGGAGGAGGAGAAGAAGGAGAAGGAGGAGGAGGAGGACGAGGAGGAAGGAGGAGGAGAAGAAGGAGAAGGAGGAGGAGGAGGACGAGGAGGAAGAAGGAGGAGGAGAAGGAGGAGGAGGAGGAGGAGGACGAGGAGGAAGAAGGAGGAGGAGAAGAAGGAGAAGGAGGAGGAGGAGGACGAGGAGGAAGAAGGAGGAGGAGAAGAAGGAGAAGGAGGAGGAGAAGAACGAGGAGGAAGAAGAACGAGGAGAAGAAGGACAAGAAGGAGAAGAAGAAGAAAAGAAGAGCAGTAACGGCGACACCTGAAGATTTACACAAAAGTAACAACCTTGCTTATTAGTGACGTTGAGTCAAAAGGGTTCCATTCATTCTGTCTTGGTATTTCTCTATCCACCTTTCTCCCAACTTCACACAAAGGAGGCTGTTTTTTTATCTTCAGTTGGAACTGTATGTTTACATTTCGATGGTTTCAGTAGCTGTCATAGTGGCAGCAAACCCATGGATCTAACAATGGTTGAACTGAAGTTCCAAAAGTTCCATCTGAAGCTCCTCACTGACTTCATCCACATTTACAGAAAAGGGATGCGCAAACAGCTCAAATGCTGTTGTATTTCCACTTAAATCTTCAAAGCAATGGTCAGACTCCACCACAAGATTGCTGAGAATGTCGAGGTATTTTGGTGTGTCATCCTCAATCAACCCAACTACTCTGAGGCTGTGAAAATGTGCCAAACTTCCTGAATGGACAGACACAAAGACAAAACGTAAGATGCAAGGATGCTCACTGATTTTTAATTGAATACCAAAAATCAATCAAATGAGAAAAAAAAAAAATACTTTTTTTTTTTTTTCGTGGCTGCATCATGAAAAACAAATACTGTCACGCTATTGGATTTAATGCCTAGATTTAAAAATAATATCTATTTTCCACTGACACAAAGTATGCATGCATCACACAAATATAATGACATGGTTGTGATCAATAACAAGCCTAGTACATTGTTTTATGTTCAATGAAATATTAAAGTTAGGTTTCACCTGCTGAGAGATGTCTGCTCAGCAGCTCTGACATGGTCAAACAGCTGAGTGATGATCTGGTCCCTCCCTTGAAGCTGAAGATTGAGGATATTCAGCAGCTCTGTGATATCCAGAAGAAAAGCCAGGTCTGCAAGCCATTGATTGTCCGAGGGCACTTGGATGCTGTTCTTCTGTGTGGCTTGAAACACCCTGACTTCCTCACGCAGCTCAAAGAAATGTTGTAAAACTTTCCCACGGCTCAGTCACCTCACTTCCTGGCGGTACAATACATCACCATACTGGGCATCCATCTCACCAACAAGAGCTTTGAACTGACAGTGTGAGAGCACTTTTGAGTGCATATTATTGAGAATGCCAATGACATCTTGCATCACGTTCTTCAGGCCGATGTTTTTGGCGCACAGTTGCTCCAGAATTTTTTTTCTTTTTTTTTGTGACACAAGTGCAGTGAGGCTGGCTTTCTTACCGACCATGGCCAGGACTCCATCAGTCGTGCTGCATTGCCATAAAAAATATTAGTGTCCTTTGTTGTCCCTTTCAGTGTTTCAAGGCCCGCTAGTTCTTGGCACACTTCAAAGTCCTCATTGCCACCTCGCAAAAACACCAGCAACTGTGCTGAGTCAGATATGTCAGTGCATTCATAGTACACGATGGAGAATGCAGAAAACCGACCTGCTCTTTGAGCTGGCCCCCGAACGTCTTCAGCCACGTCCTCAACGCGGCTAGTGACTGTGCTTCATGACAGGCTAATCTGGGAAAAAGCCCACCACTGATTTGGACACACAGTTTCAGTGGCAGTTGTCAGACACTATTTGATAAAATCACCCTCCGCAAAAGGTCGTCCACCTCTGACAGTGTTGTTGCTAATGCGATAACTTGCTCAAGTGGCATTTTCTTGGTTGGAATGCCTTTTTTTATGGTGACGATGAATGTTGTACTCCTTTAAAACAGCGACCCTCTGCTTGGATACCAGACACACTGCAATGGAGTAAATCTCGGTAAAAAGATAATTGCCATCTTGCCATCTTGTTTTGAATTTGAGTTTCTCCGTGTGCCACTGCCTCTGCCGCTCCATCCTTCCACGCTCTCACTCGCTGGTCTTGGACCTCAACATATTGGAGCTTGTGGGAGCTCAACAGCGCCACCCTACCATTACTGTATCATAATGTTATTCTTTGTGGTCAGGAGAGGAAGTGCACCAATAATAATATTCAATGAGAGAATCCGAACACTGATGGCACAAGTTTTTTTTTTTTTTTTTTTTTTTATTAAATACAATGGGTATTGGCAGCCTTGACATAGATGAATAGTAGATATAGAATACACACTATACTGTATACATATAATTACAACCTTAAATATGTCAGTTCAAACAGTCCATATGTAGA